>NC_044274.1:40689437-40822930 GCF_003957555.1 Calypte anna | reverse complement strand
AAGAAGGACAAAAATGTGAAGTTGAACTATTTGCCACCTGTAATAACAGTATCAACACTCCTTACAGGAAGATGAAGGAACCAGCATAATCACAGGTAGCCAAGTGGAAATAACAGTAGAGGAGAGGATGTGTTGCAGAACCATGGTAAGAAATAGTACACCACTACAGAAGAAAGTAAAAAAAAAAATGCTCACCTTTTGAATTTTTTCAGTTAGGTCTTTTCTGTTTTGGTCATTTTCCTTCATCCTATATGTAAACAGAAAAGGGTAAGTGGATTAAAATAAAATTAGTTTACATTTCATAAAACTGAGTAAGAAATCAATTTCATATATACTTAGTTACAAGGAAAAACACTTACTTCTCACACTGTATCTGCAGGAGTACCTTTTCATGCATTGTCTGTTTTATTTCTTTAACTAAAAGCCTAGGAGAAGAGTTAACAGTTAGCACAGATTTTTTAAAACTTCAGGTTACTACTCTGTTCTTCTCAGAATTCCTGACCATCAATAACCCATCATGCTCACTCTTCCCAGATCTGCATACTGAGGCAATTTTACGCACACTGCAAGACACCAAACTTAACCTTGACTTTCTTACCATAACTGTGCGGAAAGAAAGCCAGGAAAGCCACCAAGGTACTCGTAACTGAAGCAATTAAGCTTTTACTTATTCTGTTGCAATGGAATGGCACTTATCAGATGAAGTTACAAGAAATGCACTTCAGCAACATAAACCTCCAAACATAATCAGAGATTGTACAGTACCCAAGATTTAAAAAAAAAAAAAAAAAAAAAGAAGAGAACACTGAATTAAATAAAAGCAGCTCGATCACTGAAGTTCTGCTGACAAAGTCAAACTGGTTTTATTACATTGTTAAGCATCTAAAACCACAGAGGTGTGATTTTCAGACGACTGTGCATGATTGTGCATCAATCATGTTTGAGTTGCAAAGGGTCTCCCGAGTTCTGATGGAGAATAACATTTTTGAAGGGTGTAACTCAAGGTAAGCAAGAGCACCAACACTTCCCAAGCAGGGTGCAAGAAGATGCACAATTATAGGAATCAGAGAAACTGAAACTTTGACCTCTGTAAATTATATCATTGAGCTTCCCATTGAAAGCAGGACCCTCGATTAAGTTACTCATGGTCCTGTCAAGCTGTATGTTGAATGTTTATAGCAAGAGGGATTCCACCACTTTTCTAGGCAATTATTTTTTAAAAATCCAGAGTTTTCCATTTAGTACCTTGGGCCTGCTGCCTCTTGTCCTGCCACCATACGTTTTTGTGAAGATAGTTCCTCCATCTTCTCTACAACCGATTTTTAGATACTGGAGGATTGGGATTAACCCCCTTGAGCTCTGTCTTCCACAGGCTAAATAAACCAATTTCTACAGCTTTTACTCAGTCAAGTTCTCCAACCCTCCAACCACTCTGGTCCTCTCCTAGAACCTCTCTCCTCCACTCAGCAGATCAAAGCTGTGTACTCCAGGTCTGGCATTAGAATCACCAGGTAAAGGGAATTATATCTCTTGATCTGCTGGCTGCTCTTCATACAGCCTAGAAGGTTGAGGTTCTTTCTGGCTATCAGGACACACTACTGACCTGTGCTCAGCTGGTGCTCCAACACTACTCTCACCTCTATTTCTTCTTAGCAGAGCTGCTCCCCAGTCAGTTACCCCCAAGCCTGTGCTGCCACTGGGGTTTATTCCATTCCAGGGGCAGAAATTCACACATCTTTGCAAAACCTCAGACAATTCTTTCTGAGCATATCTCCAAACCTAGCAAGATTTCTCTGTGTAATGGCTCTTCAGTCCAGCATACCTACCTTTCCTCACACTTTGGCATCACCTGGAAGCCTGGTGAGTTTCAATTCAATCCTGTCATCCATATCCCTTATGAATACAAGGAATACTCAGAATCCAGTATCGACCCCAAAGGAACTCCACCCATTATCAGCTACCAGTTACATTTTGAGACACTGCCACCCTTGGGGTTCATCCCTTTAGCTTGACTTCTGTCTTCCCAAAGAGGACAGAGCAATTCTGAAATTACGCCTGGGAAGGACCTCTGCACCTACCAATGCATTCCACCAGTAACCAGGGTTTTTCTACACCCAGTTCATAAACATGAACCTCCACTCTCCCTTCTTCTATTAGCAGTGCTTTGTTACTTCTTTCATCTCACAGCTTCTTGGCACAGACACTAGGCTAGTGACCTTGCCCATGAGGAGGCAAACAAAGCGCTAGTTTTTTCCATCCTGTGAAACTTGGAACTTCCCACATCTTTCAGAATTGCACAGGAATCCTCCACATACTTCCACTTCCTAATAACATAGCTTTCTTCAGGCTCTTGGACCTCTAGCTCAACTCTGTACTTCGTAATTACATCACTAGACACCTGAGAAACATTTATTTATATTTATGTCTGGGAATCAGTCCCCCCCTTCCCTGTCCTAAGCACTGATGCTTTGGTTTCTGCCTGTCATCACTAGGTCACCGTTTTAAAAGGGCTGGTTCCTTGTCACGCCTGCTTCTTTTTCCACTTAAGAGATCTGATCACTTTTGAGCTTCAGCAAAGATACTTGAAAATATTCTAGCACTCCTGACCCCTTCTGCCCTCCACAGGATACCTCTTAGCAGCACCCCGGGCAAGTGGAAATCAGCTTTTTTAAGTCCAGCATCATTTTCCCACTTGTCTTCCTCATGTTCTTCAGGAAGAACTGAAGTTCTACAGTCTGCCAGGGCACTGCTCTTTCCCAGATGGCTACTGAAACACTGCACTGCTTTCCCAACACAAACCAGGGTCCTCTATAGGACCTGAAGTCCTCTATAGGAATCACAGCCTGCAAGTCTCATGTGCCTTTCATTTGTATGAAAAAGGCTTCATATACCCTCCCAGCTACAGAGGCAGAGGTGTATAGCAGATACCTACCAGGAGGTCCCCCTGGACGCTAAACCCTCTCATACTGATGGAAAGGCATGAAACAGAGCAGTCCTCTCATACAAAGCTAGGTCATGTGCACTGAAATTACTCCTTTAATAACCCTGTGACTCGTCCTCTTCTGCCATTTCCTGAATAGCTATTAACTGCCCGTGACAGCACTCCAGTCATGTCAACTACCTCACCTAATCCTATACATTCTATTACAAAGAACTCTGTCTGCACAGGCAGTTCCAGTTATTTGCATTTCCAAAACCAGGAATGTTTTCCGTAAGTAAAACCAAAAATAGCATAATTTTTGTGAAAGAATTAAGCATTATGCAAATTAAATGTTCCATGGTGATTAAGACTGAATGTTTCATCCTGAGAGCTATATTCCAAGATACAATCCTTCACATCTTAAGAAACCGTGGCACTGTGAGAATTCCCTGCTCATTTTTAATGTCTCAGTAACCACATCTTCCAAAACAGTGCATCTCTTAAGTGCATCTCACTCATTTCTGCAAACTAACAGGCCACACAAAAGACCCTACAAATACCAGAACTGTCAATCGGAGGTAAAGGGGAAAAAATGGGTAGCTGAACAAAACTCATCATGAAAGCAGACGCAGCCCCTCTAACTCCTTTTAAAAACACACATATATAAGCTTTAATTAAAAGACAATTTCTTTTAATATACTTACTGTCTTTTCTCTCATATTCTTGCATTAACAAAGCTACTTCTGGACAGTCTGCAGAAGCTTATTGTATGCAACTCTATGCCTTGCCTTTGCCATGTACATGTCCTTCGGTACCAACTGTAAAGCTTCTGCAAAAGGTATGTCATTGCCTAAATGGAAGTAAATGCATAGATTACAATTCACTTCTAGCAAACAGAAAATATGATCTGAAAGAATCACAAATCAAGCTGTCTGGACTTAAACAAAAGTGTGCAGTGCACGGTCTGTTTTGCCAGTTCTTTCTGTTGTGCGTATCTTCATTCCCTCATCCTCACTCCCTTACCCTGTTCTTCTGGTCACCAAAACAACACAAGACGGCTTGAGCAGACAGTACTGGTCCTTCAGAATTCCTCACTTTGCGAGGAAAAGTATAGCACAGGGGCTCAGTGCTTGTGGACCAAACCATTGGTTATGTGGCTAGGTGTACAGCATTACACAGAGGTGAATCTTGGAGCAAGACCCATGGATAGCAAGAGAAAGCAAAACAATTTGCATTGCTCTATCAGCCAGAGATCTCTGCAGCTAAAGAGAACCCTGTGAAAGATTTTGAACTGAGCAGCCGACTGACAACTAAAGTTCTTGGCATAAGGACTCGGTAGATTCACTGTCAAACAATATCAATCAAGCACTTTTATTGTACCATTGCAGCTTACCTCTGCAGTTCCTTTTTATGTCCGCAAGCATTACGTGCCTTGCAAGCAGATAGAGCAGGTGAATAATTTTAGGACCTCTAGGAGCCACAATCAAAGAACCCGTGATTGTTATGCGGACGCCTTCTTTATGCTAGAGAGGTGAAAGCAGTTTTAACTACAAAGCAAATCAAAGATATACTAAGCCCTAGCAACAGCCAAGCATTCAGATGACTACCAGAACACTGCGGATTACTTGTTAGCAAGCCTTACACCCAGGTAAACTACTTTGGCACTAGAGGTGACACCTACTCTAGCAGATGTAGAGACACTCTTTGAATGCTCACTCCCACTCACTATGCCTAGCTCTGTACATGACAGACTGTTGAAAAGCAAAGCCTGAAATCAGGGCTGGGTAAGCGTTGCAAATCCCTACACTCCCTGCTCCGACCTGGTAAACCCTATCTTTGAAAACAATATTGAAGCGTTCTTTCCTATTTTCTACTGAAGTCATTAATCAATGGACTTTGTTTTGCTAGCTTTCAAAATGCCCATTACTACTGAAAAGTAAAAGTGTTCCAGGTTCCATGGACCTGATTTCTAGAACCACTATTAAAAAAAAACAGCATGAGAAGATAATAATCAATGCTACCTGAAGCAATCAATTTTAGTTTGTCTTTTTTCCTTTGGAAATCTTGTTTTAAACTTTACTCCCTTTCCCCTCATACAAAGAAAGGCTAATGCTAAAAAAGTTGCCAGGCAGATGATTCAAACATCTTTCAAACTCAAGTACTCTCACACGTAGCTGAGGAACCATCTAGACTTCTGATGAATCAAAAACTGTTACTCAGGAAAAAGCCACAGCAGTTTTAAGACACTGGGCTACGTCTCATCATCTAAACTCCACTATGCCACAAATTTTCCCTCAAACAAGACTATGATAAACTACGTGAAAGAAGACAAACGGTAAAAATGAATTATTTGGTGAAACCACTTAAAAAGCTTTACATAGTCTCTCAGAAAAAGAACAAAGTCACAGAAACCAGTAAAGCATCTTTTTCCACTCTTTGTAATACTCACTATGATCTCTTTTAGCCATTCCACACACTGCTTCCTGAATCGCGGATCTGTGATGCAGCGGTTTTCAAGACCACACTCTCTTCCCATTGGGGAGAAAGGGGGAGAAAAGGGGGAGAAAAGGGGGAGAAAAGGGGGAGAAAAGGGGGAGAAAAGGGGGAGAAAAGGGGAGAAAGGGGGAGAAAAGGGGGAGAAAAAGGGGGAGAAAAGGGGAGAAAAGGGGGAGAAAAGGGGGAGAAAAGGGGGAGAAAAGGGGGAGAAAAGGGGGAGAAAAGGGGAGAAAAGGGGGAGAAAAGGGGGAGAAAGGGGGAGAAAAGGGGGAGAAAGGGGGAGAAAAGGGGGAGAAAGGGGAGAAAGGGGAGAAAAGGGGGAAAAAGGGGGAGAAAAGGGGGAGAAAAGGGGGAGAAAAGGGGGAGAAAAGGGGGAGAAAAGGGGGGAGAAAAAGGGGAGAAAAAGGGGAGAAAAGGGGGGAAAAGGGGGAGAAAAGGGGAGAAAAGGGGGAAAGAAGGGGGAAAGAAGGGGGAGAAAAGGGGGAGAAAAGGGGGAGAAAAGGGGGAGGAAAGGGGGAGAAAATGGGGAGAAAAAGGGGAGAAAAGGGGGAGAAAGGGGGAGAAAAGGGGGAAAAAGGGAGAAAAGGGGGGGAGAAAGGGGAGAAAGGGGGAGAAAAGGGGGAGAAAAGGGGGAGAAAAGGGGGACGAAACGGGGGAGGAAAAGGGGGAAGAAAAGGGGGAGAAAAGGGGAGAAAAAGGGGGAGAAAAGGGGGAGAAAAGGGGAGAAAAGGGGGAGAAAAGGGGAGAAAAGGGGGAGAAAAGGGGGAGAAAAGGGGGAGAAAAGGGGGAGAAAAGGGGGAGAAAAGAAAGAAAAGAAAAAGGCCATTTCAAAACATGTTTGAATGATTGCCCAATTAATCAGTGTGAGACCAAAACTAAAAGATTTCTTAACAATGCCTCCCAGAGGAGGCAGAAAATTAAGTGATATAGCCTAGACCAGGAATAGAAGAATAGCTAAGTTTCATTACAAGGTTTTAATTACAGAATGTTTCATTACAAAACATTACAAGGTTTGCTTGCCATAAGGCGTTAATTACAGGATATGCAAAGCCAGATTTTTCTGCAGCTCTTCTTAACACAGATAAAGAGGTCAGAATGCAGACGGTTTTCAGATCACTAGCCCTCCCCCAGCTATTCCTTTAACATATGAGCTAAAACCACTCAGCAGTACACTGCTTCTTGCCACGCTGAAGCTCCTAGCGGCAATCCCGAACTGGGCAATGTTACTCACTGCTTGGGGAGGGAAATGAACAGCAAACATAAGAGTCCTTTGCAGGTGTTACAAGTGCCAAGAAACTCGCCAAGCTACAGATAATCTCACAAGCCGCTCACCTGAAAGTTGCACGTGTGCGGGCCCTGTCCAGCTTAGTAAATAAGAAGAGGACGACGTGGTGAAAACCCCGCCTGTTCGGCCTATCAAACATATTCCTAACACAAAAATAAACAGTCTCGTCAGAAGTAGCGAAGGGGCAGAATTAACACAGCATTTTAAATGGCCGCAAAGCACTGCTTTAAATTAGAGTGCTCCAAGTTCCAGACCGAGTGCTTTGTTTTCTGCAGAGTTAAAAACATGCAACCTCCAGACATGTAACTAACTTTAAGATTAATTCGGCGAGCGCGTTTTCTCCCAAAGCAGTTCTCAAACCAAGAGGTCCGGAGCAGATTTCACGCGGTTCACTTTCTCCGTGCGACTGTGTAGGACGCATCCCGCGGAGAGCAAGAGATATCACTATTTCTGGGTTTTATCTGAGGTGGAAGACACAGCTCGCTAGAGCGATTCGGGCGTTCCCTCCGTGTGAGGCACTGCCGTGAGTGCCAGACCCCTGGGCGGCCATGGCGAGACCCTCCCTCCCCCCGCAGCCTGCGCTCCGTGCTGAAACCCAGGGCCCCGCTCGGGACGTGGCTGCCGCAAAAGAGCCGCCCGTCTACCTTCCTTCCCCTCGCCCCCCGGCTCTCCCTCTTAACTCACCGTCCCACTTCGACGCGGGGAGGGCGTTTGAAGCCCAGGGCCAGCAAGTAGAGCCACAGGTGGTCCTTATGCCAGCGGAGAGCCATCGTGCCTAGCAGCTCACGCAGCACAACGCACAAGGAACCGGGTGGAGAGGGCGGGCGGCGGCGGCCGCCTTCGCCTCCGCCGCCTCCTCCTCCTCACGAACGGGGCCGACGGGGCCGCCGCCGCCGCGGCTGCTGTTGCTGTGGCCGCTGTACCTACCGCTGCTGTTGCCGCTGCCGCTGCCACCGCCTTTCCCCTCCGCCCCTCCCAAGCGCCACTGCTTCCCGCGCTCGGTCAAGGCAACCCGGGATTTGGCGCCAGTCGGCGCGCTGCCTGCCGGGAGGTGTAGTCCTGGCCCCTGTGCGCCGCCGAGGAGGCCTCGCTTCTGCGCACCGAGGCTCAACGGCCGCCGGCGCCATGAATCCCGCAGAGGCCCGGGGGCGGAAGGCCCGGAGGGGCCGGACGGTCGCTGGAAACCCGCCCCGAGGAGGCCCCGGGGGAGCCTGGGCTTGCCCCAGGCGGCGTCGCGCTGAGGAGAGCCGTCGGAGTGGGCGACCACGAGTGCCCTTCCGATTTCAGCTTCTTGGTAACCGGGTGACGAAGTTTAACACGAAAACCAAGTACAGCGGCAGCAGGCACGGCCAGATTTTTATTCCAAGGCGTTTCAGTGACCGGATTTCATTGCTGTCGCCACAGCCAAGCATTACATGAGGAGCGAGCGCAGGCTTCGCAGCCGTAGCCGCTGCCCGGCAGCCTTCCCGCGGAAGGGCCGCAGGGGCGCAGCGCCGCGCAGCATCTCCAGGCTCGCCGCACTCACCCCCGCGACGTCCAGGAGATCTCTGCGAGGGGAGTTCGGCCTGATCCCCGGAGAGAAATGTACCAAGCCCGCTTTAAGGCCAGCTGCCGCTCACCCCGATTCCTGCAGATGTCACTGTGCGCAAGCAAACGCGGATTCTGCAATCCTTAGCAAATCTTTGGTTGTGATTTTATTTAAACATGAAAAGATCATCGCTATCACCAGAAATATCCCAGCCTTCAGTTATCTTTTTTTATTATTGTTATTTATTTACAGTTTTCCTTTGTCCCACATCTTTTTTTTTCCTCTTTGCCCTCCGGTTTCCCTTTTCTCAGTTTCCTCTTCCACTTTGATTTTCAACTGGCATCCTTATTCCTGGAAAACTTTACACTTTGCTCGTAGAATCATAGAATGAGTCTTTAAGCATTTATTCTCTTCTGGTCACAGTCCCCACAGCTGATATCCTCAGGATGGCCGAAATTTTTGCACACAGAAGGCGAGTAGAGAGAAAGGAAACCTCGTGTGCATGGAGCACTCTTGCCAAAGCGAAGCGCTAAGCTTCTGAACTCTGTAGGTACAGAGCCTAGCAAAAAGAACCTGAGAGAATCTGAGGCAAAGTCTCTTACCCCTTCCAGCAGCACAGAGGTAGATGCACACGTGCTTTTCATGTAGAATTCAAAGGGGAAAAATTGTGGGCAAATCCCCATCAACTCCTTTTGTTGGCAGACCTTTTTGCAAAGCACTGGAGTATTCTCAGCAGGAGTATTGCCAGCAGGAGAACAAATCATTATCAAAGACAGGTGAAACACTGTTTAGGCTATACCCGGCTTGCAGAAAATGAGCCTGATATCCATGCTAATGAATTAATGTAGCCTGCACTCCTTAGGTGGGAAAAAAAAATCAGAATTTTGATGAAGCTAAATGAAACAGTAGTGATTAAAAAAATATCCCCAAAATCCCTAAGCTAGGCAGGTTCATCTTTAAAAAGGAGTAATAAATACAAGTTAAGCATGGCAAAAGTACATTGTATCAAAAAGACGTGTTTATGCTTCACTTTATTCAGCTCTTTGCCCTGCAGTGTAAGGGCCATTTGTGCGTGAAAAGTCTTGGTGATCATCTTCATCCAAATCCAAAATGTCTGGGATATCATCTGACTCTGAAGACAGGTCTGTAATAGTGAAATCAGGAACCTGTGTAGGAATGAAATTTCAATCAATTTAAAAGTAACACTAAATATATTTGTTCAATACACCTTACTCAATTCAGGAGGCAAAGATGCTCAGCAGCTCCAGAAATCAGACCCAAAATACTGAATACAGAGACAAATATGCGCAATCACGTAAGAAACGCATACATTATGACAGACCAAATATTACAGAAGATCTGGATCAGTGGCTTAGAAGACAGGATTTTATATTAAGTATGGAACAGAGCTGAACTTAGTGGAGTGTATTTAATGAAACTGGTGACTGTCAAATTAAGACAGGAACTTTTAAAAGTTACCTTTCTTCTTTCCTTGGGAGCAATGGGCTATATGAAGGAACCTGCCCTGGCGAACCTCGTAGGGATTTTTCTGTGCTGCTTGCCTACCCCATCAAACCTTTCCTGACGAAACAAGGATCTGGGACTGCACCCCCATTTTGGCCTCTGTTTAACTGCCCATGTAATATTCTGTACTATGCAGCACTAGATTTCAGGAATGGCCAGAGACATGAGTGGATACATGGATGTTACACACTTCTAAAAATGTTTGTTAAGACACTTAGGAGCCTAAGTCACAACCCTTAAGTCCTCTTAGCAGGACTTAGATTACTTAGGCATTTCTGAAAAATGGGATATAACTAACGAATTTCCTCATAACCAGAAGGTTTTTTGCCTCAGGTGACAAACACATTTATAATTTGAGTCCTGTTAGCTTTGAGGTTACTGATGCCATACCTGGAGCGAGGCACAGTATCAGCACACAACGAGTGCTGTATGCTGGCAGGAGTGTGGTTCTGCTTGTACAGAGAAGCAGCAACTTGAAGAGGCTTGCAGGCTTTTGTGTCACCTACACATAGTGCTGACTGGAGAAGCTGCATAAATCCATGCCCTAACTGTAAAAAACCTTGCTTATGACTTTTATGAAACATGGCACATGAGACAATCATGTTTTGCCTGCTATGAAGACATGTCCAAAGAACAGAGAACACACCAAAGGATAAAGGGATTACTGTTTGAGATACCAGGCTGTAGATTGCACTGCAGGACTGAACATGAATCACTCAGTTCCTCAGAGAGTAGGTGTTAAAATATATCATATTACTATATTATTAAAAACGGAGCTTCAGAAGAATTCAAGCAGAATGTCACTGACCAGGCACCAGTGGGAATGCAATGAAATGTGCAGACTACTTTGAGAACCTAAGCTTGTTCAAAACAAGATAGATAATCTTTGTCCCCTAAAAAATGAAAAGGCACCAGGAGTGGGGGAAATAGGCCTTTCTACCAGCAAGAATTATCTTGCATCTTTCTGCTTATGATGGTTTCTCTAATAATAGTATGGAAAGCTCAACAAGTTTTCCCATTATCAGCATATGATCCTGTATTATACAAGCAGGGCAAATGGGGATGGGTTAAGGAGACGAAGGTCCATATGCAAAGTAGTTCATATGCAAACTCATTTAGACATGTGCCCAAACATATAGTTTTGACATGTTGGTCTACTTGAAAATTACACTGACCTGCACAAATGACAGTAACTGTTCAGTAACTGTGTCTGGCTAGTAGACACGTGCTGTTCTTACAGATAACAGGCTAATTACTCAAATATAAGTTTATGCTTTCCTCATCTCCTTAGTTTACACATTACAAGCAGCTGACTCCTTCAGCATGCTACTAAGAACTTCATAACCATGAAAAAAAAAATCAAATTGGACTGTAGCTGTCAGCATCAGAGTAAACCAGGGTTGATGTAAGAATGGTTTATCTCATTTTCAACATGCTAAATTGCCTTAGAATGGCATATTCTGACATCTTCACCACTCTAACTAAAACTATGTAAAAGCCCTTGGCATTGTAGTACAGCCTAAGTACAGGACCTTCGGTTCCATATCGCTTTTCACGTTTGACAGCAAGTCAAAACAAAGCATTAAGTCAATTCTTGCAACAAAGAATAAAACTAGATATGACTCTTTGTGCCATTAAGCTGCAGTTAGAACATTTATATGGAACAGCATCTTGTAAAATCCTTGTATGGAATAGTGCAAAACATAGTTCAGTGTTTTTCTGTCTTCCTATACAAATGTTAATGGCAATACCAACTTAACCTTAAATTAATCCATTTTTTTTCTTGCATTATGTATTTTCAGAACTGAGCCACTAGCAATTTGATAGATGGTTCTTCTTTTGTTCCCTTTGAGAACAAGCACTTACTTTTACTCATGACAGAAGCTGAATTACCCAAAACACAATATCCAGTTTGGTCTGAAAAGGAATGCACTTATAACACTGTGCACGGTATCTCCCCTAAGTTGCTGCACAGATTACTTTCTGATCATGCAAATGACCTACAGGCCGTGCCTAACAAGTAAGTTAGGTTCTGTTTTCTCTTTTTAGTTGGATGGCTTATATGAGTTTTTTGGATATTTTTTTTTCTGTACTATTTGGTTGGATTTTTCTTGTGTTTTTTGGTTGTGTTTTTTGTTGTTTCTTTTGGGTTTTTTTGGGGGGGAGGGGTTGTCTCCAAATCATTTCTCCTATTTGACTAGCTATATAGTACTACTGTAAATTGCAGTTTGGAAAACATTACTGCAAAAAATTCATTTTAAGGAATGAGAGAGATTTCAAAAGCTTTCTATCTTTCTTTAGTTTGAGGCAAACTGACTATATCCCTGCATGTTCAGTCCCTACACAAATCTTGTAATTTGGACGTGACCGATGTGTACGCTGCTACAAACATGATGTCTGGAAAGCTTTTGTACTGCGACAACCAAGTTTGTCTGTAGATGTGTAACTAGCATAGACCCTGGGGATATGCTGCACTAGATTAATAACTAGACATCCCTGCAAGCTACAGTTAAAATTCAGTTTAAACATCCAGTGCTATCCTTATAAGGACAGTTCAATAATTTCAATACTCAGACTTTTATTCAATACAATAAAATATGACCGTGCTAATTTGCTATTATGTGGACCACTTTTCCTCCAAGGAAGGGTTCCTAATTTTATTGAGGGGGATGGAGGTGTGGAAACTAGACACTTCTAGGGGGCCATGGAATGCCATAGAACAACCACACACCACAGCAGCACATTTGGTGCCAACAGGCTATTAGCTCAACCATTAGGTAAGAATTTAACCAGGAAGTCCTCTATGGCCACCAGTTGTAGGTCAGCTGTCAGAAGTAACCTTTAAACAGAAGCCACCCAGCAGTGTATGGTGAGAGAGACATGATTTAAAGATCAAGGCTAGTAACCTTTTTCCTAGCTTTTTCCTTCACCTCTTGGCTGACATTCAGTAAAGGTGGACAGCTGTCTAAGAGAGTACAAAACAGTGCCACATAAAGGTAGACTAGAGAGATGGGAAATAGCACCTCATGGTGATTTCTTGTTAAGCAGACCACTTACTAAAACTAAGTATGGAAAGGTAGAAGTTACAGAATCTTTCTGTAATCCTCAGTCACTACAATTTGGCTTAATATTGTGCTTACAACAGTCTTCCTAACACTTCCAGAGCAACCCTGACTCAAGAGCTAAGCCAGCCCTTTCACATTAGAAGGCCAGCCTACATGTGATCTGGTTTAGTGCCCACATTGTACCTGCTGGAGGCATTGTTCCACATAGCAACACAACACTAGGTGACAAACTTCCTCTGAACTCCATATGTGCTCCAAACCATTTGGTGACCTCTTTGGAAACGGTGGCCAGAATTGCTGCACTGAATTATTGCACCTCAGACTTGCACAGGGCATACATTAAGACCACAGCCACAACTTACCTGGACAACCCTAAACCAAGAAAGCTTATTTCTTACTGACTGTAATTCTCTTCCAGGGAAGGGATTCACTGGATTTATTGAGGAGCAATTCCACCAAGTGTTAATGTACATTAGTCACTCAAGTTCAAAGGAGGGTAAATAAATGAAATAGGTTAAAACTGGTATTTGCAGTTGAGGAGTATATATTGTTTATAGGAAACTGGCAGCCTAAGCAGGTAGTTGACAGTCTTGGAACACCTCCTGTGAAGGCAGGACTGTTTTTTTTTTTTGTCCATATCCTTCCAAATATTAAAACATTCATCAGCTCAAAGCTTAGGTCATCGTTAAAGTTAGACAACAGCAAGCACTAAAAAAGCAGCAGTAAAACTAAGACTGAATGGAAAAACACACAGCAACACACAGAAAGAGCAGAAGAAAATGCTGCAGCAGTATCGTACCTGTCTATACACACACACACATAGATTTTCAAAGCGCGTCTACTTCATTTGCACTTCAAGCTTGCTTTCTGCTAGACCCACTTTGAAGGAGTCACAGAACAGCAAGTTACATTTATTTTAAACACCACTGAAATAGAGACAGACTTTGGCTACTGATGCATTTATTACTAACATACAAAATTCATTACAAAAAGATGGCTACAAAAAAAAGCAACCCACATAACAGTAGGCACTTTGGTACAAACAGCATGAATCTTTTCTGTAGACTGCATATTAAAAAAATATATTGATAGCGATTTGTTTTGGCACTGCAACAGGCTCCCAAGAACTGGTCACTGCACCAAGGCTGTCAAAGCTCCAGGACAGCCAGAATGACACTCCTAGCCATATGGTTTAGTTTTAGGTAGTCCTGCCAGGAGCAGAGTGTTTGAATGATTCCGGTCTTTTCCAGCTTCAGGTACTTAATGACTCTGGTGTCAGGTTGCTGTATTATTCAACAGTTTTGTTTATATAGTTAACACTGTCACAGCATTTAAGTAACTCCAGCTGACTTGTTCAGAAACCCCACCTTCAGCTCTGGGATTCTGCACTCATGAAAATTTTGACATAAACTGTGTAGCAGTGCAATCTGAGACAGTCAGATGCATAATTAAATACATGATCTGAAGAAAAAATGGAAATGGAATTTAAGCATACCTAGGCTAGACTGCAGGGTCTTTAAGTGCATTTCATTGTATACAAGGCTTTTATATCATTCTGGTACAGACTAAGCAGCAAATCAAATGTTTTTAGCTCTGGTAGGTTTCATTTACACTAATGGCACTAATGTAATTAATAAGTATGGTGAGGTTTCTTAACTTGGCAGACAAACAAGGCATCTTGGCAACTGTAAGCTGTCAAGATTTAGGCATTTGATACAGCTTGAGTTTTGAGTTGGCTGAACTACACAGAACAGTACAGACGTGTCTTTTCTCTGTACCATTCCCTCAGTCTTATGCTCAAGAATTTTTCTCCAAGGCTTTTTTGACAGCTGCACTTGCTAAGGCCACTTGTTTGGTCAGTCAGCAGAGTACATGCATGCTATGCAGTTTATTCAGTAATGTGTTCAGGCTGTTTGTCTTTCTGGCTGGAATTTTTCTCCCCTTCACCTTTGCTCTCAGCATGCTGAAGGCCAGGCAGTTGTGGGTAAAAGGGACCTACCAGCCAGTTGAGTGGTGTGTTGTTAACAAGATAATCCATCACATCATCCAGAGACTCCTTCATTTTCTTCATCTGTCCTTTGCTAGAGGTAAGAAAGCTGTCTGATAATTCTTGGAAGGAGGATGCTGACCGAAAGCTCTGGTAGGCATCACCTGCCATTGACCCAACACTGTTAACCTGATTCTGCACATTCTGTGGCAGGCCCTGTAGGCTCGAGATCAGTGTGAGGCAGGTGGTCTGAAGCTGCTGAGTGAGGCTCCGTGCAATAGCTAGAGTTCTTGATTCAATGTGCTGGAAATAAACATAACAGCACATTAGTACATTTTTATGACAAGGAGCTCTGTGTTACCCAAGATATCCAAGCAGCAAAGTAAAGGGGATGCAAGTAAAATAAAGGTATAGGAGATAATAAAACAGGTCTTAAGTCTGAAGAGTCCGAGGTCTGAAAGTACTTGATACTGTTTTCAATGATCAAGTACTTTGTGGAACTGTGACACTGGTAGCTTTTACCCAGCAAGAGATAGGAAAGCTCTTGTTTCAACTCTGGATAGCAAGTCACAACAGGTAAGTAAGTATATTCTAATCAACGAACTAGTGTTTAAAGCTACATGTAAGAATCAGTGAGCCTGTGCCTAAGATTGCTGCATGCTGAGAAACATTATTTCAGGTCTGGCCAATTCTGATGTTAAGTGAGTCCGAGCTTATCTGGTTCATGTGCTAAGCAGGATAAGCATTGTCTGGAAAGGAGAATGAGCCCCAGAGCATTTGCAAGAAATAGACTCATTTAAGAGTTTGGGTGTGCTCCACTTTTCATAATTGTCATGAGTCAGCTGCCCTGAGCTTCAGCATTCAGGCTTCACATTTGCATATAAGAGTCTGTGCTGTTAAGATGCCGCACACTTTGTGAACTGTTAGTTTATCATTACAATGACAACAGATAATCCATTTATTCTGGTTTAAAGTTGCATGTATTTACCTCAGCACTCTGCGGTTCATCACCATCATTTTGGCCTGTACTCTTCTTCCACTCTACCCAGGACTGATAAAGTTTTTCCTGAGCACCAAGAAGTTTCTCATTGGCACTATTCATGTTCTTCCTGGCATACTCAATCTGAAATATGGCCGAAGAAGGAAGTAAAGCAAAGAGTCCAAGCAGTTCCATTACAGCTACCCTACCTTACCTGCTTTGTAACCTCTTTTTACATGCTTTTAAAAGTTCACTATAAAATACCTCGAGGAATATAAGAGTGTGGTCTTTCTCTTCAAAGAAGAGAAAAATGGAAGCAGTCTTGAGATATTTTATGGTGTATTACCCTGCTGCAACTATTTCCCCCTCCTCTACTAGCACTGTACACAAGGATTTAAAAGTGTATGGAAAGCCATGACTCCTTATGCATAGTAGGTCCTGTACATAAAGGCACACTGTTACGATAAGACTACTGAAGCACCCAGAAATGCTCAGACAAGCACCAAGCAAGGATAAGCCCATACAGAATCAAACATTTTGTTAAGGAATTAAAAGGACTGAAGTATTTCAAACTGCGAGACATCTTAAACAAATGAGGTCTCTGTCAAACCCCACACTCAAGCAGGAATATAATTTTAAACATCACTTTTATTTTTGCAGTTCTTAAAATTACAAGCAATTGCTGGCTAGTTTACAGCTCAGCCTGATTTAGGACCTCTCCTGAATGATGGTGGAAGAAGTTTTCCTATGCCCCTTTTAGCTGTACTTTTCCGTACTCTGAAACTATGCCAACACTTGCTCTTTATATATCAAGTACAAGCTTAAACTTACCAGATTAACAGTGTGGTGCAGCTGAGAGATTGTCTCCTGGCTTTTCTGTTTAGCATCTCTGACTTTACTTAAGGCTTGTTCGTAGGCACGTGTGCGAACCTTTGAAGACAGGGATCCTAATCTAACATAGTAGCTTGGCTTTTGAACTCCAACTTCAAAACCTTCAACTTTTGCAGCTTCTTTTTCTAGATATGAGGAAAGGAAGAGAATTTATCACTGGAAGAAAACTTTAGGGTCTGAGGCAATTTTATTTGCTTAGTAACGGCCAAAAACTGGCCTGGTCCCCCTAACACCATGGCATGTAGACAGGCAACCCCATGCAAAAATCCTTATTTTCATTCTGCTCCCCTGTGAAGATGCTATTACAGCCAGCAAGGCAACAGGTAGTTTGGGAAGCATAGTTTGTTTCTCTACAATAGAAACATTCCTAGAAGATGAAACCTTGAATTTTTCTTACCTAGTTCTGCTTCTGTTAGTGGGAGATACTGGTCTACAAGGGTCTCGGATTTAGTGAGAGCACTGTCCACTCCACTGCTCACCATCTGCACCACACGACTTCCCAGGACAGTGTTAATGCTGCCATTGACAACAGACTTGGTCATATTTACGCTGTCTTGCATCGCTTCTTTAGTCTTGCCCACAACGCCAGTGATCGTGTGAGCAACAGTATCCTTGGCACCGGTCACAGTAGTTGTTACAGCTTCTCTGGCTCCCACAACTACATCCTTGGCATTGGCGACAACCTGCCATGGGAAACAGGCTGGTTCACTAAAAATGTTTTCTAAAGAGAGCTACATAAACCAGGAAATATAAACTTATGCTTAAGCTTGTACAGGTATTGATTATCTAGAAGAAATTCTACCCTGAAAATGTATGTACAAGACAAAACAAAATGACAGCCATTCAGCCTTCAGCACAAACCACTTCAGAGAATATAATTAAGGAACTGTTTGCTTCACACTGAGCAGGAAAGAGATGAGGACTCAAAATACTAGATGCTCACTAGTGAACAGCAGCTACAGATAGAGGCATCAAACACTGGGGGAGAGGGAGGAGAAGGGAAAAGAGGCTTAATGGCCTCCTAAAGGTATCAAACAATTCTGAAGAAACATCTTTTCATTTATCATCATCATCATCAAATGGTTAGGGTTGAAAAGGAATTAAAGACCATCTAGTTCCACCCCCTTGCATGGGCAGGGACATCTCCCACCAGACAAGGCTGCTCAAAGCCCTATCCAACCTGGCCTAACACTTCCAGGGAAAAGGCATCCACAACCTGTGCCAATGTCTCACTCTCTTCCAGCATAAAACCAAACCCTTTGTCCTACCACTATACATTCTTGTAAAAGGTCCCTCTCCACCTTTCCTGTAAACCCCCTTCAGGCACTGGAAGGCCACTATAGGGTCTCCCAGGAGCCTACAAGAGATGCTCCAGCCCTCTGACCTTCTTTTTGGGGCTCCATGGCTTATTGAAATCCTCTTTTCTATTATCAGTAAAATACAGGGAGATGGAAGGTGTATAGTTTGGCTTAGCCTATATCTGTGGAAACAACTTACCTTGTCAGTGGGTTGATTCAGTATAGGCAGTCTCTCTTCAATTTTGTCTAGACCTATGCATGCATAGTTGTTGGCAACTACAACTATAAAAGAAATTACAATAGTTGATTTAATTTTTTCCTTCATGTAAATAACTAAGAGTAGAAATAACAAGTAAGAATTCCTCTTGAAACAGAGCTGATGCAACAATGTTCTTAAGTAGTTTTTCCCCTTTCCAGTGAGATTTGAGGCAGTAAAGTCGAGAACAAGGCGGGTTTACAGCGCCAGAAAAAAGCTCACTTGCAGGCAGAGAAAATCATTCAATAGCATACAAGCAACTGTTAGAACAAGCTGAAGTACCTGGCCTTCTGCCACTTTGGGAAGCCAGGCTTCTGGCTACAACAGCCTTGTGACAGAGTTGCCAAATTTAAACACAAGTTGTTCTCCCAGAGCAAAAGTACAAAGTAGCATTTGAAACCAGGTGAAATGCGAGAAAGGTGTTGAGCAAGAGACTAGGCAATCATCTCGGCTCTTTAGAGGGGCAAGCCAATTCAGCATTACATAACCTGGAATCTGCTTGGCCTCTGGATTCTTATGTATTTTTTGTCTTTGCCAAATGATACTCAACTGTCATCACTTACTCAAAAAGCCAAGCAACAGGTTCAGTCAGCTACCTAAAACAGCACCCCAGGCCAGCATGATCATGCTATAAACTGCAAGCAAATCTGGGTAGATAAAGCAGTCAGTTGAATTAAAGATATCAACAGCCCCATCTTTGCCTTACTTTGTGGTTCCAGTTTCTGGATGATAGGCATAGCGCTCGTCATGGCTACTGAAGTAATTGTCTTCACTCCTTTCTCTGCTATCTCACATACTGACTTCAGGTAAGGGTGGTTATCCTTTGTGGAGATGTAAGCTGTGGACACCATATCATAGGTAGAGCTCACCAAGGGAAGGTTGACAACTCTGGATACAATGTTCTGTTTAACAGAGAACTAGGTTAGTTGACACTTATTTTTCTGAAGTAGACGTAAAAAACTACAGGGCTAACTCAGACATACCTGCTGCGGATCGATTGCTGCCAATGCCATTTTTTTCAGGTCCTGAATCTTAAAAAGCCTGTTAAAGAAGCATACCTGAGTTATGACCTCATCATTCATTCACTCGACTTCGAAAACAACCCTTTCCTAATCAAACACCGTGGAATTAGGGGAGTAGGATGTTCACATTCTTGCATATAGGAATTACATTGTATTGTAACAATTCAGATATACAAAACTTTGTTTTCTAATTTGTTCTGTTTAGGCAACACAAGTAAGGCACATGCAAGGGTCAAGCTTTGAGGTACAAGTTCATTGCAGAATTATGAGAGTTATTATTTTTGGATTATTTTTCTATAAATTGACACATTTGGGCTTATCTGCTGAGCCAGGACAAAGAAACACCAACCAAGAATTCACTGACACTCTACCGTAGGATGTCTAAGAAGAAGAATCTTAATAATATATTAATTTAGACTGGATTTTCTGTTGCTATAGGGGAGTCAAATTTGACATCTGCATCATCATTGCTGTCCAGATCTTGAAAACACATGGAATATTGAGGTGAACCACTCATTTCAGTAACTTTAGCTCAGTTCTCACAGGTCATTCCACTGAACTCAAGTTCATTATCTCTCATGCCATGCACAATGGTCAGGAAGGGCTCCCCCTACTCGGCTTGCTCAGAAGTTACCATTCCTGTGAAACATAGAATATAAGATCCCCATCGCAGAAAATAACTCTTTCATGCTAATTTAAAATCAATTACTACCCAGCCCACACTAAACCAGGATGCAGGCACCAGGAAACAAGCCCATGCTAACCAATTATTTTCTAACATGCATTCCCATGGAAAAAACCTAAGAACTCCCCACACATGAGCCCTATAGAAGGAGTAGGATATTGCAATACCACATGAGGAGAACACATGTAAGTATATTGTCATCCTAGAGACATATGCAAGCTAAACTAAATCTTCATGAATCACTGTTTGCATTGATGGGTTTCCTATGAAACTTGAGTGCCAGAAGAACCTGGATACATGAAGGCAACAGGAAAGCAGGCAAAAAGGCAGGCCTAAAAAGGACTGTGGTTTTTAAGGCTTTCTGCTAGGTTTATCAAAAAGCCATCAGCCATTTTCTTTTTAATATATATTACATTATCAAAAGGAGTATGCTGATATTCTGCCTGTGGTCAAGTAGAACTTTTTCTTTTTATGTAATGAGGACCAAGGACAAAGGCATGCTGTTGACATTTTACAGGCATATTTGCATGTATTAACACACACGTGCCAAAAGGTAACACCTGTAATGAGATTAACCACTGTGCATGGAACACACAAGGATTACAAGCAGTAACAGAGAAGTTTTCCTTAGATCTGTCAAACACAGAAGCGACAAGAGAAACACAGCATGCTTCTCGCATAGCATTACAAGTCGTATTATTTAAGAGTACATCTTTAGTTCACTTTGAACTGCAAAGCATACTGTTGAGCAGAAGGGGATAAAAGTGTAGAATCTGGCCTCTGAAAGCAAGAGCTCTTACTTTAATGATTATTTAGTATTTGTAATGTGTCCCAAAAGATCCAGCCACACATGGCATGGAGTTGAATTTTAGTCACTAAAGCCATGAAGTTCTTCCTCCTCTTAAAGACAGGGAAGATAGAGAGGATCACGCAGTTTCACAGATCCCTTGAGTAGTTTCAGCTCTGGCAAGAGTCTGGTTCCCTTCAGCAGAGCAGGTGATCGAGGTGCCCGAACCAGAGCCCAGGGCGTACCTCAGAAACAGCGGGAGATTCTGACCGAGACAGGGAATCGAGCAAGTCACGAAAGGCCGGGCAGCAGCACAGTGCGCCGAGCTGAGCCAAGCAGCTTGCCCTGGCTAACGGAGGTGCCCGGAGGAGGAAGGAGCCGCAGCCTTGACCGCTCTACAGGGGCCTCTCGAGAGGTGAGGGAGCCCAGGGCCTTCGCCGACCCTAGAGGAGCTCTAGGGACTTTCCGGTCCCGGCAGAGGCTTAAACAGCCCACGGAAAGTCGCCGGAATTTGGGACGGGTGGTGACGGCGGTGCTGACGGAGGCAGCGGGGGCGGCCCAGCGGCGAGGCGCAGACGTAGCCGGTGCCCCCGCCCGCTCCGCCGCCGCCCTCGCCTCCGGGCTGCACCATTTTGCCGAATCAGACCCGCGGGGTCTGCGGGAAGCCGAGCGCTCCCGCCGCCGCCTCGCTGACCCCCGCCGCCGCCGGGAGTCGGGAACGGGGCACCGCGGGGGTTCCGTACTCACCAGGGAAGGGAAGAGAGGAGAAACCGCGGCCTCCAGCACCGTCACCGCCACCGACTGTGGAGTCCCGGCCTCGCCCCACTACTTATAGGGAGTGGCCGCTGCCGGCCGCGCGCAGGCAGCTCTCTCGCGACACCAGGGTTGCGTCACCGGCACCGCGCGTCACACGCGGCCCGGGGCGGGGGGAGGGGCGGAGTGTGAGGGGAGGGGGGAGGGGGAACGGGGAACGGGGAGCGAGGTTGCCCGCTACCCGTCGAGCGCCTGAACTGGAGGGCACCGCCTCGTTCGAAACCAGTAATGTTAGCCCGGGGAAGGGCTATCCGGCCGCTCTTTCAGAAGTCCGGTCCTTAGCGCTCCAGTTCGAAGAGAGGGAGCAGAAGGAGTGGTGTGGATGCACCTCGGGCGTTCCTCGGATGTGCCACAGGCAGCAGAGAGGGTACCGAAAAGATGCTCTCTCTCCACTCGCATGCACTTCTCGCAGCTGATCCAGTTGGAGGGGAGAAGTGAGGCAAACTTATTAAAGAACTCAATCCTAAGTGCGCTAGGTAGAGTTTCAGGGAAACTTTCTCTCTGCCATAAGCAGGAAGATGCAAGATAATTCTTGCTGGTAGAAAGACCTATTTCCCCCGTTCCTAGAGCTGTTTGATTTCTTAGGAGACAAAGATTACTGATCTTGTCTTGATCAAGCTTTTGCTCTCAGTGGTCTACTTATTTCATTGTATTCCCACCGGTGCCTGCTCAGCGACATGCTACTCAAATTCTCCTGGAGCTCGGTTTTAATTAATACTTGGCTGTGCTGGCCTTAAATTAATAACATCTCTTCCTTCACCCAGCAGCTCTTAACCAGGACTTGTCCCACTCGTGGCTGGAACACAGGATGTGCTGAGGCAGGGGTCAACTGACCCTGAGACAGCCCATGAATGGTTCATCTCCAGCTGAGATTTTTGCTCAGAAAGGCAGAGCTTTCAGTCTGCTCCTGTGTCACTGCTGGGTCAGTTCATCATGCTCTCAGGTTATCACCTCAGCAGATCTAAACACACATTTGGTGTGCTGCAACTTTCCTAACGCCAAAAGTGCGTTTCTCTTTTAAGCTTTATACAAATGAGACGCATGTCACAGTTAGGGATATCAAACCGGTAGGAAAAAATACTTGTATTTACAATCAAAGTTGTATTTATCTCATGTTGATGTAGTGACAAGGTCTCAGAAGAGAACAGCCTGACAAGACTCAGGCCTCAAGGGTAATTGCACACTAGGAACATGTACAAACAAATTTTCTTTGGGTCAGCTATTTTTTGAACAAATATATTTTCTGAAGGAAATTCTACCTTATTTCCCAGAAAAAATTAACTATTTTCATGGTAAAAATTGACAACAAGCCCCCTTCTCTCTAAGCCACAAAGATTTCTTTATGCCATTTCTGCTCCCTAAACAACAGTTGGTCATAGAGATTATGTTTCAACTTTTTAAATAAACCTCTTCATGCACAACAATGTGACAGGGCATCAAGTTCCACCAATACCAAGCAGTACAGGAAAAAATACCATTGTCTGCCCAAGACAGAGTAAAAAGGCAGATTTCCACATTGGGCTGAACTCCAAGAAGAGTCTGAGGTTTGTCTAGGAGGAAGACTTCTTACAAAGCCCTGTTAGCAAAATACATAAGTCTTCTATTCTTACTGTTAACCTGTTACGTGTATTCACATGTTACAATATTACAAAACGTCCTTTGCTTACTGCTAGAGAGATTCTGTCCCTTGCTTACACAGAAGACTATCTTCCTGGAGTCAGGAAAATGACATCTTTTTCTTTTTTCCAGCCTTTCTCAAAATGGTCATTTGCTTCTGAAAAAAAACCAAACCAAACAAACAACAACAACAACAAAAAAACCCCACAAAAAAAACCCCCAAAACCAAACCCCACCAAAAAAAACTCCGCTTCTCTCTTCTTATCCTAGAGCAGAATATATAGGAAACTATTCTGGAATAAAATAGGAATTTTCACTTCTCTGAACTGCTTTATTTGTTAGGATGCATAATAAACACTTTACAGGCATTTCTCTGTTCCCTTTACATTATTCTTGCCTGAGGCCTGTTTCTCATTCACCACCATGTGGCTTCTCAACTGTAAAACATTCAATTCACCCATAACAACCACATAATTAATTAACCCCTTTGGTCAGGGGGGGTCTGTACAGGGAATTCTGGAAAATTCTAGGTATTTTAGTTACTAATATACATCAACATTATTTATGGTACAGGACCACTGGCAATTCAGGCAGCCTAAGGACACACTCTGCCAGAATGCAATAATTACAGATTGTATCAGTGACTCACCAGTCCTTGGCAGGCTAAGAACTCAGATTCTGGACGTGTTTTTCTTCACATCCAAATCCTCTTCTGTACTCTATGAACTCAGAGGGGCTTGTCCAAAATTTTGTAGAACTAGGAACCTCCTGAGGCCCCAGGGTGGGGAGAAGTAGGGGGATGTGTCACCTCTTTACCAAATTCCTTAAATATCTAAAACCAGAGATAAGTGTGGTACCAGTTAAGAGGGAAGAATAGGAAGGCAGGACAGCATCAAGTAAAGCAGTAGTAACAGATAACACAAAAGTGTGCTGCACCAGCCATTTCTGAAAGAGGAAGCCAGTTACAACATAACCTGCCCTTCCCTTCTGTGGGACAAAGATTAAAGTCACGTATTGCATCTAATGAAAGAAGTTTCATTCTTTCGATCTAAGTAATACATTAGCACATTCATACATCCAGTACCTCTAGTTAACATTCTAGAGCAGAAGTCAACCACCTATTCTTAATGTCAGAAAAAAAATTTTAGAAGGTATGAAATTATGGATCAGACAAACATATTTGTGCTCTTGTTACAGTTTATAGTAGAAATAAAATAATATTGGTTGTAAAATTCTAAAATGGACAAATTAAGAGTTAGAAGGGGCTCGGGTAGACTAAAACTCTGGAAATAAGTAACTAGTTAAGACACAGCAAGTAGAAAGCTGTGCGGATCCAGCACTTGCCACTCGCGGCGACGAGTATAGGCAAGTTTGGTATTTGGTATTGGGCGCTGGTCGTAAGACACAGCAAGTAGAAAGCTGTGCAGATCCAGCACTTGCCACTCGCGGCGACGAGTATAGGCAAGTTTGGTATTTGGTATTGGTAATCGGCCGAATATTGGTTTTGTGTGTGCGTGTGTGTGTGTGTAAGAGCGCGCAAATATAAGTGTCAGCATGCTGCCTTTTAAGACCTTTAGAGCTCTGTCTTGTAATAGCAAGGATATCCCTGAGGATTCACCTCTAGGTTGTCTGTTGAAACATTGGAAAGAAGGCAATTTTGGACAGGAGTTACGGAAGAAAACCTTGATTGATTACTGTAATCATGTGTGGCCTGAATATGAAACGGGGGGTATACAGTGGCCACGAAATGGAACATTAACCCCTGAAATATTAAGTTCTATGATGAGTTTTTTGCGAGAAACTGAGAAATGGGATGAAATTCAGTATTTGGATTTGTTTTAATATCTAAAAGAAAAACCTGACTGAAAAAAAAAAAAAAAAAAAAAAAAAGAGAAAAAAAAAAAAAAAAAAAAAAAAAAAGAGAAAAAAGAGAAAAAAAAAAAAGAACAAGAAAAAAAAAAAAAAAAAAAAAAGAGAGAAAGAAAAAGCATGTGGATTGTTGGTATTAAAAACCATGGAAGTAGAATGTGATAAATGTCCTGGTTGTAAAGAGCGTAAGATACGATTTTCGGAGGAATAGGAGGATGTGTCTTTGTTGGTCTCCACGAGCGCGCCGCCGCTCCCACCTCCTGAGGCTCCCCCGGTAAATACGGCTAGGGTCCCTCTTCCTTCCTCATCCGAGGAGGGGATAGAGCAGGAAGGATTGGGTTAATCAGCCGAGAACGCCGCTTGCGGAGCGGACTCGGAGAGGGAGGCTGGAGAAAGGAGGCGGTTTTTCGCAGCCTCAGTTGATGGCTCCGCTGCGAGAGGCAGTGGGAGCAGATGGAGGGAAGGTGATGAGAAAGGTTCCTTTTTCACCGAATGATTTAATAATATGGAAACAATCGGCGGGGAAAATCCTGAGAAAGTGGCTCGGGTTGTGAAAATGGTAATAAAAACTCAGAATCCTGATTGGAATGATTTGCAGATGTTGCTGGACACTATAGAAAAGGAGAAAGAGCGCCGGCGGCGTAGGGGAGGGGGGGGGGGAAGGCGCGGGCCTCTCCCCCGGCCACCCTGCACGGGCGGGCGGCTGTCTGCGTCGGGCGGAGCTCGTCCCGCTCGGGTCGCCAGGGTTGACGTCGGGGCCGGTGGGGCCCGGCGCGGCGACCAGGGAGGTCCCTGAAGGAGAGGTGGTGCTGGATTGGGGAAAGGCTTTGGGGGCTTTGGGAAACAGGGACCCCAGGTAAATCAAAAGTGGCAGTACCAGTAGTAGTGGAATTAAAAGAAGGGGCTCAGCCGGTGAGGATACGGCAATACCCCATCAGTCTGGAAGCTAGGAAGGGAATAGCCCCATGTTAACTTAGTTCTTAGGTTTAGGAATTCTGCAGGAGTGTGAATCTGAATTCAACACTCCTATCTTTCCGGTTAAAAAGCCTAATGTTAATTACAGGTTAGTGCAGGACTTAAGGGCAATTAATTCTATCACCAAAGATATACATCCCGTAGTGGCAAATCCGTACACATTGTTAACATCTGTTTCTGAGAAATTTCAGTGGTTTTCAGTAATTGATTTAAAAGATGCCTTCTTCTGCATACCCCTGGCACCTGAAAGCAGAAATATCTTTGCATTCGAGTGGGAAAACCCCGACACGGGACGGAAGCACCAGCTCACATGGACCAGGCTTCCCCAAGGATTTAAATCCTTGCCCACCATATTCGGTAACCAGCTGGCCAAGGAACTTGAGGAATGGAAGATTACCCAGGTAAAAGATTCGCCTTTCTCTTATGTGGTGTTGCAGTATGTGGATGATATTTTCCTGGGTACCACAGAACAGGGTCTCTGCCTCAAATTAACCATTGGACTATTGAATATGCTGGGACAGGCTGGATACCAGGTATCCAGAGAAAAGGCACAGCTGGTCAAACAAAAGGTCATCTATTTAGGATGTGAGATTTCACAGGGAGTTCGTCGTTTGGGAGTAAATCGCATACAAGCCATATGTGCAATTCCAGTACCCTGTAATAATCAGGAACTAAGATCTTTTCTAGGAATGATCGGCTGGTGTTGACTGTGGATCCCCGACTTTGGGCTGACAGCCAAACCACTGTATGAGGTTGTGAAGGAACCGAGATTTAAGTGGGGACCCACGGAAGATAAAGCATTTTGGGAGTTAAAACAGGCCCTCAAGGAAGCACCTGCCCTGGGCCTACCGGATCTAACCAAGGACTTTCAATTGTATGTACATGAGAGGCAAAAGTTAGCCTTGGGGGTGCTCACTCAGAAACTGGGGTCTTGGAAAAGACTGGTTGGGTACTTTTCTAAACAATTGGACTCAGTAAGTGGGGGATGGCCAGGATGCCTAAGAGCAGTGGCAGCCACAGTAATCCTGATCCAAGAAGCACGTAAGCTAACATTGGGCAAGCACATGACAGTTTATGTGCCTCATATGGTCATCACAGTATTGGAACAAAAGGGGGGCCATTGGCTCTCGTCGAGCAGGATGCTCCAATACCAGGCCCAATTGAGGGAACAGGATGATGTGGAGCTGAAAATAACAAATCATCTTAACCCAGCAGAATTCTTCAGGTCCACCCAGGAAGAAGGAGAGCTGGAACATGACAGTATGGAGGTAATCGAACAAGTGTACGCCAGCCGGAAGGACCTGAAGGATGAGCCACTGCCGGACCCTGATTGGGAACTGTTTACGGACGGGTCCAGCTTTGTGGAACGAGAAGCTGGCTCGGATGTTGCAGGCACGGAAGAACATCAAGGGTTGGTATGTGACCCCAACAGGACAGGTGATCCTGCCGGTGAGAATCATGAGGATAGTACTGGAAACAGAACACAATAAGTGTCACTGGGGTGTGGAGGCAATGGTAAAATTTTTGAAAAATGAAATATTCTCAAACCAGATGTTAACATTGGCAAAAAGAGTAAATGCAATGTGTCCGGTGTGTATCAAAAATAACCCAGTGGTAAGAAGGCAGGTACAAATGGGTAAGTTACAGGTAGGTCCCCAACCAGGAGATTATTGGCAAATAGACTTCTCTGAGTTACCAAAAGCCCAAGCATATAAATATCTGTTGGTGTATGTGTGCACATTCTCGGGATGGCCAGAAGCTTTCCCTTGCAGGACCAATCAGGCAAAGGAAGTGGTAAAAACACTCTTGAAAGAGATCATCCCTAGATTTGGGGTGCCGTTGGGGCTATCATCTGATAGGGGTCCTCATTTCACTGCAGGGATTGTGCAGGAGATTTCTGTAATACTAGGGATAACTTGGAATCTGCACACGCCCTGGAGACCCCAATCAAGTGGTAAGGTAGAGCGGATGAATCAAACATTGAAAAACCAAATTAAGAAAATTTGTCAAGAAGCAAAAATCCAGTGGCCGCAGGCATTGCCTTTAGCTCTGTTAAGAGTTAGGATTAAACCAAGGGAAAAGATAGGGGTAAGTCCGTACGAAAGTTCGTATGGCAAACTATACCATGCTGTTACTTACCAAGGGGACCCTCATCTGGTAGGGGATCAGGTGATATTAAATTATGTGTTGTCTTTGAATAAGACCCTTACAGCACTTAGAGGAGCGTTGCAGTGGAACCGACCGATACCCCTGGAAAATCTGGTCCACGACATCCTTCCAGGAGACCAAGTCTACATCAGGAACTGGTCAGTGGAACCACTGAAGGCTATAACCCGGAAGGAGGTAATATCTCCAGAAGAAGGGACGCCTCCACCTGCTTATCAAGAGGCTTAAAGGTTGAGCATCCTTGCGAAGGAATAATCGAAGGATGCTCAAAAGGGGGGAATTGTTACAGTTTATAGTAGAAATAAAATAATATTGGTTGTAAAATTTTAAAATGGACAAATTAAGAGTTAGAAGGGGCTCGGGTAGACTAAAACTCTGGAAATAAGTAACTAGTTAAGAATGAGCTAACCCTTACAAGAACAATGATCAAAGGAGAATAAGGAGTGTGTTGACCCCATCAGCAATACCATTAATCAAAAGGAGAATAGTTAAGCAAACTGATACCATATACCAAAGATCAAGATAAAATATTGTATCCAGGTGGTGGGCCAGGTGGTAATGACAGCTGAAACGGTAAACCGTGGATTTACAGTTTAAGAGATGACTATCTATTGTTATTTGTAAGATCTATGTGACTGTTTGTCTATTGTTATCTGCATGATCTATGTGACTGTTTGTGACTAAAATTTATGTAACTCTGTACGTGGCCTGTAATGAAAAAAGTATAAAAGCTGAACCAAAAATGAGGGTCTTCGGAACCCTGACTTTGGACGCTAGTCCTCAGGCTTCCCGGGCCCTGAATAAAGCACCGCATAAACTGACTCTGTTGGTTTGTGTTTTGGTTACGGGCAACACTCTGGTGCATCTCTTCTAAATTCATAATAATATCCTCCATGACATGGAACACCTCAGGTTTCAGCCTCAAAAGCTTTGTAACAAAACTGTCAAAAATTGCCACAACAGATAGAATTCAGGTCCTCCTGCTTTTTTTACAACCTTTGTGTAGCAAAGAGAAGGATCTATACTCCTCTTTCTATGGTGCTATGTCCCTGTGTGGGCTGGTGGCTTCCCAGCAGCTGGGAGCCAAATTGCCTCCCAGATGGGTTGCGTCTGGGTCCCACCACCCCAGCCAGGAGTCAGGCATGAGGGGATGTGGGTTGGCAGCTGGGAGGCAGCCCCTACACCTGGGGATTGGGAACCTGCTGGAGACTGGTGTGGGCCAAGGCCAGGTCAGGACATCAGTGCAGGGCCCAGCAGAGCTGAGGGGAGCTGGAGACTGGCTCTACTGTGGCTGGGCTCCCTGGGGAAGGGGATGACATGGAAGGATGGGGGAGGCCCTGAGAGACGCTGAGCAGGGCCTTTCAGTGCCATCAGGGTCCTGACAGACACTTCCAGCTGGTTGCAGGACCTTCACTGTAGGGACCTGGGTGGGCTGATAGTCCTTGAAGATACAAGGACCTTCACTTGGCCCTTGGAATATTCTGGGGAGTCAAAAATGGGGCACTGAGAGCTCTCCCAGCTAAAGATAGTTTTATTTAAAAGCAAATATCAAGAGGGATAACCAGAGTCTTTACTCAGTCTTCAGGATGGCTGTTGAAAGCAGTGAAGTGGTGAAATGCTCCTAGCCACATGAGGGGAAACTATCCATGCTCTTGTCTGGCAAAACAGAGCACAAACAGAGCATGGCCCTTCTGGCCCTGGAGTTGTCAAAAAAATCATGTCCAGTCACAGCCTTAGGAAACTGGTCGGCTTTAAAGGACTGCCTCCAGCCACAGTTTGAGACTGTCAGGGGTGAGCTAGAAGTACAAGAAAACTCTGACATGCCTTCTGTGCATCAAGTTCTTACTGGTAACATCAGCACTGCAGTTGTTCTCTGAAGTCAGGGTTGCTGTAGTGACATAAAAACAAGGTGTTCAGAGCTGTGAAAGATAGATGGTTCAGGGTCTAAAACATAAATAATAAAGTTAATTGACTACAATGGTTCCTTTGGCCTTAAAGATTGCTAAAATTCAAACTGCATTTTTCTTTTCCATGTTTGTAAGATTTGCTTCATCAGATAATATGAAAGTATTTCCATTAAACTAGTAATCAACATACTTGTGTTGGACACCCTGAGACTGTTATCTGAGAAATAACACAACCCTGGGCTGTTTTACTTTTTCCCTTTCTTTCCAGTTCTGCAGAAATCCATTTCTAGGCTTTGTAACTCTGCTTTGCCCCATTCGGTTGTTGTACTTGGAACTAACTCCTTATACAGTCTGTCTGTCTATTAATCTATCTATCTTCTTGGTTTTGGGTTTAAGCCTTTTGTATGCTCCTGTATGAAAGGCTTTCCCCTGGTCATTGTTACTTGAGTCAGTAGTTTTCCTGCTGTGACTCACTTGTTTTTTCTCTCTTCAGGAGAAGATATCAGGTTTCTGAGGTAGGATCCTCATTTTCTGAGCCACACTATTTGTCTTTACAAAGAATACCACCTTTATCCTGCACTGCCCAAAAGTGAGGCACTCCCACCTTTTGTTTCTAGTAGCATGATCTGCAGGATTTCTCTAATACATGCTCCATTTCCTCTGGAATGCACTTATCTTCTGGTGAGTCTTATCATTGTTAGCTGTCCAAAGATCATTAACTCTTAACTTTTCAGCTGTAACTGAGTTAACCTGATAGCCAATTCAAAAGAGAGGAACTGGGTAAAAGGTCTCCTCTGAACACTTGAAGAAAGGCAAAGGCAAGCAAAAGTACTATCAGTTAAAGGTAGGCAGGTACTATTGCCCATGTGGTGAGTATGAACCACCCCCACAACAGATGTGGGATGTTTAATTAAGGCAGAAGAAGAGGGAAAGGGATCAATGCATGTTGGCTTGGGGGAGTCAGCTACACATATCTACACACTGCAGGAAATTTTTATTCTTTTTCATCCTGCAGCTGTCCTTGGAAAGCTAGGCAACAACATGTTGTTATGGTAACCCACAGTTACTTCAGGAAGATCACAGCATGTGACATGTCTCATGTGATATACAAATCTCACCAGCCCACATACAGCACTGTAGTTTTCAGGCTTTACACAGTTAGAGACACCAAATGAGGCCATGACAGAAGTTATCAATAAAGCAGTCTGCTTTAACACAAATTACTTCATAATGATGTACCAGCAGAAAAAAAACACCAGTACCTTAGGTTAGATAATCTGGCAGTTTCTAGGTACCATCAGCTAACAACACAGCAAGTTTTTATCTTGATGTTAACTTTATTCCATAATTGTTTAATTGTATTTCTTTAATATCCAGGAGATGCAACTATGGATGAAGGATCTCTTAGGGTAGGCACAACTCAATTACAGAACAAAAATATCTAAGCCCTGTTCTAGAACTAAGGAATAGATCTATTATTGGTAAGGAACAAAGCACAGCAAATTAAAATAATTTAAACTATGGCAATATCATATTCAATGCAACTGAGAACAAAGACACATAACCATAAGCCACCAGCTGAGGTGTCTTATCTGAATAAAATATATTTGAAGTGCAGCAAAAGCTGCAACAGAAACTGTTCTACTAACCAGAAAAGTGAGAGAATTTTCTTCTAAAGCACTTCTGATAAGGACATGCCTTCTTCACATGCAGGACAGGTGCTTAGAAAAGGGCACTGAGCAGGGGAATTATGGTTAAAACTGCTGAATCTGTGCTGCTGAAAAAAATCCCAGCTATCAGTTTTCAGACTGCTTTGTACTTTTCTTAAGAAATCAGCATTCTAAAAATATTTCTGTTCATATAAAATTATGGCTTACCCCTCTCTGAGAATGTAATGCTGTTCCATCAATGTTTGTCAGTGCTGTGGCAGTTCATGGTTTCTAGGTGAAGTCAGAAAATTGAAACAGTTCAGGAGGAACAGAAGACAGATTGGAGAAAGGTACATGCACAGCTCACAGCACAGCTCAGACCAGGATGCAATGCTTGGGCCTGGACTTAAAAGGAGCTCTTGGGCCATACACAGCAGGTGTGTGGGTGATGGTCCCCAGTGAGACCAGTTAAGGTAATCAAAAAGAAAGTGCACTCCTGGCCCTGATATAAAATTGCAGTTAGGTTAGATATTAGGAAGAATTTCTTCACGGAGAGGGTGATTAGGCTATGGAATGGACTGCCCGGTGAGGTGGTAGATTCTCCGTCCCTGGAGACATTTAAAAAAAGACTGGATGTGGCACTCAGTGCCATGGTCTAGCAACTGCTCCGGTGGGTCAAGGGTTGGACTAGATGATCTCTGAGGTCCCTTCCAACCCGGCTAATTCTATGATTCTATGATTCTATGAAGTCCTGTAGATGCAGAGAGTTGTATGTTTTCCTCCATACACTTTTCAGGTGATGATAATGACTCTAGATCAGCTGAGGGACTGACAGTTATCCCAGAGGTATTTTTATCCTGGGAGCTTATTCAAGAATATTCTTCTAGTTAACCAAAACCAGTTCATCCCCAGATGAGGCAGAGAAGTAGGCAGAGCAAGCAACCCCCATGGCTTACCTGTGAGCTTTTGGGTCTGCTCAGAGCCAAAAGGGATATGCACCAGAGGCTGAAAAGTGCATCATCACTGGTTGAAAACTACAAGGACATTACTGGGGTATTCAGAGAAGCAGATAAGAAAGCAAAAGCTCAGTTTGAGCTAAATTTGGACAGAGATGTCAAAAACTTCAAGGGTTTTTCAGATAGATTAACTGCAAGCAGAATCAGAGGAATAATATTGGCCTGCAATTAAATAGGAGAGGTGAACTAGTCACCAACAATACTGAAAAGGCAAAGGTTCCCAACACCTTCTTCACCTCTGTCTTTACCAATGCCATTAGGTCCCAGGCTATAGGAACAAAAGTTCAAGTTGATGCAGACACCAAACTGAACTCAGTGAAGGAAGAGTTGTTGTATCAACTATGACAGGAGCTTGACCCATACAAATCAGTGGGTACAGATGGCATCCACCCAAGGCTGTTGAGAGAGCTGGCTGATGTTGTTATGAAGCTGCTCTCTATAATGTTTGAAGATCTGTGGAGATCAGGAGATGTCCTTGAAGACTGAAGGAAGGCTAATGCCACCCCCACCTTTAAGAAGGGTTCAAAGGAGAAGCCAGGCAATTGTGGACACATTAACTTCACTTCAGTCCCTGAGGAAGTCTCCCCCTGGAGTGAATTCTCCTGGGGACTATCACAAACCAATTGAAACGTGATCAGGAAAAGCCAGCATGGATTAATCAGGGGTAAATTGTGCCAATGAACCTGATTGCCTTCTGTGACAAAGTAACCCACTCAGCTAATGCAGGGCCTGCACTTTTCGAAGGCTTTTGATACAGCACTCTGCAGCCGCCTCCTCCTGGAGAAACTGACTTACCATGGTCTGGACAAGTGGTCTGTGTGGTGGGTGAGGAACTGGCTGACAGACTGTACCCAGGGAGTGACAGTAAATAGTTCATCCTCCAGCTGGCAATGAGTCACAACTGGAGTACTCCAGGGATTGATATTGGGCCTGATGCTGATCAACATCTTCATAAGCAACTTTGATGTTGAGATCAAGAGCATCCCTCATAAAGTTCGCTGATGACACCAAGATGAGTTGAGAGGTTGACACCGCAGAAGGGTGATCACAGAATCATCCAGGTTGGAAAGGACCTCTGAGATCATCAGAGATCATCATCCAACCCTTAATCCACTGCCATTGTGGTTACCAGACCATGGCACTGAGTGCCACATCAGTCTCTTCTTAAAAACTTCCAGGGACAGAGAATCCACCACCTCCTTGGGCAGCCCATTCCAATGCCTGATCACCCTCTCTGTGAAGAATTTCTTCTTAATATCCAACCTAAACCTCCCCTGGCAGAACTTAAGCCCATGCCCTCTTGTCTTACCGATAGCTGCCTGGGAGAACAGACCGACCCCCCCTGGCTCCCACCTCCTTTTAGGGAGTTGTAGAGAGTGATGAGGTCTCCCCTGAGCCTCCTCTTCTCCAGACTGAGCACCCCCAGCTCTCTCAGCCCTTCCTCACAGGACTTGTGCTGGATCCCTTCACAGCCTCCTTGCTCTTCTCTGGACCTGCTCTAGAACCTCAATCTCCTTCCTGAACTGAGATGGACACTCAAGGATGACTTAGAATAGGGAAGTGGGCTAACAGGAACTTTATGAAGTTCGTAGTAGAGAAGTGCAAGGTCTTACAGCTGGGAACACATGATTCAGGAGTGCAGTTCAGACTGGGGTCCAGATGCAGCCTTGTGGAAAGGGACCTGGGAGTCTTGGTGGACAACAGGCTCAACATGAGCAAACAGTGCACTCCAGCAGCAAAGAACACCAACAGGATGCTGGGTTGCATCAACAAGGGCATCATTAGCAGAGACAGAGAAGTCCTCATCCTGATCTACTCAGCGCTTGTCAGACTGCACCTGGAGTACTGCATCCAGTTTTAGCCCCTGCTGTACAAAGAGGATGCAGACAGGCTGGAGAGGGTCCTGAGATGAGCCACGATGATGATCAGAGGACTGCAACACCTGTCATATGAGGAGAGGCTGAGAAAACTGGGTGTGTTCAGCCTTGAGAAGAGAAGGCTTAGAGTATGTTCCAGTACTTAAAGAGGGGCTACAAAGAAGATGGAGACTCCGTATTTACAAGGACTAGACAAGGGGCAATGGGCACAAGTTGCTCCTGACAAGATTCTGATTGAACAAAAGAGGACATTTTTTCACTATGAGGACAGTCAGACATTGGAATGGTCTCTCAGGGGAAGTGGTGGATTCCCCCACTGTGGAATGTTTTAAGTCTCAGCTTGATGGGGTGCTGAGACAAATCATATAAACAATAATATTAGAAGGGTTGGACCAGATCATCCTTGGGGTCCCTTCCAACCTGACATTGTATGATCCTATGATCCTAGGATTCTATGATGATTCTATGATGATTCATTCTGAGAGGGTGAGAAAATGCTTTAATAGAATAAAATAGGTCATTTCACTCCCCTGTGAAAGAACTCCTCCTTTCTGAAAGAAAGAACAATTCTATCTGTCATTTCTGACAGAAATCTGTTCACCATAGTTTTAAGACTCTCTGATACGTGGCAATCCACATCCCACCATTAATAAGTTTTCCTTAATGTTTATGCCAACTCCTTCCCCATGTGTTTCAAGTACACTGGTGACTCTTCTGTCTTCTACAAAGATGCAGACCAAATATTCTCCCCTATAAGATGAAGAACTTTGTTCATCCAGCCTGTCTTCTCTGGTCACTTTTGTTAGCCTAATGATACTCATTCTCATCAATTACCTCAGGTCTTTCTCAAGTCGAAGCACTATGCGCAAACTGCAGCTGTCCTAGACAAGACATATTACTGGGATCTCACTAAAATATTAGTCTCTGTCCTAGTATTAAAGCAATGTTGACCACATAGTCCTAGGCTGCAATCAGTTGTAATTCTCAGAGTCTTCCCTGATGAACATATGCCTGACAAATTGTACATTGTCCTGTGTCCATGTAGATATTTTGTTATCAGACAACATCCTACATTCACCTTTAGGGAATTTCATTCCATCTTTTTTATTTAGACTGTATCTTCAATATCTCAAATAAGCCAAATTAATTTTCAAATTTTGCTGCTTTCCTTCATATTTAATTTTACTTATAGTGCAGTATATTTTCGTGTTTCAAGAGGATGACTGTCAATGTAACACAGGATTTCAGGCAGAGTAACATTCAGATGCCCTTCATAATGCAATGAGTTACTGAGGTTTTCCGTAAAAACATGTTACCATTAGTCATATAAATTCTGGCCTTTGCAACATGACAAAGTATGACCGAGATTACTCATTGCATAATCTATCTCTTAAAGTAAGAAAAGACCTTTTCAGTTGTTCAGCAGCACTGCCAGTAGCAAAAAATTCTCTAGAACCACAGTACTTAACAAGATACAAAGCTATGCAGTGCTCACACAGCTGGGCAGGAGGCAGGAATGAAAAAGGTTGCTGTTATTATTTAAATGTAATAGGTAAAGTGGAAGGGATTTATCTGAAGTCATACAACAGATCACTGGCAATACTGGAAAGAAACCTGAATTCCATCAAAACCCATGTAACTTATCTGAGTAGTAAAAATATTTAATAGTGCCAACTTGACAAGTAATACCTGAGACTTCACTAATGGAAATATTTCCATAGTTTGAAATCATACCAATGAGCCAGGTATCTTGAAACTGAAAAAAATAATAATTAGGTCTTTGTTTCTGTTCCTTCCTTTCTCTTTCCTCTGCAACCTTCTCAAGTTCGATGAAAGACTGAACACAATCAAGAAGAATCTCTTCATCAATTTATCCCTCTTTACTGCCCTTAGGAGTTTATATTACATGTTTTATATATATAATATATATTTATTTATATATTTAAAATATATTGTCTTACATGGTCCTAGAAATTTTCATTTTCAGTGGGCTTCTCCGATCACTTTTTAATAAAAGAAAAATTCAACCTCACCACAAAAAGCATAGTCTGTGAGATGCAAATCTTCTTAGCTTTCTAGAATACATCTACATGATGGACCACAGGGAAATACAGCATAAATAAGCTTCTCAAAGGCAATTCTTAGAAGTTAAAGCAATCTCTCTGCTTGTGGCATAGAAGACCCCCTGATTGTTTTTCTCTATCACCACTGCAGTGTCTGGTTTTAAGTTATGATGAAAAACTTTTGCTATAGTGAAACCTAGGTCCCATTATGGCTAGGCTGAATCCTGCCCACGGATTCCAAGGCAAAAAATGAAACAAGGCTGGATACTCTGTCTTGATATTGACATAGATGGGATTTGGCCACTTCTGTCACGTTCACTTGCAAGCCCCAAGCACAAGTAAAAGGAAGACGTGCAAGGAAAGATGGATTGAATGTTAGCTGATCATGTATGAGAACAGGATTTTCACAGCTTTTGTTTTCCCTCAGTAATGAAGAAAACTATTTTGTCCTGTTTTCCTTGTGACAGAATAAAATTTCCAGAGAAATAGAAGATTAAATTCTACATAAACCAAAGTGGCCAAAGATGGCAATTTTAAGAAAATGTTTAAACAGTCTCTCAAGATCCTAGGAGAAACACAGTCAGGCACTCTGCCTCAAAGATAAAGGTAGCTCATTTATCAGAACATTCATATGTAGAGCAGTACTTTTCCCCCTACTCCTGGAGGTTCTTATATACTCATGGACTTTTCCACCACAAAACCTAAGATGTCTCCAGTAATTTTCCACGTAAACAACATCCTAACTTTTTTTTTTTTCATTTAGAAACCAGCCACATATTACCAAATAACTATCCCTTTTTCATCTGTGTCTAAGAATTTATTAAGCTTAAAAATGTTCCTTATGGGAAGAGTATTTATTCTTTTATATTGTACAGAAATCTAAGAGGTGTGTGCTACAAAACATCCAAGCTTCCTCTACGTCCATTTCCTCTTACTTGGTAAAGAGAAAACAAGGCCAGACAAACAGCTGCTGTAACTCATTTTAGCATTACTGACTTCAGAAGTCCTATACTGGCTTAGTTACAAAAGATCTCATTGCAAAAGCCCTAGGAGAAAGATTAAAATCTCAAGTTTCACAGTGTAAGAAATTTTTTTTCTTTTGGAACACAAGGAGGCTTCCACTGCAGGCTTGCTCTTGCTCCTTCATGTATGTTCTTCCTTGTTATTCTGAGGTTTCTACAAGCTCCCCACAACTGTGGTGTCTTTCTTACAGAAGGCTAAACTGGTTTCTTTAGAAGCATGTTAGTGTCCCTGGGGAACACTGGACAGTGTCCTTTTGACAAGATACTGGCTCTGAATATGAGTTACTGGTGTGCAGCTAGTGCATGGAAATGTTAACAAACCTTGGTTAAACTGCACTTGGATGCTTTGCCACAATCTATAAAAATGACTGATCTTTTACTGTTGTACAGAGTTCACCAACCTGCTAAATCAAACACTATGATTAAAACAGGCTGTTAGGTGTTTGCTGAGCTGCACTTTGCAGAGTGGGTATAAGATGCCAGAATTATTCCACGTGTACGCAAGATGATGTAATCTGGAAAATGATGCAGGGGAGTGAGAATCAGCAGGTCAAGGTTCAAAATCCACTGGTAATGCAGAGGGCCTGCCCTAGTGATCCCAAAGCTTTTATTACTATGTCAGCATGACAATCCATTTTATTAATAGTGTTAATAAACTTTCAGACTGCAGATGCATGTCTCACAGTCAGACCGGAGCATAAGGCTGTGGAACTGGAGTACATTTGTGTTTACCTACCCTAATATACAGAATTTGCAACCAGTTTCTTCATTTCACCATATCTTCTCTAAAAATGCTCCGCAGGGATGCTGTGAGCTGTAACCAGTTGCTTATTTTGAATGCTTTTGTTATATTCAGAAACAGAGTCTCAAGAATAGCAGTAAAGCCCACTTAATAAACCAATAATGATAAAGTAACTGTTTTTGTATGACTATCCTGCCATAATTTATAATGTAGTATTGTCCTTTTTCAAACTGGGAAGTCTGAGCAGGTAGCTAATGAGACTTCACAAAAGGGCAAACTTTTTCTCAGCTCCAGCTTGGGTTCCCAGTGCCCCTGAAAAGCATGCCCAAGTCAGACACTCAGTATCAGGCTGCCTTAGAAGCTGAGTTCTAGCTATTAGTGTCTCAGTTTTCACAACTGTAAAATAAGAAGACTGAAACCCTTTTGCTATTAATAAATATGAGATGCACTCAGTGACCTTCAGTCTCTGAGGAAGTCCTACATAGACACGTCTGTCCAACAGATTCATAACAGAGGCTCAAGAACATCAGTAAGCCAAAGAAGAGAAGATTTTGTAAAATAGATTATTGTCCTGGAGATCATGTCAGATTGAACAGAACTGGAAGAGTAATGGAACAATGGGACAACTGACAGCCAACAGGGCTGAATTTAGGCTTACCAGTCACAGGCAAACAGTTTTCCTGACTGGAGAAATAGGATTCATCTAATAATGACTCATATTTATTGTAAACTGATCTCTTTAGTCACTTGTAAGGCTCAGGCATGTTTATTCCCGATTCTGCCATGGGACTTTCTGACTACATGCATTAGAAGTAATTGGTTTGTGTAAAGAGCAGAGCACACAGAGGGATGTAACAGTGCAGCTGGAGTACAAACTTAGGGCTGCTTGAAAAATGAGTCACATAAATACTTGACTTCCTGTAATCTGCTTGTTAAAAATATTTTTCTCAAGAAAAATATTTTGTTTGTTAAGGGACAGTAAACAACAGCTGTTTTGGCAATTATTTAAATTTCACTCTGATATTTTAATCCAGAATTTAATAGTTACCAAGTCCTAAATTTCTCTGTGATTGAAGTCTTGCCCATAGAACAAAATCCAAACATCTGCTGTGCTCTTGTGGGGTTGAGAAGGGCCAATGAACTGCAGAAGAGCTCTTTTGGAGTGGCTGTTTAATCTCTGAGCTTGCATAATATACTGTTCATCTTCTAAGTACTTCAAAATGCTTGTGAATGATCTTACCACAGTCATTCTATCACACATAAAGCTTCCATGTGAAAAAGACATCTATAGATAGCCTTCAGACAGACTTCACACTGCTGATAAATGCTCTGAAATCTTGCTCTTCTGGGCATTAGAACTATATTGGTTCTGTTGTAAAGGACTTTCCTGTTGATAGGCAGTGAGTTACAAAGGTTTGCACTTAAAATTATTTTTGACCTATTAGTCATTCTTGAGTTTACACTTCAGTTTCTTAACATTTCACAAGAGGCCTTATTGCATCCACAGCAAACATCTTAAAAACTCTATGCTTAGGAGCAGAAAGCCTGAAATCAGTGGAAAAGCTCCTACTACTTTAGAGGCATCTCTATCTAACCTAGCACTCAGCATTGTCTTTGCTACAGGAGGGGGAAACTTAATCTCAGCAAGAAAGTATTCTTATTCTGAGCTAACTGAATGAATCCTAATAAAGGAAAAGTGTCCATAAGTTTCATATCAGTGGGAGAGTTTGGGAAGCCTGGAACTCTCCTGAGAACTGGAGAAGCCAGTGGAGAAGAGCCAATGTCACTCCAGTCTTCAAGAAGGGCAAGGACACAAGGTACTATGGACCTCACATCCATCCCTGGAATGGTGATGGAACAGCTCATTCTGGATGTCACCTCTAAGCATGTGGAGGAAACAAAGGTCAACATGGATTCACCAAGGGGAAAGTGGCCAATCTGATTGCTTTCTATGATGGCACAACTGCCTGGGTAGATGAGGGAAGAGCAGAGAATTTTCTTCTACCTTGACTTCAGCAAGGTTTTTGACATTGACTCCCATAGCATCCTCACAGGTAAGCCTAGGAAGTGTGGGTTAAATAAGTGGAACATGAGGTGGATTGAGAACTGGATAAATGGCAGAACTCAGAGGATTGTGATCAGCAGTGCAGAGTCTACCTGGAGGCTGTAGCTAGTGGTGTTCCCCAGAGGTTAGTACTGTGTCCAGTCTTGTTCAACATATTCATCAATGACCTCTATGAAGGGACAGTGTACCCTCACCAAGTTTGCAGATGATATCAAACTGGGAGGGCTAGCTGGTACACCAGAAGGCTGTGCTGCCATCCAGTGTGACCTGGACAGGCTGGGGAATTGCACAGAGACAAATCTTAAGAAATTCAACAAGGGCAAGTGTAGGGTACTGCACCTAGTAAAGAATAACCCATGCACCCGTACAGTTTAGGGGATGACCAGCTGGAGAAGGACCTGGGACTCCTGTTGGATAACAGGTTAACCATGATCCAGCGATGTGCCCTTCTGGCCAGGAAGGCCAATGGCATCCTGGGATGCATGAAGAAGAGTGTGGTCAGCAGATGGAGGGAGGTTTTCCACCCCCTCTGCTCTGCCCTAGTGAGGCCACATCTGGAGTATTGTGTCCAGTCCTGGACTACTCAGTACAAGAAAGGCACGGAACTACCGGAGAAAATGCAATGCAGTGCTACAAAGATTATTAGGGTACTTTTTAGGGTACTGAAGCATCTTTCCTATAAGGAAAGGCTGAAAGACCTGGGTCTGTTTAGCCTGGAGAAGAAGGGACTCAGAGGGGATCTTATCAATCCTTTTTATTTTTTTATTTTTGAGAAGGACAGGAGACTTTGGCCAGCATCTTTTCTTTCCAACTACTTAGCTTTGCAAGTAGAAGTTATTCTCCAAGCTGCTTGTCTTCCTTTTGATGAATGAAGTCACTTTTTCCATAAATTTTCTTGGCAAAGGACTGCCTTGAAGTGTTTTATAACTTTGTTCTGGTAAGATCAGCAAAGCTAGCTTAGACAGGTTCAAGACAGACAACAACCAACTTGTGTTAGCCCGTGGAAGGATGTTTCTCAATCTCCTGTACTCTGAAGTTGAAGGAAACATGGTAAAACAGACAATGAAATTTGTTCCTTGCCAACCCTTCATTCCACTTAAAGCAACAGGAATATAGACATCAGCAAGTCCATGACAGTCCAGGCTTGTAGTAGCAATTGAAACAGAGCCCAGAAGGAGAAGAAAATGCATTTACAACAGAATATAAAATAGTACAAAGCTTAGCTGAATTCCTGAAAGTGGAAGTTCAGCACTTTTCTCTATTTTTAAGAGTATTTTAGAGGCTTAAAGAAACACCCTTTTCCCACATGCCTTGTGAATTCTATCACCTAGGCAGTCTATAACACCAGAGCAGGATTCCATCAGTCATGACTTTTTTAATAGCTTAGTTATTATCCGTCTTAGTGTATCTGCTTGTTTCAAGGTCAGACGTAATGAATGGATCAAATATATAAATCCCACATTTTTTAATGAAGGGGAACAATCGTATTTGTTTCAGGATATTACCTGAAATACCCAGCATTCAGAAACCTGTACAAAATTTACTGAAGAGGAGCTGAAAGTTGACTGAACAAAAGTATGAACCACCAAGTTCATATTTCTCTGGTGCCCCCGAAAATAGATGAACTGCAAAGATGAAATGATACAAATAATGGAGAACAAATTGCTACCCTAACCTGTTCCCAGCTGTCTAATGTTCCCTGACACATCAGATGTCAATGACTCTCTGAGATTTGCCAAATGAGTCAATTGTATAGTACTCCCCAGCCCATTTTCATCAAAATAAACTTGCCTAATTCAGGTAGCTTAAATAACATTGTTAACTCATTTCACATGGCCTCACATGCATCAATGAATGAATAATTCATTGAAATAGCTCAGCTACTGGATATGAAGCTCTAGTAAACTTCTGTAAAAGATAGCAATCTATTTGATTAGAAATGGCTGAACAAAAAGAAGTTGTGTCTCCCCTGTACAAAAGCATAATCATGCAGTAAGGTCATCACAGAACAAAACTTGGTAAAATTACATTCTGAACAAAGTAGAATTTCATAAGTTAGTAGACTTTCCTAGGATTTCACTTTGAAACATTTTCAGTGAGGGCTTGGTCTAGTACCCTGTTTTTCTATTTATAAATCCTTGTTCTGCAATCAAGTGAGGAATAGATGTTTAGCCTCTGAAAAACTCTACAGTAAGCCAGCAAAACTGTGCTTGTAAAGTGTTCCAGGTCAAAGGTAAAACCAACGTGAATCACATGTACAGAAGAAGAACAAAGCTCAGTTGGAACTGCATAAACCAGTCATACAGTGGATCATATCAGGAAGAGAACAGACTGACTATAAAAGGGAAAGATGTAGTGGAAAGCTCAAGGTCACCAGTTTCTTTTGGGGAGTGCATTAACACCAGCTGAAGCTGCAACAGGATTTTGTTTGTAGGTTTTCTTCAGACAGACTCCCAAAAGTCATAAGCCTGTAGAGTACTTGCTATAGACCAGTGTCGTTCCCCTTTTTGATCCACATTTTGCTATAAGCAGACTTAATTCTGGTTTCTAATCTCCTAATTTCCTGGATCTGGATAGTCACTGTTCATTGTTCCGACTCAGTTAGGCACATTTAACACTAAATTAAATGTCATTTATGCATTTATTTGTACCAACAGGTATAAAATCAGGAAGAACTTTCTTTAATCTTTTATCCTGTGAAGCAAGACAGCAGAAAAGTATTATCCCTTGGTAGATATGAGTCCTGTGAGTGCACCCCTCCTGCCAGAGATTTGGCTGTCTGGTCTGAAGACTCAAGAAGTCCTGAATGAGCTGTCACTGTGCAGCACAGGATGGTTCCTCCCTAAGGGAGAGGAGCTGGGAGCTGTGGGAGACCCCAGAAGTTTGCTGTCCACAGACGTGTCTCAGCCTCTGAGTAGGAGGTGTAGGACCTGCTCAGGTGTACTGGCTTTGACTGGGGTAGGGTTAATTTTCTTCATAGTAGATCTATTGTGCTGTCTTGGATTTATGATCAAAACAGCATTGATAGGAGAGACAGGATCAAACTTTTCTGTTTCTTACACTGCCCCATCAGCAAGGCAGTGGGCAAGAAACAGGAAGGGGGATGCATCTGGGACAGCTGACCCCAGCTGACCAAAGGGATATCCCAGACCACATGCCATTATGCTCAGCATAATAAAAGCTGGGGGGAGACTGAGGGATGAGGAAACTTTTGGAGTTATGGTGTTTGTTTTTCCAAGTAACTGCTACATGTGATGAAGCCTTGCTTGCCTGGAAATGGTTGGCTGCCTGTAATGTTATTGTAATTTGCAATAATTAAATTACAAAAAGACCTAATCTAGTGTCTGTACAAGTCCACCTGCAAGCTTATTGCAAGAATTACAAAAATTCATATAGAATCAAGGACTTCAGATATTTATTTTGTTTATCCAAGTCTTGTTTCTTTAAGCCATGACTTACCAAGAGTACCATAGAAGTACTGAATTCTGTCCTTATCTAAGCTTTGCTTCCATGTGCAGCTTTTGCTATAAACTATCTTTCTCCCAGCCCACCAGTTTTCTTTTTACCCTTTTTATACTCTCCCACATGCCACTGCAGGGGAGAAAGCAAACAGCTTTGTGGGGCAGAGCTGCTTGATGGAGTCAAACCACAACCTCAGAAATGGCAACAGTCAACCCAGAGCCCAGAACGTCAGCCAAGTTGAAATGGGTGATGAGACAGGACCAAAGTGAAGCCAGCAATGCAAGCCACCAACTCAGGGTTACGATTAGATGCTCTGAGGGTAACAAGTGATCACCAGGCAGGCTCATAGTGATGATGAAGTCTCAAGTTTAGACTGGGACTCCATCCTGTGGGTAAGGGTACAGAGCCCAGATTAGTAGTCCAGTGGCCAGGCATGGTCAGGGCTGTAGCTCAGGTGGGATCCAAGCACTAGAGCAGCACCCTAGGTAAGTTCCCACAGGGAGATGAAGTCTTCCTGCACTGCTGTCTGGAAGTCTCTGGGAGACATCTCTCTAAGGTCACCAGAAGTAGAGAACAGTCCTCAACTGTACCAGATTGGCCTTGAGCACAGGCAGCCAAACCTCCAGGAGGAGGGATGGTCTCAGGGCCATCAGACAACTCAGTATGTTTCATAGCTTCAGTAACTAACAGCTGCTGAGAGGAGGAAAAAAAAAAAGTCACTCAGGGTCACTGAGAACCCTTCTCATGCTCTGCCAAACCAGCTTCTTTCTCTTTCCTTGACTCTTTCTAGCCTTCTTTGACTCTTCTATCAGATACTTAAGGCTTCTACCTAAGCTCAAAAGCACAAGAATTATACAAAAGAAAAGCAGAAGGGAATGCTCTAAGTTACCACATGTCTCTTCCTTAAAGAAGTTAGGCCAATATATTCAGAAATTCAACCCAGTTTAGCTGCTGGTAAGTGAATAGTATTAAGGCTGTAACTGTTCTTTAAAACAAGAATGAAGGCATATGTCCAGCAACAGCTATTTAATTGATGAAATTGCTAATATCACATAAGAAGGAACACGGAGAATCCTCTGCTAGCGAATTTTTTCCCAAATCTCAGCAAGGAGGTACTAACCCACAAGTGCACCCCTATCCACTCAAATATCAATGTCCTTCCTGCCCTGGCAAGGGAAGGATCTCAGAGGGCTTACTTTCTGAAGACCTGCTTTTCTGAATATCTGCAAAGTACTATCTCGGAGGCAACTCCCCTTAGCATCTTGAGCAGCTGTCTTATATTACTTATAAGAATATCATTGGTCTTTTTTCCCAAGCTCTGACAAAAGTCCAGGCCTCCCCATTTTTTCTGATTTTGTCACAATCAGGTTTTATTTTATGTAAGCTTTTGGCTCAGTCTGTGTTCCTGTTCTAGATAGACTGCCACTTAAAGGAAAAAAAAAAAGAAGTTGCATATCACATACAGTTAAAATTCATTCTTTTACTACTGCTTGCACTTAAAAACCCTGGGTTTTTCCCCTTGACTTTCCACAGAACTATTCCCTAAATCTAAAGTCCTCTTCTCCTGGGAAACTGCTTTTCCTGGATGTGAAGTAATAGTGAGTCACATAGTCAGCAGACAACAAGCTTCCTGAATGAAGTCAGCAGACCTAATTTCCACTGTTCTATAATATGGTAGGATGTCAGACAAACATTGCCACACTGCTATGTATATTTACCAGGGCTGCCTCATACTTCATCTTTGACCTTTCCCCTAGTTTGCCTTTTTTCCTTTTTGTACTCTCCTAATCTTGTGTGTCAAAATCAATGCCTTTAATTTAAAAAATAAGGAAGGGATCACAAATTAGGCTATCATCTCCCTCATCCTTTTTCACTTGATCAGTCTGCTGATCAATAAATACATTTACACAATTAAAAAGGGCAGAAGAATACAAGTACCTTATCAGGAGTGAAAGGACATATTTTCTTAAACACTGCTCCACCTCTGGCAGTCCTAATTTTCAGACTTAGAAAACACACTAAGAACATGTTTTTGGCAAAATTCTTAACTTCACTCAACTTTACTTATATTCCAAGAGATTATGCTTCAAGTGATCTGTCTAACATCCCTCAAAGAGCAGGTAAAGATGCTAGTAGGTGCTGCATGAATGTCTCAGGATTTGGTTACGTTATTCTTAGCAAAAGCTTGTATTTTGTTACCTTATTGCCAGATAATTTGAATGAAAATATCAAAATGAAGCATTGTCCTGAAAAAGTACTAGTACTTTTTCTACTAGTAAGCTGAGAGACCATTTTAAACCAAGAATTTACTACTTTTGATGTTCACCTCCAGGTGAAACAGCCTCACAGTCTTGTATTTGCTTTTGTAGAATGACTTAATTTTCATGCTCACTTTCACACTCCTCTTCCAAAAGACGGCCCCTACTAACTTATTTGTTGCTTGCATCTGTTGCCTTCCAGGCAAATTCTACGAATGGAAACATTTCCATAGTTTGAAATCATCCCCGTGAGACAGCTATCTTGAAACTGAAAAATAAGTAGGTCTTTGTTTCTGTTCCTTTTGTGCCTTCCTCTGCAACCTCCTCAAGTTCAACAAAAGACTGAACAGATTCATGGAGAATCTCTTCACAGATTTCGTCCTCTCTACTGCCCTTAGGGGTTTATATTACATGCTGCTAGAAATTTTCATTTTCAGGGAGCTTCTCAGATCACTTTTTAGTAAAAGACAGAGACCTATGTCCCATTATGGCTAGCTGAATCCTGCCTGAGGATTCCAAAGCAAAAAATGAAGATTTGATACTCTGTCTCAATATTGATATTGATGGGATTTGGTCACTTCTGTCACACTCGCTTACAAACCTCATGCACAAGTAAATCATGACTTTTTTTGGCTCACTACAGGTCCCACTGTTGTTAATAAAAAGTTTACTGCAGATACAATTACAATAAATCTTTTGAGGAAAATATGACTGAAGACAATATAGTGAAAATATACTGAACTTATTTTGTAATTTTTTTTTTTTTGGATTACTGAAGGAAAACTAATTTTGAGTACCTTCTTTTTTTCCTTTTACATTAGCAAATTGTATGGAACATTATCTACACTTGAAAAGAGTACTCCACTTATTAGTCATGGCTATTCTGCAAGACATACATAAGTAACAGTAAAAAATATAAAAGGCAATATGATTTTTGTTGCAATACTAATTGCCCTGGATACCTAATGAGTTGTTTCTTTCCACCATGTATTCCACTTACAGAATCATAGAACTGCTGATGCTGGAAGACATAATTTTTAAACAAAATACATGAATTAAACATTAATTAAAAGAATGCTGGCTTCTGCTTTTCTATGTTATGTGGAAAGAAGCAGATGTCACAGCATAAATTTTAAACAATTAAACACAATTTTAAATATTTTATTCTGATTGCCACACACATCACTAAATAATAGCAGAATCTTTGCAGAAGTCTGCTTTGTGAAGTATGGTGGAACAGCCAAGAATTCTTCAAATTATCTACAAGGAATATGACCAAATATAAACTTAAATAACATCTTTGCCTATGTAGGATAATGACAAATATATTCACAGAGTTTTAGAAAAAGTAGCTATAATTTAAAATATTTTCCTTTTTTTCTACAAAAATCACTCTGTTGCTAACACACTTGGTATCGGTTGTGCTTCCTTCCACCACTATGATGAAAAACAAATCCTGTAAACCACTAATCATCCCCTTTCTCCCCAGCTTCAATGCAGTTGAATTAATGCACAGAATTTAGTTCTGTGAATTAAAAACAAAACTAGGACATTCACATTTTTAATTATAGGCTGCTCTTGTAACTATATCTGTTTGCAATAACTCTGCCTATACAAAGCAAATACATCAGTGGGACACAACACATGTAAATTCATTTAAATTTCAAGACCTCCCAAAACATCAATTTTAGCCTGTTTTCACAATGAAAAAATCTACATCAGAAAGGTAGGTGGGTATTTAGATCCATGTGACAAGCAGGTTTATCTCAATAGATATTTTAGTGCAGCAATCCAGACATAAGAGGAATACATAAGATTCATTCCAGTGAAGTGCTTAAACATTCATTAACTTAAATAATATAGGTGAACACGTTGATTTGGGCAATATCAGTACTGTACAAACATGCTTAATTCCTTTCTGCCCCTCTTACACTCCTTTTAGAAAACATGATGGTCATAAGGATTCACTAAGCATTAGCACAAAGTATCAAAATGCTGTAATACACATTTCATGTGCTTTAGAAAACGCAGCTTGACAACATCCATACTTAGAGAAACTTCACAATTACACTTTTATTGCTGAACGTGTGGAAACATGTTCATAGGTAACACAGAAACTGATTTCAGCATCTGAGGTTTCCTGAGAGCAGGTTATATAGAAAAGCCACATTCTACCAGGGGAAAGTGAAAGTGAACAGTAGCCAGGTAACTTGGTGGAAAGAAATGAAATCAAATTTTCCATTTATACAATTTTTAGCTCCACCTAATGGTCAGAAATAAAAATATTTTCCTCTTTGTCTCTGACTTGCCATTTCATCAGTATTTGAAGACACAACTAGATAGGCTGCTGCAAAGCAATAGACTCCATTATATCACAATAACATTAGGAGTAGGACTTATGGCAGCAGTGACCAAAAAACATCAACAACTTTACCTCATACAATCAACAGCTAATGGACATTTTATAGCCTTGCAGCTGTTGCCAATGTTTATTATGGCATTTTCCAAAGCACAGGACACGCTGACTGTTACTGCAGTTACATCATAGAATCATAGAAAGTCAGGAGTTGGAAAGGAACTTGAAAGATCATCGAGTCCAACCCCCCTGCCAGAGCAGGGTCATCTCCAGGAGGTGACACAGGAACACATCCAGGTGAGCTTTGAATGTCTCCAGGGAAAGAGACTCCAAAACCTCCCTGGGCAGTCTGTTCCAGGCCACTGTCACCCACACAGTGAAAACATTTTTTCTGATATTTACATGGAACCACCCATGCTTCAGTTTATAACCTTGTTATAAAATCCTGACTCTGAGAAAATCCTGACTCTGTCCTCCTGGCACTTGCCCCTTACAGATTTATAAACACCAATGAGGTCGCCCCTCATTCTCCTCCAAGCTGAAGAGACCCAGCTCCCTCAGCCTCTCTTCATAAGGGAGATGTTCCACTCCCTTCAGCACCTTGGTGGTTCTGCACTGGACTCTTTCACGCAGTTCCCTCTCCTTCTGGAGCTGAGGGACACAGAACTGGACACAATATTCCAGATGCAGCCTCATCAGGGCAGAGTAGAGGGGGAGGAGAACCTCTCTCAGCCTACTAACCATCTCCCATCTAATGCACCCCAGGATGCCATTGGCATTCTTGGCTACAAGGGCACATGATTGGCTCATGGTCATCCTTCCATCCACCAGAACCCCCAGGTCCCTTTCCCTTTCACTGCTCTCCATCAGCTCAGTCCCCAACCTATCCTGGTACCTGGGGTTGTTCTTTCCCAGATGCAAGACTTTACATGTGGTCTTGTTGTATCTCATTAAATTTCTCTCTGCCCAACTCTCCAACCTGTCCAGGTCCCTCTGAACGGCAGCACAGCCCTCTGGGGTGTCAGCCACTCCTCCCAGTTTTGTGTCATCAGCAAATGTGATGATTTGCACTCTATTCCCTCATTCAGGTCATCAATAAATATACTGAATAGTACTGGTCCCAGTACTGACCCCTGAGGGACTCCACTACAGGCAGACTTCCAACTAGACTCCATCCCATTGACTGCAACTCCCTGGCTTCTGTCCTTCAACCAGCTCCTGATCCACCTCACAACCCAGTCATCCAGGACACGCTTCCTCAGTTTAGCTCCAAGGATGCTGTGGGAGATGGTGGCAAATGCCTTCCTGAGATCAAGATAAACTATGTCCACTGCTCTGCCATCTCCCATCCACCTGGTTATATCCTCATAGAAGGCTCTCAGGTTGGTCAGACATGGTTTCCCTTAGTAAAGCCATGCTGACTGCTCCTGATAAGCTTCTTGTCCTTGATGTGCCTGGAGACAGTACCAGGAATGGATTGTTCCATCACAACAGGATGGAGGTGAGGCTGACTGGTCAGTAGTTACCTGGGTCCTTGCCTTTCTACAAGACTGGAGTGACATTTGCTTTCCTCCAGTCCTCACCACCTCTCCTGTTCCCAGTGACTTACCAAAGATGATGGAGAGCAGCCTAGCAATGACATCTACCAGTTCCCTCAGCCCTTTTACATGCATCCCATCAGAACCCATGGATTTATGGATGCCCAGACTCATTAACTGATCCTTAACTCAGCCCTCATCAGCCATGGCAAACTCATCCTTTACCCTGACTTACCATAGTCACCTAGTTACCTTATTGTTCTCCTTCCCTTTGGGATACACCAGTCATGAGCTTGAAATAAGTGGTCCTTGAATGTTAACCAAATATCTTGGGTCCCTTTAACTTCTAGTACCCTCTCCCATAGGATTTCCCCCAGAAATTGTTTAAAGAGGGCAAAGTTGGCCTTTCTGGAGTTCAGGATTGTGATTCTACTTGGAATCCTGTTTCTACCACATAAGATCCTGAGCTCCATCTTCTCATGGTCACTGCTCCCATGGTTGCCCCCAGCCTTCATTGTGTCAGCCAGGCCCTCCTTGTTGGTTGGGACAAGATCCAGCAATGCTCCACTCCCAGTGGGGTCCTCCACCAATTGCATCCAGAAGTTACCATCAATGCACAGGAGGAACCTCTTGGACTCTGAATGGCTGCTGAGTGAGCCTTCCAGCAAATATCTGGGTAGCTAAAATCTCCCATGAGAACCAGGGCCCTGTGATCATGAGGCTGCTACCAGCTGCCTGTAGAAGGCCTCATTGACTTCCTCATTCTGATCAGGTGGCCTCTAATAGACACCTTCAGTATCCCCCACATTATCTTGCCCCTTAATTCTCACCCAAAAACTCTCACCTTGCTCCTCATCTGCCCCCGGACAGAACTCAATACATTCGAGTTGCTCTCTTACATAAAGAGCAACTCTCCCACTAATCTCTCCATAATTTTAAATGTACTCAAAATAACAAAATGAATGTACAATTAATGGTTTATACCTTCCACGATTCAGAAGTATCAAAGAATACTAAACTTATACAAAGACAGAGCTCTCATCATTCATACACTGAGAACATGTGAATATCACTGCACCACCGTAAGTACCCTAGAAGTTATATATCTACAGAATGTCCCAAAGTACGTGTCATCAGTCCATGCTCTCAGTTAAATATAGTTACTTTAAGCCTGTTGCGCTTGGGCAACACATAAGCAAACCTGACTACTGTATCAGGCAGCTATCTGAGAATAAGTTAGTATCAGTGTATTTCACCCTGTGCTAAGCACGTTTGTCCTTGCTATTACTCATTTTATTTTGAAAATAACCTTTGCTTTTGAACAATTCAAGTTAAATCTGTTGTTTGTATGCCTTTGTGCTATCTCAGGTTAAAACAAAGTCTTTGCAGGGGGTTGCAATATTTCATGTAAATCCCACATAACACTTAAATAAATCCTTCAACCACTGTAGCAGAAAATGTTTCTTTATTTAAGTGCTGGATTTTCTAGTTAGTCAATACGAATGTAAAATTATAACTTATTAATTAATTATAACTTAATTATATGATTTTATCCTGATATCTCATAAAAATTACAGAAAATATTGTTTTTACAGTACTATAAGTACCATTGTGAGATTAAGGAGTTTATACAAGCTAGTTTAAAAGAATTTTAAAAGAAGTAGAAAGGCAGTGACTATGTGTATTTCTTGTGCCCTCATGACTTGCCAGATTTTGCTTTTTCCATAAGATACAAAAGAACATCATGAATTTGGAACATATCAGCAAATTTCACCATCACATGGCACTAATCTGATCATATACCTAGGCTGTCTTTTAGTTACATTATAGGTAATGAAATTGGAAAAGAAGTGTATGACTATACCAAATATTCACCTTGAAAACCCCCACAATGTGAAGCTACTCTTCTCAAAAAAGCACAGAGAAATACATGGAGCAAAGAGAAGCTTCCAAGGTCATGACTGCAACCACCACCCATGCTAAACTGCAGAAAACACTATTTAATCCAGAAAGATGAAAGGCTTAGTCCTTCCTGAGCCAATGACATAAACCTTGGGTAGGGAGATATATTACCTCATTTCTCACTCATCTGATGCCAGAAATATGTTACAAGCTCATCCCCCCCACACCTTTTTCATGCAGGAGATAGAAAACTTGAAAAGAGACCTCTGGGAATGCTGCAGTCTTTTGTGTTCAAATGAAAACATCATTAACTAAGAAAATAAAAGGGCTAGCAAGAATTCCTTTAGTTAACTGTTTACCTGTAGAGTCCTGAAAGAGAATCACTACAAGATGAAATATTCTATTTCTATGTACAAACCAGCTTCTGCATCCAGTCTATTCTCACATCTGACTTCCCACCCTTTTCCCTGTAAAGTACTTAGTAAATGAAAAAGGAACTGTGGAACAGAAAAAAACCACAACCACATACACATCCATATACTGCATTTAAATATACTCTGGAACATGGGATCAAATTCCATTATTCTCATTGAGTCATTGTTTTTCCCCTTGAGTGAAGGGTTTTGAGTAGATGCTTCCAGGATTAAACTTCTAGTAAGGGACTTAGCTTCTAAGTTCAGTTACTACAAATGTAAATAATTAAATATTTTTTAATAGAAAACTGAACTGTTTGGATGCAGCAGCTCTACCTGTTGTCCCACACCTCCAACAGTACTTACCTGCTTCAGCAGTAACTAGGCATGGTATCCCTGTGCAGAGCTGCTTTTCAGAGGTACTTTCTGAACTTCTTTTTCCCCAGCTAACTGACTAGCAGGAGAAATGAATGCCTTTGCTGATGCCTTTCTTTCACTAACGAAAGAATTTGTAAAGCCACAAAAAAACCTGACCCTGTGCTTTGTTGGATTTTGTTTTGTTGTTTTGTTTTTCAGATATGTTAGTTGCCTGGCTTTATTTGCTCCATAAGAACATGAACTGTCTAACAGGTAGGAAGAGAACTAAGAACGAGGCACTGGGATGGGATGTAGGCCTCCTCCATTGGCTTGAAATGTTTCTGGTATCACAACCTGAGTTAATGGGTGTCAGATTGTGTTAAAACATCTGTCTCTGCATACATACTAAACCTCATCTTCATTAGTATGTAACCACAGATGCTATCATGAGAACTGCTTAATAGGAAGCTTTCTCCCTCGTATGTATCCTCACAGAGTGCAGTAGCTGAGGACATGAGGCTGTCAATGAGATTACATTTAACAGGGATAACAGTTAATAGGGAAGAAGTGGCAAGAGGAAGGGTAGAGTCAGAGGACAGAATAGTTGTAGGAAAGCTACAGTCAAGCAGCAGAGGCCGGTGGCTAACACTCAGGGAAAACATATACACATACTCCTGGTGAGGAGTAACTGGTGCTGTGCGGCTCCCAGGTGCCCAGGTTTGTACTCAAAGACCCTCACAAAAACCCTGGTCCTCAGCCACCTTCCTGCTCCCTTCTCAGAAAGCACTTTGCCCTTCCTTGGTTTAAGAGGTGTTGCTCCTCTTAATTTCCTAAACAAAAACAGCAATAGTGTGATGTTATTGTCCTTTTCTGTTTTGTCCAGTTTTCTAGGAGCATGATCATTTCCAACAGTATCGGTGAGACTGAAGAGGTAATATGCTATTAATATTGACAAAGCTTTCTTCATCCACCTTTTACCTTTCTATTAAGGATAGAAAGAATAAAAAAGGTATTTTTTCTTAGTGCTAGGCACTTCCAATCAGTCCTCACAGGACCAGTGAATAGAGCTACTTGGGTAGACTCTATTTTTATTAGACTCCAACCATATCTGCTCCAGGCTATCAACATCTTCTGAATGAAAGTAAAATAGTTACCCATTATGACTATTATGACATAAACAGTGAAAACTTCAGTTAATGAGAATTTTAGGGGCTGTAGTACTGAATTCATTACAAGAAATAAGTTTTCTTGGAAAGGAAATTAAAAATGAGCTTATGTTACTAACCACAGCCAATAAGACCAAGGTAAGTACTTACAGTTCATAAGTCAGGCTAGGGACAAAGTGAGTCAGCATAAATTAACACAAACTTTAAAACTCAATTTATGTTCAGAGATATTCTTTTTGCCATAGGATAATTATTTGAGCAATTACAGATAGATCAAAAGTCACATAAATCACAAACCTGAGTGTATTTATAAAACTGCTGGTTTTGTATATTTCTGTTCATGCAGGCTGACCATTCCAACAAACAGCAGCAGACAAAACAATCAGGTGAGTAGAGAAAAGTGTCTACTGTGCAATAGCAAACCCAGGAACCTGATAAAAAAGGAGAAAAGCAAGAGCTTTCAGCAAAGACCAGACAACAGAGAGTCCTAGCAGAAACTGATAGTGGACAGCCTTGTGCTTATTTAAAACACCAAATTCTATGTGTTGCCAAAACCAAGAAATACCATGCTCAATTCTTCTAGCAGATGCAACCTCCCTTTTTCAACTGCTGAGGATTCGGATAATAATTAATACATAAGCATTTTGAAAACAATTCTAAGATCCATTATCTTCCAAGCTCAACACAGTGAGACTGTAACTGAAAGCTTTTTAAAGGGAAATGGAACATAATGTTTCCAGAAAAATAAAGAGAGAGAGCCCTAGGAAGATAAATATTTTAAAAAACCCTGCTATGTTTTATGCAGAGAAGACTGAGATAACTTGAGTTTTTTAATGATTAATATCAAATATTCCTGAATTCAGGCCAAAATTTTAAGCCACATATGCTGATTTTTAAAGAAGACTATATAAATAAAAGGACTTGTAAAGTATATAGGTAATTTTGAAAACTCTGTGAACTTATGTTAAACAGGGGGTTTTTTTGTGTGCTGTTCAAAAGGAAATTAAACTGAAAGATTTGCTTTAATGTAAAATATATGGTTTTGGCATCAGTCACAAACTTCCTGGCACAGGATTGATAGGGATTATTATTTTTGAAAAAAAAATATAAACGAACAAACAAACAAACTAACTACCAAAGACATTTATGCTTAGATTGTCTGCTCCCGTTAAAAGATTGTGGGGAGCATAGATGGATCAAGACACACACAATATTACAGAAAAAAATGTTATTTTAGGTGCAAGGATCAGAACTGACCTCTTTGAGTGACAGAAGTACAAAACGGCACAAATTAGATACCTTTCTCTTGTCCTCATTCTCTCCTTTGAATAGGTGGTACCAGGAATATAAAGGATCCTCATCTCACTTTTTGGGACAGTTCTGGTGCTCAGTGACCTATGTGGTGGTAACTTATTCAACCCACACACTCAGAAAAAAATGAACTTATTAAAATATGCCTTGAGTTTCTTAGTGACTCAGAGTAAGGAACTGCCTTGGTGAAATATCTCATAGCTGTCAGCTAATGTGAGGTGACTGAACTGTGCAGACAGACAGGGTAAAGAGAGTCCTCAGAATAGTTTTCTCCTCAACACCAGTGTTTTACAGTGAGCATGGGGAGCACAGAGAAGAGGCACTGCCTTCTCTGTGGGGGTGACTGGCAGCAGGAGAGGAGCTGTGCCATGGGAAGTACTGAAGAGACCATGCAATGGGTGGGATGGTGGTGAGTGGTGCTGGGAAGCTGATAGTGGCCGTATGCCACAGTGGGGTCCTTTCCAAGCAGAGGAGAAGAAATTCCATCACCACGGCTGGATCAGGAGGAGTGGGAAGAAAGCCTGTACTAGATGGCAGCAGCATATGCACTGTGCTCCTGGGAGAGATGCACTCTGAGAGGACAGGTCCAGCCCCATGACAGTCAAAGCAGGACAAGGAGGCTGTGCAAGAACAGAGGGAGAAACCCATGGTGCTCTGTGGTGGACCAGAGGAAACCATGGGCATCATCCCAGGGAAAGGGAGAAAAAGCAGCAGGGGACAGAGGACAGCAATGTCACCTGTCAGTAACAGTGAGACTCCTGCAGTTTTCAGGACTTAATTTTCTTTCATTGCCTGATAGAGACGTAAGAGGGCAGGGAGACCTTGAGGGACTGGGGATGCCCCAGATTATCTGCTGTCCCAGCTCTGGCTTCAGCAGCATCTGGGGTGTTCTAGTGCTGCCTGTGGGGTGGCCTCTTCTTGCCTGGAGAAGAGGTCTCGCAGCTGCAGGGGCTCTTCTTTGGGGGTCACTGTGGCCCTGCAGGGGACCATTCCCTGCCCTGGAACAGACGGATGTGCCGCAGCCTCCCGGGTCTTCTCCTGGGGCTCTTCTTGCTCCCTGGGGATAGGAACAGGGCAGAGGGCTGCCTGGACCCCCACAGAAGGCAGCCGCTAAGGTGTCGGGGACATTGTCTGTGCTGGTTCCATCAGGGCTGCCCGAGAGGGCCAGGACAGGTGTGGGAAACCCTTCTTGTGAGACAGCAGGGCCTGGAGCAGCCACGGGGCTGCTCTCCCATGCCGCAGGAACACGTCTGTCCTCCAGGCCCAGCAGGCAAGGGGCCTCCCTGCCGCACTGCTGCACGGCGACAGTGATGAGCTGGTGCGCAAATGCCGCTGCATGGCTTTCCAGAGAGGGCCCCGGCAACTGGGCCAGCAGATCTTGAACCAGGCCAAAGACAACCAGGAGGTCCTCGACGAGATCCTCCACTAGGGCTGCCCTAAAACACTGGGTCCTAAATGCTGGTGCCGGCTCCCGGCGTGCCCAGGGCAGAAGAAGCTGGTGGGCAGTTGGGTGGTCCCGGAAAAGGGACGCCCCGGGTGCTGGGCCCGAGGCCACCCAGAGTTGCCCTGGGCACCGTCCCCACGGACTGCGCCTGCGTCACTGCAGGGCTGTGGGCAGCTGGATGGCCGGGAGCTCCTCCTGCCTGGTGGCCGGCTACCGGGGATGCCACAGGTGGTGTGACAGTGTCCTCCTCAAAGTCATCATCCGCCCACACCGAGTGAATGATGGAAAGGATCCTCCTCCTGCAGAGAGGGCACTCGGGTTTGCTCTCAGCCCACCACAAGATGCATGGGTGGCAGAATTTGTGGAGGCACCGTGCAGCCCATCTCCTCCCTTCTGTCCTCCAGCTCCATGGCCGTGCTCTCCATGGGCTGTGATGGGCTGAGAGGAACTGGGGGTGTCAAGCTGCTCCCTCTCACTGGCGCTGCAGCAATGGGTGTCAGGCTAGAAAGGGAACAGAGGACATGCTCATGTGCTGGCCCAGGGAGAGGTCGAAGAAATGCCCACACTGCTTAAGAAGGAAACCCTCACGGCTCCACAGGGTGAGTTGTCCCCTCCCAGCTCACCTCTGCTGCTGCGAGCCTGCCTCCTGGTTGCTCCAGCTGCCTGAATCTGTCAGGGATGGGTTAAGCTCCTCTGATAGCTCTGGGGTCAGGCACTGAGAGCTGCGAGGAACAACTCCCCAAGCACAACACCAGCAGCAAAGGCCTCACCCAATGCTTCAAGCCTTGTGAACTCGCTCAGCTGGAGTGCAGGGCAGAGCCGGCCGGGTGAGCCTCAGCACCCAGGTATAAGCACCCAGGCATGGATGGTCACATTCCATCACTTGGCAATGTCAAATTCATGGATTCCGTGGATGGAATCACAGCCCATCCCTCGGTGACAAGAGAACCCATGGCTCAGGCCTGTTACAACGTGGCCCTCCTCACCCACAGCGCTCTCTCGCCAGCATCACTGTGGTCCCAGCACACATGTCTGGGATTACTGCAACACCACTGCCAAGTTCATCCCTTCATCTCTTTCAGATGTGTTCAGCACTGGTTTTTCAAATCAGTCACCAAAGCCTTGGTGATGTCTTCTCAGGGTGCCAGGGGTCAGGCTGCTCTGGCTGTGGCAGACATCTCCAGGCACATACGGCATGGGGGCTCATTGGATAATGCCTCATGCCTGCTCTTCACACTCCAGCACTGCTGGCAAGCCCTTTGGGCTTCCCTGCTTCCTCCCATGGGGCTAGGGACAGGCTCTTTCTCACACTGCCTGGTGTGAGGATGAGAGACAGTGGCCTCTTGCACAGCTAGAGAGGTTCATGATCGAGATAAGGAATCAAAACCAAAGTCAGGGTGATGACCATTAAGCACTGGAGTGAGTTACCCACAGAGGAGGTGGGATCCCTGAACCTGGACAGCTTCAAGACCTGATTGGCCATAGCCCAGAGCAGAACTGCCACAAGCCCATGAACAGATGCTCACTTCACTCCTGGAAGAGAAAGCATCGTCCATGGGAAATGTAGCAAAATTTCCAAAAGATACCACAGCTCCCTTAAGATGCAGTGTCAGAAGACCACTTTCTGGTCTCCTTCTGTTCATCAGCTTTCACAAACAGAGATTTAGATTAGACAAGATTAGACTGGATGATCATTTAGTCTGACTGCCTGACCACTCCGAGGCTGACAAAATACTGAAGCATATTCTTAAGGGCACTATTCAAATGCCTTTTAAACACCACCAGGCTAGTGGCGTCAACCACCTCTCTGAGGAGCCTACTGCAGTGTTTGGTGAGCCTCTCAGTTAAGAAATAATTCTTAATATCTAGTCTAAACCTCCTTGGTGCAGCTTTGAACCATTCTGATGTGTCCTGTCACTGGATCCCAGGAAGAAGAGCTTAGTACCTTCCCTTGATCCTTCCCCTCTTCAGGAAGCTGCAGAGACCAATGAGGTCACCACTCACCCTTTTTTTCTCCAAACTAGGCAAAACCGAAGTCCTCAGCCACTCCTCATAGGACATGCCTTCCAGCCCTTCTACCAGCTTTGTTGCCCTCCTCTGGACACATTCAATCACCTCAACATCCTCCTTAAACTGCAGGGCCCAGCACTGCACACAGTGCTCAAGGTAAGGCCACACCAAGGCTAAAGTCATCTCTCCCTTGGTAATGCTGTGGCTGATGCTCCCCAGGATGCGGGTCACCCTCTTGGCTGCCAGGGCACACAGCTGACTCACACTGAGCCTGCCACCCACCAGCATCCCCAAGCTCCCTTTCTGCAGGGCTGCTCTCCAGCCACTCCTCCCCCAGTCTGTTTGTGTCCAGGGTTCCTCTATCCCAGGTGCAGATTCTGGCATTTGCTCTCATCACATTTCATGCCACTAATGATAGCCCAGCGCTCCAATCTGTGCAGATCCCCCTGCAAGACCGCTTGTCCCTCAGAAGCGTCAGCAGCACCCCCCTGTTTGGTATCATCAGCAGACTTACTAATGGTGCACTATAGTCCAACATCCAGATGGTCGATAAATACATTGAACTCTACTGGTTTAGACGTTCTGCGGACCCAAGTCCTTCACAACTTCTACGAACCCAACTCCTTCACTTCTACGAATGTGCTCCCACTCTCTCTGGGGCTCAGGCTCCGCCTCTGAACCCGCCCACAGCAGCACAGATTTACTTCTTTCGGGAAGCACGCCGAGCGCTATGCGCTTGCTGAGAGCCCTTTAGGAAGCGAGCAACCTTATATGGGCAGAGGGAAAACGACCTGGGGAAGTATTATTTTTAGGTTCTTTTTTTGGTACAAACCAACACCTCACAGACTGGGGCACAGGCCTGCACCAGTCGGGGGCGACACCCCACAAACTGTTAACCCCCACCACGCTGCCTGCCTAGAGGGGACCCCGAGCCATTCTCCCCTCTCTCTGTCACCTCTCACGTACACCTTCCGCCTCCCACCCAGGTCCGCTGGTGCTCAGCGCCACACGCCCCCTCTCAGTGCCCCGCGGGTCCTGCCCATCGCCGCCCGCGGGCGCCCCCCTGGCCGCAGCAGCGATCCCGGTGGCGCTGCGCGCTCCGTTCCGCGTCTGACTGCCGCCACCGCCTCCTTTCGGGGCGGGCCCTGGACCCGCCTGTAGGCGTTTGCGGGGGAGAAAGTAACATGGTGGCCGCTTCTTTCCCGAACGGGAGCGGCTGCGGGTCCGGCGGTTCCTGAGGAGGCGACAGACGCGGGGAGAGGCTCCGGGACTGGAGCGCCGCGACCGTTGCGGCTGACGAGGGGCGCCCGGAAGCGGCTGTCCCGGGAGAGCCGGCAGCAGGTGAGCTGCGGCGGGAGGCAGGCGGGGAAGGAGGGAGGGAGGGGGCCTGGAGGTGGAGAGCGGGCGCTGGACCGGGCGGCCCCTCTGCCTCCCAGCGCCCTCTCCCCGGGGTGCGGCAGGAAGCCGGCACTGCGGCGGTGAGACCTCTCTCCTCCCTGGCCCCTTTCCTCTTCTCCTCCACCCCCGGAGGAAACTTCCCTACTCGCTGGAGCGGGAAGACGGTTCGGGGTGTTGTTGCGTCGGCGCCGAGTGGGTTCCTTGGAAGGACTCTTGTTTCTTCTTACCCCCCCCGTCTCTGCCTGCCCCGGCAGAGCTTCCGCGCTGGGGCTCGCCCGTACTCCGCACCGCGCGGGGCCTGCAGAGCGGAGGCTTTTTACTTTTCATCATTATCGTGATTATTGTTGAAAGCTCTCCTCCCGTCCGCCCCCGTTCCTCGGGGAGCGCCGGGCTGCGCGGGCAGCGCTGGGCTGCAGCTGCCGGCGGGGAAGAGGGTTTGGGCACGGAACAGGTAGCAGGTGAGTCCCCGGGTAGCTCCCTTTTTTTTTTTTCCTCTCCATTTTTCTCTCCCTTTCCATGCCCGACTCCTCCCCTAGAATCTGGCGTCAGCGGATTTAACCCTTGCGAGGGATGGAGGGGACGCCTGGTGCGCCGTGTCTGTGGTGAAGGGTCGACGTGTCAGGGCTGCCAGGGCTTCCTCCTGTCTCTGCCGAAATGGAAGATCGTGAGCTGCCGTGGCATGGCTGCTAGGAGGATGCTTGAATGGCAGGGGTCGTCCCTCCTCTCCCTGCCCCGTAAATCCAGTGATAAGAGCAACATTACTAATAGTCATGCTTTGTTTTGGAAGCTTAGAAGTTTCCTTCTGAAGATTAAAGAAACCAAAACCAACCGAACAAAAAACTAGATAAGTAGAGAGCCATAACGTTTAATCAAACCTTTTCTATCACCTGGGGATATCTGATGTGTCTTTGCTGCATGACCAGGTATCTCTATGCCAACAGGATCTGATGACAGGATACTGCCCTTGTGTGTCAGATAGGGAAGAAGTATGTGCAGATGCTGTCAGAAGCTTTGAGTGTGTTTATCAGTGATGTTAATGCTAAACATGTTCTGAAGTGCTGCAGTCTCTTTAAGAGTGCAAAATCTGAACAAAATTATATTAAATCTAAGTTAAATGCCTATTTTTTATCCCTTTTTTAAGTGCAATTTTATTGTTTGCTGTTAAGATAAGCATGTTGCAAACATGGACTGTTCTGATGGTTTCAAATCTAATGCCTGTGGCTAAACTTTTACATCTGTGTGAGGGCTTACCTTGTAAACAAACAGGACATTTCCATCATCAACTCCTAGTGACTTCTGTAGTATTTTCTTGGTGTATTATGATGGTTTTAACTGGGCTAAATCTGGGCCTCTGGATCGATGTCAGTAACAAGGAAATTACTTGCTTTTAGTAATTTTTTTTTTGGTTTTCTTGTAAAAACTTACAAACATGAAAGTTGGTAAAGTTTTGTATCACTCTTTTACGTTAGAAGCTTAAGGCAGGCAAACATTCTCTGTGTTCTTGGGGAAAATGTAATGATAGAATGAAAATCATGTCATACCTGCTTGGAAAAAGAAAGGCTGTAATTTTTTTGTGAAAAGCAGTCATGACCAAAACTAAAGTGAGTGACCAGACTCCTAAGTTTAAAGTCCTAACTAGAGTAGAGTATATTTTTCAAATGCTTGGCACAAGGGACACAAGCTAAAAAAAAACCCACAAGAAACCCAACCTGCTAGGTAGCTTGAGAACACTTTTATTATAAATGTGCTAGTATATATTTTTGAGGTGTTTGGAGTCATGTGTTGGGTTTTTGTTTGTTTTTTTTTTAGTAATGGGCTGACAGGCTGCTTTTTGGTATTCCAGTGGGTATGAAATGGCACCAATATATGTGACTTCTGACTTCTATGTTAAGATGGCTACTAGCCCACATAGACACCTATTGCTCCTAAAATTTCAAAAATTTTGTTTAAAAATCTCAAAAATTAAAGACAGTTTCATAAATACTTATGGATAAGTATAAAGTTACGTTGCCTGTCCCTTCTTAGGTTAATGTTGCATTCTCTGTATCCCAAATTAAATGCAATGGGGTCTTCTTTGCTCATGTCTTATATATTTGTTTGCTTGTTTGAAGAGTGCATGTGGGATTACTTTCTGATCAGCTTTTGTAGTTATTTGGTTGAAAACTACCTTACTCAAGTAAAACTGGGGTATCCAAATGGTGGTGTGGATAATATCCATCTGACTGAACAAGTATATGAATTATCATTTAGAGTAGCAGTGCTGCATATTGTTGAAATGCAGTGCTTGAAATGGTATTGAGCACTTGGTTCTTTCTTAGGTCTGCCTTTTACCAGTGGAGAATTGAATTTGGAATTCAACCTTAATATGCTTTAATCAGAAGTACATTCCAGTGGTAGCCTTGGTGCACGTCTGGATTTGCGTAAAAGCACAATAGGAAAAAAAAAAGTGTCAATAGAATGAGGTAGGAAATGTATATTGCCAGCATTATAAGAGGAAGGTTAGGTAGCCTCTTGACATGACCATTATGTAAGATCTGATGAGTTGTTTGTTAATCTTTTGGATAAATTTCAATGGCAGCCATAGGTGTGGTTTCGTGTAGCAGTCTTTTCTGTCTCCTGAGATACCAACAAAAAGCACCTGTAACCTTTAGATCTGGCATAATTTTGTTTAAAAGTAGCTTGCACTGTAGAAGTCTTGTCTGGTAGTACTTTTTTTTCCGATTCTTGCTAGCTACCCAAAGGCGTATATTACCTGCCTTCGGCATTCCATTTTCTTTGTTAATGTTCAAGGTGCTGAAGATCTTTATGTAGATTGATCTCTAAAATAGTTTGTGGTGATCGTAGTCGTAGTTATTAAATTGTGTCCCATGTGACTTGCCAGATGGCTGTCCGCTGTAGCTTATTGAAATCTGTAAAATGAGTCACTTTCCTTCGCCGTGGAGCATGAGATCTGCTTTACTCCTGTGATACTTCGGTCTGTAAACACAAGGTTTTGGATTTTTTTTATCTGCTTTTGAGCTTCTGTCTTGCTATAATGATCTTGCCTCTGTCAAAATTGTTGCCCTCAGTTACGCAGAAATGTGATATTGCTGCTTTCCAATTGGATAAAAACATGGAGTTGCTGGAAATACACCACACCTATGATGGCAATGCGAATTCTTTCCGTCTGTAAATTTGTGGAGATAAAAGCTTACAACTCTGACTTCTGTGCAAATGGTTAATAAAAGTAAGATGAGGTAGTTCAAGGCTGTTTCTGGACTACAGCATGGGTTCTGGTGGAGTGTGACTGCTTCATGTACATTTATTCTTGTGACTGCATCCGTCGCAAACTGTGCACCTACAGACATACTTACTCTAACTTTTGCATTCCAAGCTGGAATAGAGAACAATGTTCTGTCTTGGTTAATATCTCACTCTACTCCTTTGTTTCTGCTTACAGGCTCTCTAAGGGTATAAATGTGGTCCTGATGATTTCTGTTTGCTTTGGCAGGCAGGAAACTTGAAAGCAGGTTTCAGAATAGCAAAGATTATAATAATGTCTCTGTTTAGGCATATCATTCTTTGTTTTCACTTTTTTTTTAAGAGAGTGAACTTTTAAGAGAGTGAAGGTTGTTGATACAGAGAACAGTAAAAATGTACCCATGATTTCTTGACTAAAGGTTGCCTTGCATATGATTAAACAATTCAGTCTGCTTTGTTTCAGTTAAATGCAGTGAACCAGTTTTGCCTTATATGCTTTCATACTCACGTTTTGTGACACTTTATTTCCATTGCTCTTGAAAACTTTCCTAAAGAGACTTGCTACTTTTGAAGCATCATCCAAGAGCCTGTTTTATTTTCTAAAAGATGTTAAAAATAGTGAAAATGGGGAATTGAATTGCAAATTAAGTTGTTCACTTCTGGCAGCAAAAGCTGAATTTACAATTACAAGTCTCCAAAGTAGTAGAAGCTTTCTTCCTCCAGAAATGAAAGTGTTTTCCAATTGTGAACAAATTGTAGCTATACTACAAAACTTAGTTTTTCACCGTGAAGGCACAGAACCCCATGGTTTTGCTTTCTCTCGAAACCTACACATTTCAGTGATAGCTTTTGCCTTTCAGTTATTCTTAAACTGAAGTCTAGATAGTGATGCGTTCTTCAGTGCTTTTCTTTCTCTTTATAAGTCTTCCATGTTGAGACATTGTGTGACTGATGAACTGGTGAAAGCAAGACTTTTTTTTTTTTTTTTTTTTTTTTCACTTCCCCTGTTAGGCAACTCCGTGCTGCAATTCTTGGTGTCACATAACATGGCTCCAGCCCTCTTTGTTTTTCTCTGGGGAAGAAAGTGTACTCTTACCCAGATGAAAAATCTGACATAGGTAGAAGTCTTGCAAGTAAGATATCCTCCAGTCATGTCTACAATGTATGTAAACTATATCTTACTGCTTTAAAAAGTAATAAAAGTGTGGTTCAAGTTGCAGGAAAGCAGCAGCTGGGGAGCGGCATATGAAGAAAAAGAAGTTCAGGAATTTAATCAATGTTTCAGAAAAGCAAGAAATCAAGGCAAGCCCTGAAACTTTTACAGAATCTTCATGTCAGCCTAAGATAAAGTTAGAAAAAGGAAAAATAGGTTAAGCTGCAACAGCTTACTTAGCTAGTTACTCTAATAGTTGAGTGGGACTATTGCAAAATATGAAAACCGGTGTGGCCAGTTCTCAGCAGTTGATCAGCCAGTTGTCCTTGGAACAGCAGCAGCTTACCTGGACTGGGGAGGCATTTGTACTTGTGCCTTCATTGTTTTCTTGATACTTAAGTTCTCCCAGTGACATGTGAAGTAATAAACGACTGTAATGAGAATATAAACTTCTAGGTGTAAGTGGCAGAAAATTGTTGTGTTTGGAGGCAATACGGACTGCAGTACACTGAAGTGTGAGTTTTTTTGAAGGCGTAGGCAATATCTTTTGCAGGTTTCCTGATAACAAATAATAAAATATAAGTTGAGTGCTTGCCATAGGAAATACTTTCAAGGATGAAGGTAGCCTGAGAAATGTTTAACGTGTGTAAAATATGTCTTGTACCTGCTAAGTTTCTGAAACTACCATAAAAGAGACTGAAGAGGGGTATCGACAGTTCATTTTAAACTAGGGAGGGAGACCCATCTTTCAGCTCCATTCTTCCCCTGCTACCCACCACTTACTTTTTAGGGGGTAATTCCCAATGAAAGTCTTACTTAAGGTGCACTTGCTATTTAAAACTTCACCTCTTCCATTTTTTGTTGAAGGAACCTCGGAAATTCAACCTGTGATGTTTAGTTTTCTGAATAGGTCCCACAAACATGTATGAGTATAATTTAGATTTGGCAGTAGAAGGAAGACTAAAAATAGTTTTTTTTTTAAGCATTCTAAGCCATGAACCACTGTGATGTATAGAGCAATATGCCTCTTAGTGGTCGCATCCAGGTTTGTTTTCAGTTCTGACTATTAAAAGATAAGATAAGTAGGGCATAGAACACTAACTTCATAAGCATGTTACTGTTTTCTCAAAGTAATACATGTCTTCTCAAGTGTTTTCTTGAATTTTTGCAGTTAGAATAATCACTGAGATACTTGAATTTTTCTGACCTTAAATTATTGCACAAGAATTCTTGCTTTTTTTTTTTTTCTTTTTTTTTTTTTTTTTCCCCTTGTATGGGAAACCTGTTTGTGAATTATTACCATTATCACCAAAGTTTTCTAAGACTGAGAAACTGCGTAGGCAATATTGAAGTTGTACTGGTATAAGAAAATCACAGGTAATAATAGAACATACTTTTCAAAAATGAAAAATGAGTTATGCTAGTGGTGGTGTACTTGCACAGAGGCTTATATCAGAGTACCTGCATGTGTCTGAAGAGCAGGATTCTTTTATTCAATCCTGGCTATGCTGGTACAGTTCTTCTAGGAGTAAACCAAACCCACATTATACATAATAAAAGGAACATGTTGGTAGACCAAGATGAAAGTCTACTTTCAGAAAAAGGCACACTATGTGACCCATGCTATCTTAAATAGACAGTGTCATTTCAAACTCTTATGTGTATAATGTATGTCATTTCTGCTTTGAATTTTTTTTTTTCTAGTCTTCTTGTAAGATAATTACATGTAAAAGCCTTAAGTTCCTTTGGGTTGTGATGACTCATTCACCATGAATGTGATGACTAATGTGAATTTCAGCTTAATTTAAAGAAATAAGAACAAATCCTGTGCAAAGACTGAGTAGCTTTTCTTTTTTCTTCTGTAAGCCTCAGATATACAGTGTCTATGTGGTTAATCTCTAAACCTCCCCTTCTTGGTCTCTTTTATCTATCTGATTCTTCTAGAGGAAAAAAAATCTTAGGTTGGTAGGTACAAAATTATATTCTATCACTCCATTTGTATGTATCCCTGCTCTTTTTGTCTGTATGAAGTAGAGACTTGTTAAAAGTGATAGAGGAAGAAAAAAAAAGGTGTAAAACTGAGTCCATTTCTTTTGAGCAGGGGCTGAAATGCTGGTGGTTCACCTCTCCTCTGACTGTGTCACTATCATCCCACATGCCTCTCCCAGGGAGCCACGAATGTGTTGAAGTGTGAGGTGGAGCAGTATCAGTGAAGGAAAGGAATTATGTCCCCCTGCTGTACCCTTGGGAGCAGATTGTGGGGGCTGGCATACTTTTTATAGTGTTTTTTTTTTAATTTTTTTTTTTTTTTTTTGGCAAAAGGAGAAATTACGACTTCCACTTAACCTTATGCAGAATGACAAGGCTTCCTTACAGAGAATCTCAGGCTTGCCATACTTAGTGTTTGAGAAAAATACTTATTGATACATTTGTCTGTTTAAATAGTACCTTACTAATATTTTGTAATCCTTCATGATTATTTTCTTCAGAAGTTCTTACATTGCACAGCATAATTTTGGTTTTCTAATGGTTTGAAGTACACTGACAAGAGTGAAAAATGGGCTTTAATTCAGATACTCATTACTTGTGAATATATATACATATATATACTGAGGAAGATAAGTGAGCACAGCAAGAATCAAGCGTTGATAGCCAAAGGCTTTTAAGTGTTGGCTTAAGTTTCTTTACAAATACTGCAGAATTCAGATTCTTAAAAAAAAATTCTTGTTTTTCTGTGTAAAAATCAAATGCTCTGGTTGTTTTAGAAGTCACCAAAAAAAAACCCAAGCCCAACAATGAAACAAACAAACAAATGAAGAAAAAACCAAGAAAATGCAAGTCAGACTTTCCACACAGTGACAAAACTTTCATGTATGTTGATAAAAAAGTAACTTTGTCCAAACTTTGTACATAAATGTACAAATAACTTCATAAAAACAAACTATTTTTCTGTTTGTTCTGCATCTAGAGTTGTAGTCACAATGGGCATTTTGAATCACTTTACATATATGCATTCACAGATACGCTGTCTACTTGATGACTTCTGTTTGTGAATGACTGTTTCCATACTTTTAATATTTAATAGCTCTATTTAGGTGGCTTTGATCCATTTTCTTCTGGGTTTTGGAGTTGTGACAGGACTGCAGCATGGTTGTGTGTCCTCAATATTCATTAGATTAGAAGAGACCTGGGGGGCAATTTTTGATAGTTACTATACTTTCTTACTTTGCTATGGTAGCCTTTATCTAGGAATGGGAAGAGTAGCATAGATAATAATCTAAGAGTCTGTCTTTAGAAAGTTTTGCTAAAACATTTGACAAAACAGAGAACACTTACAAAAATTGAGAGCATGAAGCATACTCTTGCCCAAGCTTTTTACGCACAGCTTCTGTTTGTAGTAACTTCATTGCTAGGTGACCTGCAAATTCAGTGATGCAGGGGGGCTAGCTGGGTGCTTTTGGCTGGATGCTTTTTCCCCATTGGCTGCAGATGTACTTTTGCAAACCCTCACTGCAAAAAAAACTTGCTGCAGATCAAGATCATGGTATACTTGCTGCAGCATAGAGAGCAAAAGGACAGTCCCTCCTGTAAGATTCTCATAGCTGAAGCATAAGACCAAAACCATGAATATTTTAACTCCTGTCAAGCATGTGGTTTGGACTTTTTAAAGTTGTCTTGGCAAAAGAGCTTCATAATGAGGAGCTGGCATGAAGATGAAAAGACAGACTTCTGAAGTGTTAATAAGCTCCTGCCAGGCTTGAAAAGCATCTGGAAGAGAATGAAAATGCTGTTATGAAAATGAGTGCTTTGAGAGAGGTGTCAAAGGCCAGACAGAAATGGGAGTCATCTTGACAGCCAGGAAAGATGCTCAGTGGGGTGGGGGTGGCCTATGAGGCTCAGAAGCTGTCCATGAAGCAGCCCGTGTTTGATGTGATAAAGCTGTCAATGGCAGGACCTACAGAGAAGAATTACATTTTCCTGCAGTGTTTTTTTTCCCCAGAAGATAAAAATAAGGGAAATCATGTTCTTCAAAGCTCTGGTAGAGCCCTGAGAAGGTAATTTCAAGCAGCATATATAGGTAATTGTGTTGTAGGAAGCTAACAAAAATGAAATCAAAACGATTCTGTGATTTGGCAAAAAACTATCACTGGACATTCTGGCAAAAGATTTTAAATGCTAATACTTAACTATTTCTAGTAGAGAAGCACCAAGAAAGAAAATACGTCAGAGTCTTACAGTTTACTTTGAGTAAGTTTACTGTAAACTGTAACTTCTCTTATGGATTTGAAACAGAACAAATTTTCTTCTCTCACCTCTTCAAACGGAAAATTAGCCTGGCCTCACCCCAGCCAAAAACAGGCACAGAAAAGCCCTAGAAAAAGAAGTCCAGGAGATTCGGACTTCCAGAAGGCTTAACCACTGGGCTATTGTCTCTTGCTTTTTTCTTCACTGTTTTGTTTTTGTTTCTGGCTACTATATTTGGCTTTGGTCCAATGAAGTTTCCAATTACAGAAAGAGTTCTCTAACAAGGAATGTTTCCAGGGCTGCAGATGTTTCACTCATTATATAATACCGAGTGTGTCTAACCTTTAAAGCTTGCAGTGAGACAGTAAGTGCATTTTATAAAGTACTTCCCATGCTCTGAGAATTATTATTACCATTACCATTGTCATGACTACTACTATAATATTTTATTGGATTATTTTCTTTGCACCCTTCGGAGTAGTTGCTACCTTCTGTTATACAAAAGAACAGTTTGGGTATAATACTTATGAAACAAGAATAAACTGGTTTATTGAATGAGTCTGGCTGGGCTGCTTCCTGATTATAATGCTTCTCTTCTCACATCTTTTCCATTTCTGTTTTCTGTCCTTGGCAACAGAACTTAATTTACTGGTACCAAACTTGCCTTCACTGATTCCAGCTGCTTCTCCTCTGGACTCTGTAGGCCACTTGAGAGTTTGTTTTTGGTCTCACATATTTGTAGCTGTTCCACTTCTATTCTATTGGACAACTTGAAGTTATTGTACAATAGGAAAACTTGAATTCTTGGGTACGGTAGAAATAGTCTGGAGTCTGGTTCTTTTTTTGTTTGTTTGTTTTCTTTCCCTTTTTGGATTTATTTGAGGGGCATTTTCATACTTCTGAGCATCATGGGTCACAGGGTCCATTAACCTAGTGGTGTTTTCAGTCATTTATAATTCATAAGTAGCTATTCAAATTGGTATCACAAAACTTTGCTTCTGAAAGTTTTGTTATGCTGCTATCACAAAACTGCTTCTTAAAGTTTTGTTATGTTTGATACAGTAATTTAAATCATAACATCATTGCCCCAGTATTGGGGGCAGTGATAGATTGTGTTTTTGACAATCAAAAAAATCAAATTAATTTTGTGTGCTTTCCAAATAATTCAAATTTATTGAATATCAAGCTGAAAATTTGTGACTAGTTTTCCTTCTTCCTTTGATAATGTTTTGCATACAGGACAGGAGAACATATAAAATGCAAAGACAACTCAGGGTAATGGGCAGTGATATATTGTTTTAAAATGTTCTCCATTTGTTTCTAAAACATATCTGAAAAGCTGTAAGGCTTCTTCATTAAAAAAAATGATGCTTCAATGGGGAACTGTATATGGCTTACAAAACTAGAGAATTACTGCTGTGTAATCATTCCTTATTCTGATACCGGATTGGGAAAAGTCAGTTTATTTCCTCACCACCCCTTCTTCATATGAGGTATGCTGTTGCATCATTTCAAAGCCCATGGTCTGGAATTGAAAAGGACAATTATGTTGAAAGAATACAGAGATGTATTTTGCATTAAATGGATGGTGTTACTTTTTTAATGTCTCTTGTGAAAATGTCACAAATCCCCTGAACAAGATACCAAATACTTGTCTTAGTCAAGTTTTAAAGATTTATGGATATCTGTATCCATAATGGAAATTATAGTTAAAAATATGAAAAAGATGTTTTAATTTCTCACCTGTGATGTTTTAGTCTTTGGTCTTTAAGTCTTAAGTATGTTTGCTTATGTGATGTTAAGACTTTTTTTTTTTTATTTAATCTATTTATAAAATACAGGTTTTTTTCCCAATATTAATAGTAGGGCTCTGTAGGGATTTCAGTAGCTTAAAGCAGAAGTGATTTTGTTCTGAAACTTTGGCAGTATGTATACATCTGGTGCTCTGAGAACTACTTTTTTGTACAGGTGGAGGGAAAAAAAAGACAACTGCTCCATCAAATTGTTTCTAGCCTTGGTACCTTTGCTTCCATAGGAATTTCTTACCTGAGGTAATTTGATGTGGTGTTTCAATTGTAGTGCTAATGCCTGTTTGGAAGGCTTTAGAATACTTTGTCAAGGAGCTGGTTACATTCATTTTATGGCAAATTTATGTTTGGATGCTGTCAGATCTAGTACAACTGGTACATTTTTTTCTTTGAATATGGGCAAATTTGCCACGGTTTAGCTACCTGAACACAAAATGCCAGTAAAGATTATTTGCAATACCAGACCTTGGAGTACAGTTAACTGATAAAAGCCATTCTATGGCAATACTTTTTAAAATGTAGTTGGCAACCCTTTTTCCCTTCATCTTGTCCTGAAGTTTATTTTCCACAATGTTGTAGACCTCTATAAAGTAATCTTCATGTAGATTGTAACCTATTTCAATTGCTCAGCCATTACATTTGCAAATATTAACTTGAGAATTGCTATGACAGAATGTTCTTATATTTGCATGTGTGCATGTTCAGGTCCAGTCACGGGTGACATCCAGACACTCCATTTCCACAGCTGTTGGGTAAGACAGGTCAACTGTGGGCATTGTATGCCTATGAAGTTATTTGCAACTCCAATTTTTCTAATATGCATGTAACTTAGTTAAGTATCTGTAACTGTTACTTAATTTCATAATTTGTGACTGTGATATGCATTCCAAGAAAGAGAGTCTTTAAATGCAGCCTAGGAATTATTTTTCTGAGATCACTGTCAGTGGCTAGTAATCTCTGGAATACTTTCTTTTCTGTTTAAATCCTTTTTAGTCCTAATGGTATGCTTGAAGCAGTGTTTCCTTACCTTGTCTTTTGTTGTGGTGTGTATATATGTATCTGTGTATATGTACTCATGGTATGTTCTTATGCATAATAAAAGGTGTTTTGTAGAACTCTTGTACAGATGTGTCCATGTTACTGCCTTGTGTGTGGCTGATGAGATGTTAAATGTTTGATAACATTGGTTCATCTTAACTCATTTAACACAGTTGAATAATTCAGACTGTAGTGTTCTACTCTTTACTAATTGTAAATCATCTCTGATACATACACAAGATCTGATTTCTGCAATCCCACATGCACCGACCTGAAATGCCTTAGCTGAAGTTGCACAGTTACCTAAGTAGAAATGCACTTGCTTAACAGTGACTGTGGTATGAAGAGTCATACTGATACAAGTGACAGTCATGAAGATGTGCTGGAAGGTACGAGCAACTGGAGTGTAATGTCACTGGGAACCCTTTGTGTATATCTCAGTACACTGTGGTTATTCAATGGCACTGTCTGATTTTGCATAGGCTGCTTATATTTTAGCTTGTGTGGGTATGTAAGTGTGCTAGAATTATAGATCATATCTGTATTTTGGTTTTTTTTTAATTTTTTTTCAAGTCTGAAGTTTCCATTGCCATGTATAGTCTGTAATTGCATTGCTTTTCAAAGTGACTTCAAGTATTAACTTCCATGTCTTGAAGGCTACTTAAACAAAGAAAATTTTATGCAATTAGAACAAAAGCAATCATTCTATTTTACTGAATACAGTTAACATTGAGAACGTCCTTCACTGTATTTATTCTTCTGCTATGAAATACAACTGGGGAGTAGTTAAAAAACCAAAAAGGCCCAAGAAATGCAAGAGTACTGAGGGAGGTGCAGAAGAGCTTGCCAAGCCTCTCTACATCATTTATCAACTGTCTTGGTTAACAGGGAAGGAAGGAAGGAAGGAAGGAACTTCTGAAGTGGGTGAGTGGAGGTTTGCCAGTGTGATGCCCCTACACAAAAAGGTCTGGAAGGAATGTTTGGGGTTCTACTGGCCTGTCAGCCTGCTCTCAGTGCCTGGAAAAATTATGCAGAGGGTTCATCTCGAGTCCTCTCACCCAGCAAGTGCAGAACAGCCAGGGGATCAGGCGCAGTCAGAATGGATTCAGGAAAGACAGGTCCTGTTTGACCATCTTCATCTTGTTCTGTGACTGGGTGACCTGCTTAGAGAATGACAGAAATGCTGTGGATGTTGTCTGCCTGGACTTTAGTAGAGCCTTTGACACTGTCTCTCACAGTGTTCTCCTAAAAAAGCTGGCAAATCGTGGCATAGACAGGGGTAAAAAACTGGTTCTGTGGCCAGGCTCTGAGAGTTGTAGTCAGTGGAGTTAAATCCAGTTGGTGGCCTGTCACTAGTGGTCTGTTCCAGGGCTCTGTCTTGTTCAATAACTTTATCAACAATCTAGATGAGGGGATTGAGTGCTTCCTCAGCAAGTTTGCAGGTGATACAAAGTTGGATGGGAGTGATGACCTGCATGATGGTAGGAGGCTCTACAGAGGTTCCTGAACAGGCTGGATCAATGGGCCAAGGCCAATTGTATGAGCACTTTAGCAAGGCCAAGTGCTGAGTCCTGCACTTTGGTCACAGCAACCTCATGTAACACTACAGGCTTGGGGAGGAGTGGCTGGAAAGCTGCCTGGTGGAAAAAGACCTGGGAGTGTTGGTCAATACCCAGCTGAATATGATCCAGCAGTGTGCCCAGATGGCCAAGGCCAACATCATCCTGGCTTCTATCAGCAATAGTGTGGCCAGCATGAGAGGGGAAGTGATGGTGCCCCTGTACTCAGCATTGGTGAGACCAGTGCTGTGCTCAGTTCTGGGCCTCTCACTCCAAGAAGGACATTGAGGTGCTGGAGTGAGTTCAGAGAAGGGCAGCTAAGCTGGTGAAGGGTCTGGAGAACAGGTTCTGTGAGGGGAGGCTGAGGATGTTGGAAATGTTTAGTTTGGAGAAGTGGAGGCTGAGGGGGAGACCTTATCATTCTCTATAACTACCTGAAAGGAGATTGTAGTAAGGTGGGTGCTGACCTCTTCTCTCAATTAAATAAAAATAGGACTAGAGCAAATGGTCTGAAGTTGCATCAGGGAGGTTTAGACTATATTAGGAAGAAATTATTTACTGGAGTAGTAGTCAGGTGCTGAAATGGGCTGCTTCGGGAGATGGTGGAGTAACCATCCCTGGAAGTATTAAAACACTGTGTAGATGAGGCATTTCAAGACATGCTCGAGGGGGCATGGTGGAATTTTTTTGAACAGTAGTAAAGATAAATGTATGACAAAGTTGGTGTGAGGAAACTGATCTTCCAAAATGCTACATTGTTTTTTTCTTACCAAGGTGTATAGTGACAGGACAAGGGCCAGCAATTTTAAACTGAAAGACAGTAGGCTTAAGTTAGAAGGAAGGAAGACATTTATTACCTTGAGGGTGGTGAGTAACTGGCAGCATTTCCCAGAGAAGCTGTGACTGTCTCCTGGCTGGAAGTGTTTGGGACCGGGTTGGATGGGGCTTTGAGCAACCTGGTCTAGTAGAAAGTGTCCCTGACTATGGCAGAGAGGTTGAATTTGGTGAAATGTGTACAGAAGGAAGGCCCTCCTTGCTGTGTATGACAGTGACTTCTTCCAACACATTTAGAGATACTTACAAATCTTGCCTTAATTTCTCGCTGTTTTAATTTGGTCTGAGTTGTAACAGAGTGTTAAAGATCACCAAATTCAACCCCTCTGCCATAGTCAGGGACACTTTCTACTAGACCAGGTGTTTAACAGCTGCCTTGCTTAAGAAACTGTGCAAGCTATTTACAAAACAGATGTTTCAGCAACAGTGCACAAAAAGTACTGAAGTTATTTATTCAGTCTGGAATAAAACTTATTTCCTATGCAGCCTGGTTATAAAAATATTTTCAGTTATGAGGAAGTATCCTGTCTTGTCTAAGTTCTTCAGTCATCTGCATATGCATGCTATAGGCTTACACACAACGAGCACTTAAGTAGTAGGTTTTGGGCACTGTCAGCATCTGAAAGAAAATACAAGTGAGTTTAATGAATTACAAAGTCACATGTTTGTCAGTTATCACTTGCAAAATCACCTTTATAATCGCAGTCCTTTCACCATCTGTTCACCAGTATCACTAGTATTTTTAGTTAAATATATTTCTGGACTTTGATTACATTTCTAATAGGCTGAAAAAGCTCTATGGCTTTATCTTTATTTGTGATTTAGGGTCAAGAATATTTTAATTGAGTCTTCACATGGTTACTGAAGAAAAAGGTCATTGATTATAGGAGTTGGTCTTTCTTACACAGTACCATTAAAAAGCCATTTGCCTTGTCAAGGGAGCATAGTATAAGGTCATACAGTTACTTCAGTGCTACTTACTGCAGTCTGTGTTTCTTCAGTTGTAAATTGAATTGTGTTTTGACTATAAAATTGCCTTCCATGTCTCTGATCTTAGGCTTTTACTGTTTTGATTTAATTTTTTTTCTAGTGGACAAGTGAGAGAAGAGTTTTGGAATTAGTAAGATTTCTGTAAACACAGTTAAACTCCATTTCAGAGATTTCTGAGATAAAAACCAAACTTGACAAAAACTTCTTTTGGTTTGTATATAGTATGTTGTGAGGGTTTTTTTCAGGTAGTAGCATGCTCATAGATGAAGAAATAGGAGACTTTTGAGACCATTGTGATTTTTTTGAGTAAAAGCTAGGTGTACTAAATGCTTGCTGATTTATAATTTAGTGTCTTATATTTACAAAGCTACTGCATTAAAGAAGACACTCATGGCTTAATTAAGAGCTGTTACTTTAAGGCCTTTTTTGAGAGATCCTGAAACTTTAAATCTTTCTGAAACTGGAGAATAAATTCTTGAAGAGCTGAGTTATACTGATTACTTGAAATTTTATTTCCCTTATCCTTCTGGAGATGGAACTGTTTTCCATCTCACTTAGAGGACTTAGGACATTTTGAAAACTCACTAGATGTGCTGACATATGAGGCTTCTGTGCCAAGCTTCTCAGCTGAATTGTCTGGTGACTGAATTTTGTCTGCCACATATTACATAGAGTTTCTGTGAAGTAAAATATAACCATGGCTTAGAGAAAAATGCAAAATCATAGATATAAGTGTAAGTCCTGTAGCAACTAGTTGCTACGGTTTTATTGATTGCCAGTGTTAAAAATTTGGGAATGGACTCTCTTAATTTGCATTCTAACCTTCAAAAACCTTTATTTTTTTTTTCCCCCTCTGTTTACCCTGGAAAGCTAAATTTTCACTTTACGAAACTTTCAAGGGTAACATTAGCTCAATTCCAGGAACTGAAGCTGTGATTAAAAATACAAACTGGTGTGAGATTTTTGACATTTTATGCTGTTATCTTTACTGTTTTATTTTCTAGTCTGTCTGATAAAAGTAAATGTGGGCAGTGAATTTATGTTGCATTGAGAGAACATGATACTCAGCTATGTGAACATGTAGCAGGGAATAAAAGGCTGGATCATTTAACAAAGATTTTGTTTTTTAAAATAAAAACATTTCTGTGATGCCAACTATTTTGCTATTTTTAGCAGCTTGATCCTGTAATTTGGTTTCACATATGTCAAGTGCAAACAGTACTTCTGGATTACAAGGTACTCTGGTGCAGGACTTTGTTTTAAGGAGAACAGAGAGAGTTTGGTTTATTTATTTATTTAATTTTGTTTGGGTTTTTTTGTAGCTCTTTGAGCAAATCCAAGCATTTGAGAGGCAAGCTGAAACATCTTAGACTTCACAGTTTTATGATTAATCCACTGCAAGTCAGTGCTGCTGCTGAAAGGGACATACTGTAGTTGCATTTGTGCTGACACAGTGAATTGTTGGAGAACTGCTCTGATTGAACTCTAAACAGTCTCTGCCGGAGTTCAGCCAGAGCAGTTCGGTGTTCCAGTTCATTACATGGTTGTACAAACTGTGGTTCTGGACAAAAGGGAAGGTGTGAATGTGCAGTGGCAGTATGAGGAAGCACCAATTGAAACGAGATTAAGGTGAAGCCATTACCCTAGCATTTCATGCTGATTTGCTTACATGTAAAAGACTTTATCCCTCATTCCATGTTGTTTAAGACAGTAGGAGGGGTAAACTGCTTGCTGCAAGTTCTGTAGCTGAAGGTGATTCAGAAGCCTCACAAGTGGCTATGACTTTGGAGTAATGTTCTTGTTCTTCAGGAGACCTAAACACTGAGCACCTGACAAATATGATAAACCTTTTATTGTTACTGTTGCTAAATCATCCATATAGTTCAGGTGCTTACTCAGTCATGTGAGTAGCTGTCCCATGACTTTCCCCTTTTCAGAGGAGTTGGACACTTCTGTGTCTTTTTCCAGGATCTCTGTTTAGATATTGCCCTACAGGTAGTGTTAGTGAGAGTGTTCAGAGGACACTGAAGTAATGTTGTGATGGGCATAGTAGAAGAATACTGCAGAAGAGTCTTTTGAGCAACATAGATACTCTTCTTTCAGGTTTGAAAGTATTTGAAAAGTTTTCAGTGTTAGAAGATAAAAAATTGAGTGAGTGGGTGTATAGATAGACTACAGATTTGCATAGTTACTTCCCTTTCCCTCCCTTCTTTCACCTTGTGCTACAGCACCTTGTAATATAATCATAGAATCATAGAATTGGCAGGGTTGGAAGGGACCTCAGAGATCATCGAGTCCAACCCTTGAACCACCGTTGCGGTTGCTAGACCATGGCACTGAGTGCCACATCCAGTCTTTTTTTAAATATCTCCAGGGACGGAGAATCCACCACTTCAGTGGGCAGCCCATTCCAATGACGGATCACTCTTTCCGTAAAGAAATTCTTTCTAATATCTAACCTAAGTTGTGTGATCTTACAATAAGATTTCTTAGCAAGTGTGCAGGATGAATAACTGCTACTTCCTTCAGCTGAATGCTCAGAACACCTTTAATAACAAGTTTAAAAGTCTTGTAATGTGTGAAGATGGAAAATACCTATTAATATAATTTCAGTGTGAAAGAGAAGGGTAGGAACTGGACAAACCAGGCTGCAGGGAATACAATTATACTGTCTGTGCCAAACCACCTTTCTGTTAGCAGAGGGCAATGTTTCTGAAGTTATCGGACTAGGACACTCTAAATACAAGAAACTTCAGTTTTGGTGTAGTTATTATTCAATAATATGCATTGATTACCTTTCCTTGGTAGGTGGGACTTTGGCAGCTGTGTCAATCTTACTTTCAAAGCTTGTAATCAGATTCCCCGTCTTGATTATCTTTGTAGATGTAATCCCCAGAAACTAGATGATACAAACATGGGTACCTAAAATAAGGTGGTTCATGGTTCCCTGAAGTATAAAAGTATTTGGATTTATTGTTTGGCAAGTGCTGTTTAAATATTTCTTACAGAACTTTTTAAAAGATAGGTATTTGATGGGATCAGGTACTTGAAATTGTGATACTTGAGCATAGTCTGTCAGCTAGTTTGCTTTTAAAAGAAACTCTTGTTTCACCACTTAAAAATCATATGCTTAGTGAACATCACTGGCATTGGGAAGAAAACTCCTTCCAGATCTAGAATGTGCAGCTGAGCAGTGTACTGCCTGATTAGCTGATGAGATGTGGGTTTGGATGTGTGATTTTTGTAAATGACTTCCAGATGTTACAGTTGCCAGCTGCGTGTCTCAGTGCTATGTTGTTAGCTCTAGGTTATGAAACAAAATGGATGAAATGTGCAGAAGAGAAAGCAGTGAGCCTATACTTGAAATTGTTCTCACAAGAAAAAAAAAAAAGCACAGCACAATTCTGTATTCGCATTGCTCACTTAGTAATGACAGAAAAGTGTAGATGCTTTTATGTAGGGTACTTGCATTAGTTTTTAGCCTGGAAAAGCTTGAAGGGTCTAGTAACTAAAAGCTAAGCAAGTTTCTGTGTGGCTGTTGAGTTGGGAGCTTTGAGTTCTTCTTTAACTTCTCTTAAACTTCCTTTTGCTAAAACATTACTAGTTTTACAGTGCTAGAACTGAAATCCAATTACTAACAATGCTATCTTTTTGAGTGGCAGAAAACTGATGTTTATTTTGGAGTTTCCCCAGAATGATGAAAAGATCTCTATGTAGGATTTTTTTTAATTTGCAAGAATTTCTTTAAATGTTTTAGTTTGTCCTACTTGTTGATGGAAGGGGGTTAGCTTGAAAGCAAAGCATTTGATTGATTCCTCTGTCTTTATTTTTCCCAGGAAATACTGACGTAACCATGATAGAAGACAAAGGTCCACGAGTGGCTGACTATTTTGTAGTGGCTGGACTCACTGATACAGATACTGCAACCCTCCTGGACCAAGAAATAAGCAGACATGAAACAAAGTCAACTGGTCCAAAGGCTCCAATTACTGACATTGCTGTGATAATTAAATCAGCTGGTGAAACTGTCCCAGAGGGATACACCTGTGTTGAAGCCACCCCTACAGCCCTTCAAGCCAACTTAAACTATGGAAGTCTAAAGAGTCCTGAACTTTTTCTTTGCTACAAGAGAGGCCGGGACAAGCCACCTCTTACTGACATTGGGTGAGATTTCTATAATAATTCAGGTTGCTACTTCAGCCATGTTCAAATCTTGCTCTTCACAGGTGATGATGAAAACAGAAGTGAGAACTATTAAAACCTATTGTCATTGATTGTCTTTGACAATATGTGTTGCTTATCAACAATAAGCAATTCAAAAATCAAAATAAGAAATTAAACTCTCTGATGCAGTGAGAGAATAGTACAAAATTAATTTATAGAAATGGCATAGTGCTAATAAAAAAACCAACATGCTTAACAGTAAAGTGATTACTTGAGAAAACAAATGCTACCACTTTGATGTTTTTTTATGTCTGAGTCATAAGTTCCTAAAGAGTTACTAGTAAAATGGCTGAAAAACTTAGATATTATCAGTGTTCTGTGCTTAATAAATGAGGGGGACAGCCAGGCAGGGAAGCTCTGAAATAATCTTATTACTCATAAAATACTGAGTTTAATGTAACTATTTAGTACCAAGATCACAAAATTGCCCCAAGATATTGAAGTGGTGAATATTAAAATCTATGCTTTTAGCACACTGAAGTAATGCTCTGTCTGTAACAATTCACACAGCACCATGGTATTGTCTAAATTGCTCTAGGTAGCACTTCTGGTGGATAAATATATTGTAAAATTACAGGGGATGTAATGTAGAGAACACACAGAGCATGAGTGAAGGGAACTGTTAAAATGATGGCACAATAAGGAACACATGTGTTTTACCTTAATTTTTAAATTAATAGTAAAATAAAACACATCTATATGTAAGCTGTAATAAATTTAGTTAATTTGATTTTTAAGTTTAAACATGTGAGACACAAGGTCTACATAGCACACCTTTCACCTACAGTTTGAATAACACCTGACAAGTAGAGTCCAGTCAGGAAGAAACTGATAGTGAAATCTTAGTAATGAAGTTACTCGCATGGCAAGATTTCTGCTCCAAGGATTATGGTTCAAGTTGTATAATTAACCTTCTGTGTTCTCATTTTAGTCCATCTTGATCCTCTAAACTATATTCTAATAATCTTCAGTGAAACTGATTTTTCAAATAATTTTTTTCTGTGTATATGACTGATACTGTAGGTTTTGTTACAATGGGATTTGACTGTGTAGAACTGGAGTATGAAGTTATTCTGTGTAGAATTGGAGTATGAAGTATGTCAATCTTCAGTGAGTTTTAGCAAAAAGAAGAATCTCTAGAAGGAATGATTCCTCAAAGGGATCCCTGAACCATCAGTCTTCAGTGTGTGTGCCTTTATTGTACTGACAGCTAGCACATGTTTATTTTCATGGCTCCCACACCTTGTAGAACTTGAATGCCTGGCGAGATTTCATAGTGAATGCCTGATAAACGAAACAGGCAAATAGTTGGCTGGCTAGCAGAGATAGTTTTTAAAGCTGTTGGAAAACGGTGGTGTTTATTCGATAGTAGCATTTATTCTATATTTTGTTATACAGAGATCTTGTTAGGGTGTCACACCTGACAAATCATGGCAGGCTTTTCTGTCTGAGCAGTGATGCATATGAAAGTTTCCCCCCTGCTGTTTTGCAGCCATGTGCAAGAGATGATTAGAACGAGTTGTTTGCTTTTTCATGTGAATTTCATTGTGTTCAAATGATCATGGAGTTTGGGCAAGAGATGTGTTTACAGTCCAAAAGCTGGTTTGGGCTGTTCTCTGATCTTTTAATTAAAGAGCCAAATATGAAAGAATATTTTATCTTCAATCCTTAAATACCCAATAAGTCAGCTACTGTGCTGACTGGATGTAGTACATAGGGGAAGAGTTATATCCCTTGAAAGAGAAAAATCCATAGTCTTCTGTCCCAGATGTATGTATATATTTATATAAAGGTGACTTATCTTACAGTCAGAACATTCATGCAATCTGTGAAAAGTGTTTGTGTCTCTTTCAGGATTATTTTTAGAGAAACTAATTACACAAATGCTGTTTGAAGGGGGATGGGAGCATGCTATACTTATTCTCTGCCATTGTCCTTGTGTTCTATATTTCTGTACCCTTCATCCTCTTTCCTTCCTATTCTTCCTCTGGTTTTTAAGTTGAAATATCAGTAAGCTGCTGTAGTGACTTCACTTACATATATTTAGGTCATGTACAGTGCCTCTAGATGTTGCATTTGCTGTGGCTGGTTTTAGTTGGAAAAATGAAGGTTTGATCCTAGGACAAGAGATCTCTGAGGTCCTTTCCCTACATAGAGGTGTAAAATGTAGTATCTGCAGCTTATGTGTCTATAAATAGCTCAGCTACTTACTAGTCATTCTGTTGCTTTCCTAACTGATATTTTGGCTGATGTTCCAGAAATAGACAAGGATTGAGATTTGAGAATTGTTTTGGTTTAGGTGGCAGTGAGACTTTGAAACAAGATCTTTGTCTTACACCTGCGTTATGGTTATGGGAGAGTTCTGGCACTTGATTCTTAAATGGAACAAAACCTAATAGAAAAATGCTTTTGAAGTGTACGTGGTTTTGCAGTTTGTAACCCTTACTGTAGAAAGGACATCAGACTTGTTGTCTGAAGCAAAGGTTCTTTTGTTACTGAGTAGTGCAAAAGTTAGGTAATTTGCATTGTGTAAGTAAAGGAATACTGGGGCTTTTTTGAACTGGTATGGGAAGGTTTGTTTTGGTTGGTAATACCATGTCAAGGATCCATCTCATTGTGCATTCTGGTTTGTGGAAATACCCGCAGGAGTATTGATTGAACATATGATTTTCTTTGCTAGAGATGTATTTAAAAATGAAAATTGACTCAAATTTCAAGAAGCATAATAGGAGATGGAAGATGTTCTTCACAACCAGTGTTTTCCATTGTTCCTTAAATCCAACCAGTGCAAAAACTGCAGCTGGTGTTTGAAACAGGTTTGGATAATAGTGATGAAACTGGTAACTTGTATACTTAGACAAATAATAATAGTGGTAGCAGTAGAAATAAAATATAAGTCAGTCTTTTCCCTCTGCTTGACACAGTGCTTCTCTGTCCCTCCTCCTGTCTAGTATATTTTTTTTGTTCCTCTATTGATATCTTGCATACTGCAAGAGTTGTTACAGTTATTTTGTATAAGAACTGTTAGATGCAGAAATGTGGTTGGGCATAGAGGAGAGGTCAAGCTGGGGAGCAGCCTCACACAATGCAATCTGCAGTTTGCAATTTGCAGTGCACCTATTTTGAAGTTGTTATCCAGTAGCAGAGTATTCTGTGGTTCAATGTTTTTAGCTCAACGGCTGCAAGAAGGTAGCATCTTTTTTCTAAACTCTTATCTTTTCTAAACTCTGTTATCTGATGTATTGAACAACACCTTTAAATCAGTAAAACTGGTCATGAGAAAACTTAGGTGTACAATGTGAAATAGCCTTATGAAGAGATAACAAGATTTTTTGTTCTTTGTAGGAAAGGCCTGTAGGCTACATTTTCCTCGAAATGAAACTTTATGCTAAAGTTGATAAAACAATGTAGCAAATAAAGCATGCCTAGGATCCAAGACCAAGGTATAAGCTCTTAAATTTTCGTCAATTCAGAAATGGTACTGGTGAGAGTTGCTTTCTTTTTTTTTTTTTTTTTCTCTCTCTTTTTTTTTTTTTTTTTTTTTTTTTTTTTTTTTTTTTGCTTTTGATGGGATGTATTTATGCTATGCTGGTTTAAAACCTGAGATAACACATTGTTTTAAATACAGCAGGAGGGTGATGATCAGACTATTTACAACTGAGATTATTATTGAAGGCAAGAATAATGTTCTCCATGAACATAGCTGCATAAATTTACATGGCAGTCTGATAGCTGCATTAATATACTTCAAATTTGTGTGATTTTTTTTGCTTTATTCAAGTATTCTAAGACTACCCTGTGCATATCCTCAATACTGCAACAAGGTACACGTTTTTTCTATGGCATCAGAATAAACTAATATTTGCATAGTCCAGTTTAAAGATGAACAGTAGTATTTAAGTAATTTAGGAACTTTAGTGGTATATTTTTTTTTTTAAAGTTTTGAGAAATGCTTGAGCTGGAAGAAAAACTTGCTTTTTTTTCTTCAGCTTAAACACATGACTGAAGTTTTCAATGCATACTTATTAGTAGTCTGGCAAACATTTAACCAGGGTTATCTCAGAACAGCAATAGACAATTGATTAATTATTTTTTTATTTTAAACTGAAGTTGTGCTGGATGACACAAGGGGAGTGCAGGTCACAAAATATGAAGTTTTAGTGTGTTACCTTTATCTTAAATCTTGCCATGTGTTGTGGAGCTAAAAACTCACTTGAAGGTGGCAAGTACTGGACGTAAGGCAGAGAATCAAGCAAATTGAACCATTGCTTATCTGGGTGTGGAATGGGAGATAAAGCTTGCTCTGTCATAGCATCTTGGCATTGAAAATATGTAGTGATGTATGGTTTGACTTCTACTTCGTGTGATCAGTTCCTAACAGCTTTACATTGGGAAAGATCAGTGTGAAGTTTTAGCTCACTTAGCTGCTGTGAAGCTGTGAAGAATCTTTCTTTTTTTGCTAAGAATATGGTGATCTAAAACAATGATCTGCACAAAAAATTCAGGTACAGTGTGAATGTTTCTGTTCTGGCAGAATGGAACTTTTGCTGCCCTTCTCCACCTTTAAGAAATGTTATTCAGACTGTAAGCATAAGTCATGACTGGGCTTAGGTGGTTTTTCTTCTGTGAAGATCCATCTAGGAAGCAGACTTGTTTTTTTGTTTCCCCACAACATTCCTTAAAAAGATAAATAGGATAGCTTGAGATGACTTTCCCGACATTTTCTTGATGCAAAAAAATTTTAGGAAATTATCAGTTAACGTGTGTGCAAGCAATTTAAAGTTTTCTCTGTATTCAGTTTTCATTGATAGTGCAGCACTCCTACTAATTCTATAACTATATCCGTTCCATTGCAGCTGATTTTATTTTCCCATGGTTGACATTTGTTACCACAGAGATTTCTTACGATACATGAATGCTTCTGAACAGTTTCTTTGCCTCAAGTCATGCGTGCCAACAGACAATATATCAAATGCAAGTTAGAATGTTGCAGCACGAATGGGTCGACAATTTCTGTGAACTTGTCTGCATGTAATATTTTGTTTCATTCCTGTCTGCAGAGTTCTGTATGAAGGGAAGGACCGCATTATTCCAGGCTGTGAGGTGATCCAAGCTACTCCTTATGGTCGCTGTGCTAATGTTAACAACAGTTCAGCTTCTTCTCAGCGCATCTTCATCACGTATCGACGGGCTCCTCCAGTGCGACCTCAGAATTCATTGGCAGTTACAGATATCTGTGTTATCATTACCAGCAAAGGAGAAACCCCTCCTCATACATTCTGTAAAGTTGATAAAAATTTAAATTGTGGCATGGTGAGTATTTAAAAGCTCCGTTCTCTTCTTAGGACTGTTACAATTGTATTCTACCACTATGTCGTAATCTATTCATTCTACATACCATGTATGAGGCTTCAGTTATTTTGATCTGATTTCCTTTCATGTTAAGGAATTGCTTCTTCATACTGATTACTCAATACTTCAGTTGGCATATTCATGTCTACGTGCTCTTTAGGAGTAGTGTGATGGAATTTTTTATTTCTTAACAATCCTTCTCCGCCCCCCCTGATGCCAGTATTCATGATGAATCACAAGTGCTTTTTTCTTAGTTATTAATAGTGCTGATGTTACTAAGAGATGCAAGAATTATTATTACTGTTGTTTTTCAGTCAGTTTGCTTTTATTTAGTCTGTTTTACATTTAGTTTACTTGGGGTGAAAAAATGAGATTTTTTTCAAGTAGTAGTATATTTAGTCAAACTGCAAAAGCACTGTGCAAAACAATAAAATCTTCAAGTGATGATGTTTAGAGTTTCACATTCACTGATGAGGTTCTTGTAAGAGTCTCCTTTTAAATAACCAAGAAAATGTGAAGCAGCAAATGATCTGCTTCATTTTTCCCTCATCCATTGTTGGAGTAAGTCAGAGAGTAGTGTGGTGATGTAATTATTTTATGTGAATCCTGTGATCTAAAAAATATGAGAAGAGTGAATTCTTGATTTCATGATTTACATGCACTCAGCAGCCAACCAGTGATTTTATTCTGTGATGTCTGCTTTGTTTGTAAGTAAGAGTATATTCAAATGCTTGTTCTTGATTTTTCTGCTGCCTATTGCAATCTTATCTCATTCTGAAATGAAATTTGTGTCTTGCAGTGGGGTTCCAGTGTATACCTTTGTTACAAGAAGTCTGTGCCAGCTTCTAACTCTTTAGCATATAAAGCTGGTAAGTAATTTTAAAAGCAAACTCTTTAAACTTACTAACAGAAGGACCTGAATGCCTTGATGAAAAAAAAATAATAATGCCAAAAGAAAAAAAAAAAGGTGCCTTAATAGGGATAGTATTGTTCTGTATTAATTTAGTTCATCATGACAGGTTTAGTACCTGAGGAACTACAGCAGGAAGCTTTTAGCAAGCATTTCATATGTAACACAAAACCTCGTATTTCTTGTGTTGGTGATGATGGAGAAGGAATAATCAAAAATTTTATTCAACCTTACTTGTATTTCTTTTTACATCTCACAACTAATGCAACATCTTTTGTCCAGCTTGAAAGTTAAATGTTTCTTCTCTCAGGAGTTCCACAGTGATTCACTTTTTTCTACTTTAAGAGGGTGCAAAATATTCTGAAAAATAAACAACAAAATGTCTTTTCTTTAAAAATCTTAGAAAAGCCAGATTTAAATGCATTGCTATAGATTTTGTTTTCCTGAAGAAGTATAAAAAAATCTCGCAAGAGTTTGTAATGAGCACAAATTACACCAAATCCCTTTGAAAGGAGTGAACTATCAAGTAGGAGTGGAAAGCACTGAAGTCAGAGTACCATGAAATAAGCTAAATGAACAGCAGTAGGAAACCAGCAGGAGTCAGATATATTTGGAAGACTCAATAAATGATTTGTTGAAATTGAGTATTTTAAATGAATGGCAGAAAATGTGGATGGTCAGCCAGCTCATCGTATTTTCACTGGAGGCATTGCTGGTGTTTTTACTTTCTTCATAGGAATTTATGGGTACTAAAAGTCATTCCAATGGCACATTTAAATAGCACAGGTAATTCTCAACTGGTTTAAAGTAAAGGTCTTTGCTAATTAGATTTGACTATGTACTGTTTTTCTGAGTGGTTACCTAAAGGAGTGATGCAGTATCCATACACAGTTTTTAAATCATTGTTACTTGGATGATTTAGTCTTATTGTCGTATGAGAGACTTTCTTCTTCTACATATGTAATCTTCAGTTATGAAGTCAAGATAACCAACAGAGTTTGCCATATGTTGTGAAAAATGTGTTGCTTACCCTTTTTAGAGCCTGCAGAGCAAATGTGCTTACTTTTCCTTCTCCCATTCTGAAGGTTTGATTTTTAGATATCCTCAGGAGAACTATGAGTCCTTTCCACTGTCAGACTCTGTGCCTCTCTTCTGCCTTCCTATGGGAGCTACTATTGAGTGCTGGGACCCCCAAACGAAATACCCACTACCAGTGTTCTCAACATTTGTGCTGACCTGCTCTTCTGCAGAAAAGGTATGGCTCCACACTGTGACTAGATTTTGGTTTAGTTCAAATGGCTGCTATGGAGATATGTATGCATTATTCTTCTGTGTTTGAGGAATACTGCAAAATAAATTGTTAAATACTTCCCATTCAAATTATATTTCTTAAGCCTTTGTGTAAGATGAAAGTAAATCAATACAGGAAATAAGCTGGAAGAGTATTTGCTGCTTAGTCTCATGTAAGCTGAACCACACACCTAGTAAAACCAAAACTTGCAGCACATGTATTTCCTTGTTCTTTCAAGTCAGAAGTCTGTGAGAATGGAAATGTAGCCTACGAATTAGAGATATCTGTGTACCACATGTATTAGCAATATGTAAGTTGTTACAGTTTTCCTATGGCTACCTTGAAAGCTACTTCTGTGTGAATTTGTGAAATTGAGTTCTGTAGGTATCTATGTACATGAACAGTAAAATAGTTACCAGAGAACTGCAGGACAGGGAGATCATGCTGAGAGGTAGCATGTGAAATACTTAAACACTGATGAGCTCTGAGTCCAGTGGTGCTGCTGAAGTCACAGGAAGTGACAGGCTCAGAACCCCCAGCTGTCTGCCAGATCTGTGTCAGGCCACCTGCACACAGAGGCACCAGAAATCTGTTGCATGATGGCCCATTTGCAAGAAGGCAGTGTGAGATCTACACAGGTGCACCTGTGAAGCAAGGGCATCCTTTTTTGGGATTGCTCCCTCAGCTGTTGCTTCAGCTTGCCAGGTAGATGTGTGTGTTTTAATTGCATGAGGGAATAAGTGATAGTAATGTGTGATTAGCTCCCTCTGACTAATAAACAGCAGTTTGGCTCTTGCTGGTAACAGCTATACTTCCACTCTGCCTTCCCCTGTCAGGGAAATTTATATATAAATAAATAATAATAAAAAGCAGCTGTCAGTATTTTTCTCATAGAGAATGTATACTGTGGCATCCATCTTTCCCTGTTATTGTCTTGCTAAGCTTGCCAGAGTAGTTCAGGAGTTATGAAAGTGACAAATAGGGAAGGATTATTAGAAAAGATAGCTGTTTAGCTTGATGAAATGACTGAAGTCACAACTAAAATAATTTTATTGTTAGTGTGGTAATGATAGGGGATTTTACTGACCAAAGCATTTACTGAGGGTGGTTGGCTGGTTTTTACTTTATCTGTCAATGGGTAAGGTTTTGTCACAGCATACCCTTTCTTTTCTTCCCTGTCAAATTACTGAGTGTGAATACTTCGTTGAGGACAGTGTAACAAAACAGAGGGAGAGGCACAAGATTCCAGTGCATACTTTGGATACTTTGTATATGCTATATAAATGAAAAGTCATTTCACAAGCTACCAGCAAAGCACTGTAGTGCCTGTTCAGCAATCAAATACTGAAGGACACTTCAGAATTTCAAACCCATTCTCTTGTAAATACAGAGTCTGCTCAGCTGTTTTTCTTCATATTTTAGGTTTATGGTGCTGCTATTCAGTTTTATGAGCCTTATCCCCGGGAGCTGCTAACAGAAAAACAACAATTGCAGCTGGGTCTCCTGACAGCTGTAGAAAGAAAAGTGGTTACTACCAAGTCCATCAACTCCAACAAATGCATCTGTCTTCTCTCACACTGGCCTTTCTTTGAAGCATTTCGGAAATTTCTTATGTTCATCTACAAACTCTCTGTCTCTGGACCTCATCCTCTACCTATTGAAAAGTATGTAAAACACCTTTCAAGTTAATGTGAAGGTAGTTATACCAGCTCAAGAAATAGTGTGGTTTATTCATGTCACACTTAGTTGGTGTATTTTTTTCTGCATTCTTGCTTGCACTGTGTAGTTTATGTTGTACTGATAGAAATTATTACTGCTTCTGTTTAATAGCAGTGGTTCTTGCAGTGCAATAAAAGTGAACTGGATTTTACTGTGGCTTTCCTGTTAAAATGTCTGTTTACCTGTCTCTTAGCTTCCTCAAACACAAAAGATGGCTGGGCTAAAACATGCATGGTAACATTTGCAGTCCTGCATTTTAGAGTAGTAAATACAAGCTCAGGGACTCTGCATTAGCAATGAGTCTCTACCTCTATTTCCAAGCACTTTGGCTAGTGCAGATTGTGTGTGTGTAAACTGTGTAGAGGATACTTTTCATGGCCCTAAAAATTGATTGAAATGTAGTATTACCTACAACATTACTGGCAGTGCAGTATATAGTTTCTCTTAGCTAATAACAGGAACTCTGTAGAGTGGGGTTAGACTGCCCAGGATTTTGAGTAGCTTGCCTAAATGCCAGTGTGTTCTTATTTTTTGCATACTTATCTGAAACTGCCAGTATTAATTTTCAGACATGAAATGTCAGTGAAGGGAGCTTCTGTGTTTTAGGTTGCATAAATAGGTTCTTTGGCTTATGGAAACAGTAAATAAATTGTATCAACCTTTCTAAAACATAGTACCCTAGTAATTGCAAAATGTGATTAACGTTGTTCAATCCCTCAACAGTCCCCAGTTATGGTTTTCTAATATTTTGTCTTTGTTTCAGGCACATATCCCATTTTATGCACAATATACCTTTCCCTTCACCACAAAGGCCAAGGATTCTTGTGCAGGTAAGCAGAACCTTTGCTTTCATTTTTTCATTACAACTACAGCAGCTCCTTTTTCATGCTTTTGAAAGCCTGGTTTCTTCCTTTGAATAGTCGACTGGTGGAATGGAGAGGGGAGGAGATGAATGGGTTGCCTTTCTTTTTCACTGTTGAGGCCTGTGGTGAGTTAGCAAAGGAAACTATTACATGGTTCAGGCAGTGCAGATAGCAGCAGCATCCTACTTGCACTTTTCAAATTTCTGCCATATGTTACACTTTCATTTGATGAGTGCCTTTTGCCTTGCCTCATCGAGGGGATAATTTGTTTCCTTTCTCTCACTGTTGCAGCCCTCTGCTGTGAGTCCAAGGTTAGTCCCCCGGGGCACTGTCTCCTGTGCTTCTCTGTTTAGTCACCTAGCAGCTGTTACATGTTCAACACTGAGTCAGATAGTTTCCTGTGACTTCCGAGAACTGTTTCAGTGACTAATACAACAGCCAGTGAACACAAGTCCCAAAGATCATTTCTTATTTGCGTCTCTTGTTTGATATTGTGACACTCAGGCAGGCAGTTCGTGAGATTATGGATATACCTTTATATAGGAATAATATACTCTGTTTGTATCAATCACATATTTCTTTGTATTTCAGCTCTCTGTCCATGATGCATTAATATTGTCTCAGCCAGTTTCTACACCATTGCCATTAAGGTATCATTATTAATATTTTAAATGTATGCTACTTGAAAAATTCAGAGGCAAGTAGGAATGAGACATAGAAGGAAGACAAACAGAGCCCTGGAACAGGCTGCCCAGGGAGGTTGTGGAGTCTCCTTCACTGGAGACATTCAAAACCCGTCTGGACACGTTCCTGTGTGATGTACTCTAGGTGGCCCTGCTCTGGCAGGGGGGGTTGGACTAGATGATCTTTCGAGGTCCCTTCCAACCCCTAGGATTCTGTGATTCTGTGATTCTGTGTGAAACATTACTGCAATGTTATTAGACTGTGTAAACAGAAGGCTAAATACACATTTGGTTATATTAAACCTTGAGAATAGTATTGTAGTTGTCTTTTTGACATAGACCTGCCCCTTGTGGGAACATAGTATTAATAATCATCCTAAAATAAAGATGAATTGCCAGATTATTGTAGGAATTCTGCAGAAAGAAGAAGCTGTGAGGGGGGAGAAAAAGCATTTAAATATCTTGTATTTCCAGAACCTGAGTAGTTAGCTTTTTTTTTTTTTTTTTAATTACACAGATAGAGTGTTATCTTGTTTATTCTCTCGTCTTGGATCCAAAAGAATTGTTTACCTCAAGCAGTTGTGTGAAATCACAAGTGTGCTAGTACTTTGACTTGGAAAGTCAAAACTATGCCTGAAAATCTATACTTGTGCTTGGAGGTTGATGCAGACTCTGAGGATGCTGCCTGTGTTTTCTGGGCTAGAGCTCTCCATAACTGTGGCATGGGTTTTTGTTTGGATGATTTTGCTGATGATTTGGTTTGTTTTTAAGTTAAAACCCAAAATATTTTCCCTTTCCCCCTCTGCTCTTAGACATTATACTTTACTATTCTGTACACAGAAGAAGCCCATATTCTGTCACATCTGTGTAACAACACAGCCTCTTAAGTGAAATATTACAGCCTGCCACCAAACTGCAAAGCAATGTGTAAGGACTTATTCTAAGGACAGATTTTACATCACTGTGATCTTAGAGATGTCATTACAATTCCTAAATGTGCACAGTCCAAACAGATAAAGTGGAGTCTAAACTCTATTTAGAAATTAAAAGCATGTTGCTATCAGAATGGTGGATTGATTTTACTTGGCTAGTATTAGAATTTGATACTGCGGTTTTAAGATTAAATGGATACATTGAGTTCATATTTTTGGCTGAGGTAAGCCTTCACATGAAAGGTTGCATTAGTTGTTAAACAATTAGATCTGTGTTACTGCTAGGGAGGCAAGGTGCCTATGCCCAAATGAGACCTCATGGCATAAAAAACCAGAACTCACCAGTAACTCAGTATGGCACATGTTACTTTAGCAGCATATTTTGAATTTAGGTTGGTTTTTTTTGTAGCAGTACAAGTCTGGTCCTGAAGTGAGAACTATGAAATAGGTATTTCATGCATGGTTAGTACTAGCACCATACAACTGGTTGGTCGTAAATGATTGTCAGAAGTTTGATAGTAGTGACTGGCTTTTCTTGTGGATTTGTTTGGAGTTTTTTGTTTGTTTGTTTATTTTTAATAAATCCAGTAACATTCTTACTCTCTTTCCTCTTCCACCCACTCCCTAGTGGAGCAAACTTTAGCACTCTGCTCATGAACCTTGGACCTGAAAATTGTGCCACTCTGTTACTCTTTGTATTACTAGAAGGCAAGATCCTCCTCCATTCTCTTAGACCAGCTGTGCTGACAGGAGTTGCTGAAGCTGTAGTAGCTGTAAGTACAAAACTAAGTTCTGCACAGTGGTGAGAGAAATGAGTTCAGGCTCCACAGTTGTTACAAGGCATTTTTAAAGCTAAAATTCATGCACTAGATGATCAGTTTTCCCAATAATAGCATTTGAAGTGCCCTGGTATGTCTTATTGTTGTAACTATAAAGAATGATCACCTTCTCTGCTTAGATAACTAAGAGATATGCTGTAAATAAATTGTAAAAAGTGAAGTTTCTTCTCTGACAGTGTTACAAGGGTTTTAGCAACCTTAGCTCGCTGCATGCAACCTCCTGGGTTTTACTGTACAGTATCTGTTGTCTTGTTTTAATGAGCTGATTTAATTTAATTTTTCCCTCAGATGATATTTCCATTTCAGTGGCAATGTCCATACATCCCCCTCTGTCCTTTGTCTCTGGCCACCGTACTCAGTGCACCTGTTCCATTTATTGTTGGAGTTGATTCACGATACTTTGATCTGTACGATCCACCACAGGATATTGTGTGCATTGACTTAGACACAAACATGGTGTACATGTAAGTGTATGGAGTTTTTACATTTTTCTGTAGATGGAGAGACTGCTGAAGTGCTCAGGAGATAAATTCTGTTTTGTCCAGTGTGTTTCGTTTCTTCCGTCCTTCTTTCTTTTGTGCATTTCTAATCTTTCGTAGCAAATTAAAATTCAACTAAGTCAAGGGTCAGCACTTGGTGCTGCCTATAAAAACGTGATGCAGTTGTTGTTTTTAATTTAGGAACAATGGTAATGTGTTCTGGTTTGTTTTTCCATGTATAGTACGGCTTATAAGGGAAGTAGGACAAAAGCTAGAAAAGAGGACGACTCCCCACCATTGCTTACAATTTCACTTTGACCTGCCACTTTTGAATTTGCATTGTGTTCAGTGACTATTGGTATGAACATTCATGCTTCAGGACAGCATAAGATTCTGCCTTGCATTCACTGCACTTTATGTTAGTGTTAATAAAGATACCTTTACCAAGTTGTAAGAGCCTAATTTTTTGACAGGTGCGACCTGTCAAGCGGAATTTGGTGTCTTGACTATGTTCAGTCTAAAAGTTTTCAAGCTAATAATTATATCTGTAATTTTATTCTTAAGTTGAAGGTATTGCACGGTTTCTTCACACTGTCTTGATGAGATGCTAATTCAGAACAACCTCTGGTTTTCTGTAGTATAATTAAGTAAGAATACAAACAACTAAATTGAAAATGCAGTTGTTCCAGGTGTTAATTCAGTAACTTTATGAATTAACTTTCCTTTTTAAACTAATGAGATAATAAGTGGAAAGACTGCTAAGCCAGTTCAAGGTGACAGTGAACCTCACTGAAGTGCCTGTGAAGTTTTCTCTGTGAAAATTCAGTTTTATTTAATCCATGCAACTTTATCTCTTGCTTTTGCTTTTACAAACTTGAGTTAGAATTAGTAATTTGATCTGTGGGTCAGTTGAATGCTTTCTTCATTTTCATTGTGTCAAAGGGACCTTTCCTCTACTGAAGCAACTGTTCCCTTTATGCTACTGAATTGCTTTCTTTTATTAGCATCATCAAAGGAAACAGTAAACAATAGGGCAGATGGTGTGTAATTTTAAAATATTTGTTTATTTATATATTTAATTTGTCTCCTTCCCTTAGTTCCCCATTAAAAAGACTGCAAAAGGCATTTTCATCACTGTTGTAGCAAAGTATTGTGCAATCAAAAGAATAATTAAAATAGGTATTGTGAGTGAAGAACATATTGAAGAAATTTAAGGAAGATAATTTGTTCATATGACAATACAGATGGTGAAAAAGACATGATTATTTTTGTTCGTAAGTGGAATGGAAGTTGAACACTGCATTACAGAAAAATGAAGGCGATAGAAAGGAGATATAGCAGGCAGATAAAGATGTCAAGATTCAGTTGAAATAACTGCTTCAAGACCGAAGTACCAACATTACTTGCATTTGTTACTGAACTAAAAATATACTAAAAATGTAAACTAAAAATGTAAAAAGTGTCTGGCCTCTTAGAAGCACTCAGCTGGAAAGATTTTTGCACCTTTTCTTTTACTGTTCTATACGTTGTTATTTCAATAGTCAACTGATTGTTTTACTCTTTAATGCCCATTTTGCATTTATCTCATCTGTACCATTATTGCGACTTCCAGAGGATTTTGGTACCTGTAACATCTGACTTAAGTTAACGTGGTATGTTGGTATCTGCATCATAAAGCTTTTTCAGCTTGGAAATGAGGATATTTTTCAGTTTTGTAGATAACTAGTCAAATCTCCATATACAGCATTTTGTGTAGAATGCAGAATTTTCAAATTATTATTTCACATTCTTACTAAGGAGTAAGATTCCTTTCTATTTAATCTACATCTACTCCTGTCCAGTATTTCTGTGTCAGTGGTGCTTTTTTTTAGGTGTAGAAGAATTTTAACAGCATTGTTGCTAAGTCTGGAAGACTACGTAATAGAAGAATAGTATTTAAAAAATTGAATATTTTCACTCTGTGTAGTGTCTTTTTAGGGAAAGTTTGCTGCTGCTCCTTATGGTAGACTGAGGCTTTATTTACTGCCAAAAATACTGAAGGCTTTTTATTCATTCAGCATCTTCAGCGCCTTTTTTGGTTGTGCCCAGCTGTCTGTGAAAGTAACAATGAAAGCTGTTTAAGGAAACCAGCCTTTTTAGGGCAAAGATTTAAGAATTTGTCTATTTTTATAGCAGAAGTTTTCGGAAGTTTTTTTCTTGCAATTTTGGAACATGACCAAACATAAACTACATTGTTTGTAGGCATTCCATTATGGAAGGGGAGAAAAGTGGGCAAAGAATCTGTAAGCATGCATTTTTTTCCCAGCTCCTATAACTCTGGCTTCCTTCTAAGATAGTTCTGTGTCAGTGACAATTCAACAAACAATTGAAAACATTTCACTGATGCAAAGTGCAAAGGAAGCAGTGACAGCATCAGGGCAGTAAAACCTGGTTAGGTCTTGTGGCCACAAGGTTTGTTGTATTCCCGTTACAGCAATGATCTCTCTCACCTTCTGCCTTCCAGAAAGAGGTACAGCAATCCTCAAAGTTTACTCCCTACTCTCTCTGTCTTTATATCCAGCTGCTTAAACACAGTCTAGCATCTTATCCACTGTTGTTCTAACAAAGATGAGCATCCCTTTAGGCCAGATTATCCCAGTGCTTAGTCACCCATGTAATTTTTCAAAACCTGAATGGAATTCCCAGTCTTCCTAGTCTCTGTGAGCCTGTGGTTGAAGTTGGAACTGAGTTGCCACAGGTACATTCGAGTATATACTGTATGACCATAATGCTGCCAGACTTTCAGCTTTTGCAGTAACAACTTTGTGTTGTATTCCAAACAGCTTTCATTTTGTATCAGAAGCAAGATGGCAAGTTTGTGGTAGTATAGACTTTATACGGTAATCACATCCATATTATTGTGCTTAAGTTATATTAGCAAGACTGATAAAAATTCTGAAAGCAGTTGAACTTTGTCTAGAAAGTCTATAACAAAACTTAATGCAGGTCCTCCTTACTGACTGGGGAAAACTCTACTCCTAACTCAATTTATACTGTCCTGTATCTAAGGAAATGAAATTCTGAGTTATGTCATGCTCATTTTGTATTTTTGATGAATACTGACAGTGAGAAGATTTATTTTCAAAATATTTCCTTTGGTTTAGTCACTGTGTTCTGGAAATGAATCAGTTTAGGGCTGTGGAAGCTATTCTTTTTTATATGATCTGTGTTTTATATATAATTTTTTTTTCCTCTCCCCTGTGTTTTAGATCAGATGATAAGAAAAGCACCAACTGGAAGCAGTTTCCTAAGAAGCCATGTAAAAGTCTGCTAAGCACCTTAAAGAAACTGCACCCACAGCTGGCAGCAGGTGACATATAAAATAAAATGGGAAGGGGTAAGAGCAGAAACTGCCTGAAGCAGGGAAAATACATACTCAAAGAAAACTGCTAAATTTTTTGAGACACACATACAAGTCTTATGTTACAGTTAGTATATACATGAAAGGATTTCCTTCTGTCATATGTGGTGTGAATTAGTTTTTAGGCTTTTATTTTCTTTGCTGTGACTTCTTAAAATTTGATGTCTTTTTAGCCTGTACTCATGACTAATTTAGATTTAAACAAAGATTCAGCTGAAAGACATTTGGATCTCATGTAAAAAATATTCACAGTTCTGATAAACAAAATAGAGGAAATGGGAATGAGTAAAATAATGTTGAATATTTCAGTTATTGTGCAGATACTGCTGAATATCTCAGATAATGACTTTTCTACAAAAATAATGGACTAGCTAAATTTTGACAAAGTGTTTTGTCAAAGGAAAAAAAAAACCTGACCATCTTCAGCCTAATGACTTGGACAGGTAAGAGTGAAATTGTAGCTGTCCTACCAGTTTTCAGGTACTGGTTTTACCTGACTGTAGATAGGCTGTTTAAGGTAAGCTGGTTCAGAGAATGTTAGGTTACATCGGTATGGAAAAGGAGACACTGATAGCCTCATATTACAAAAGTAGTACATGCTGGAAACAGAAAAGTGCATTACTTAAGAGGTAGGTGTTCTTGTCTCAATTTTCTGTAAGTTTGGGGTGTTTCTGTATATAGCCTTTACTTTGTATATTAGAAAAGCTCGGGTTTTCTTTTGGTTTTATTAGCAAAGAATGTAATGAAATATAAACCTAATATAAAACTACTTCCTAATTTTAAATTAAGGAAAACCAGTGGTCTGTTTCAGATAGATAGTGTTTCTCTTTTGGTAATATTATTATAGGAGACATTACAATATTTATTTATATGTAAACATTTATATTATGATAATTTATATTTTTGTTATAATAAAGAATGTGGAACTACAATTTTCAACAGTAACAGCCTACTTGTTTCTACCTAATTGTTTCTACTCTCTGGCACACTAAAATATAAGTTTTCATGAGAAAAATGGTTTTAGGCCCTTTCTCTCTAAGTGTGCCATTGTCAGAACAGAGAAAACTTATTTCTTTGTTTTAGTGTTCAATGTATTACTGAAAGACTATGTTCAGCTGGGTATGTGATAACATGAACTCAACAGAGGTCCTCCTCACTTCAAGTTGTGGAGGGCTGGATGAGTTAGAGAAACACTCTCTTCCATATGTGTCAGATAAATTGGAAAATAGTCACAGGGTTTGTAATGTTTGTCACTTCTGAATGTTGTCAAGTAGAAAAAATTAAAACATCTGTAGCATTTTGCTAAGCTACCTGTATGGATGCATTGAATTTGTATGTGTTGCTTATTGGTAGTTCACAGGAAAACTCAAGAAGGCTCTGCAGTGGAGATGACTCCAATTGAGGCAGATTTCTCCTGGCAGAAGACAATGATGGAGCTGGAGATGGAAATCCAGGAAGCTTTTCTCCGTTTCATGGCATCTATTTTAAAAGGCTACAGAACATTCCTCAAGCCAATCACACAGGCACCTTCAAATAAAGCAACTGCTGCTGATTCCTTGTTTGATCATCAAGGTGAGGAGTGAGACAAAACAGCTGCAGATAGCATTGACAGTGTTAGAGCTTTAGTGCTGAAGAGCTGGGTTAGCTTCAAAAGGTCAGTGTTCCCTTTGGTTGTACAACTCTTGGCAATTTTTAAAATTGCAAATGTACAAAGTTAAACCATGCAAAATTGATTAGAGCATGGCTATGCATGTAGATATGAAATTTTGCAATAGTTCTGGTATTGGAAAGGCTGTCTTTTAGAAACATGATGTGTGTGTGTGGCATATTCCCTAAGGGCAGCTCTTGGGAGAATGAAAGAATATTTCTCAGTTTGTGTGCCAGAAGCCCGGTAGTGTTCTTGGTATACATGGGAAGATAATGGAGAGCAGGGCAGCAATCAGAAAAATAACAAAACAGTAGCCAGCAAAAGTAATTTTATTTTCCTCCTTGTCTTAACTTTTCAGATCTGTTTGTGACCTGAATGCTCACAGGCGCTTTGTTATTTATGTAGCAGTGGTGTCTCAGTCCAGTATTTTTTTTGGTTGGTTGCTGGTTTTGTTTGGGGTTGTTGATTTTTATTTATTTTTTATTTAATCATTGATAGGAGATTTGAGAAGAGAATTTTTCAGGCCCATCACCTATTAGGATAACATAGTTTTTACTTTAGCATTATTTTAACTGTGAGACACTTTCTGCAAGGTCATCATCTCCTTTTTCTTGCACAAAAAATCAATGGTGAGCAAATCATATCAGGCTGATTGCTTGACAGGTATTTTTTAACTATGATGAAATACAGTTATTAAACAAAAAAGCTGGCATTTCAAGCTTCCAAATGCAAGTAGTGGTAAGGAGTTGTTTTTACTGATAAAGCAAATTCTTTATGTGTTGGCACTCTTGACTATTCTGTGTTGACACTTTATATGTTAATTTCTTATGGAACCCATAACTGGTATTTAGCAGTGTGTTCCTTTTTATAACCAGGATTTTTAAAAAGCAGAGATCGTGCCTACACAAAGTTCTACGTGCATCTCACCAAAACACAGATATTCAGCCGCTTTATCGAGGAGTGCAGTTTTGTGAGTGACAAGGATACTGGCTTGGCATTTTTTGATGACTGCATAGAAAAGGTGAAGATATTTAGCAGTACTGTTAAGTTATATGCTTTGATTTATTTTGTGTTATTGTCCTGTTTTTAAATGCAAAGGTAGATACTTTCTGCACAGACTGTTTTGATGGATTGGTATTCTTGGCAGTTTGGCTGAGTTGTTTTCTTTCTTCATCTTCTTGCATGGTTGTAATTTTCTGTGTTGATGCAGAAAACTGTCATTAAAAACCTGTAGGATGTCATGTTGTAAGATAATGTGTCAAACACCACTAACTGACAATTTAGCATAATGCGTTTCATTTCTTCCCTTTATATGTTAGTCATGCTCCCTAAAATGTGGCATTATCCTACCAGTGGTCACCTGTGTTGTTCTCTTTTTCATACAATTCAAACTTAAAACAGAAAAACATGTCTAGGTTTCCACTTATGGTCAAAACTGATTTATATAGATAAGATCTACTTTTGTTGTATCTTATATGAGAAAAATTGCTGTAAACAGTTCTTGTATTTTGAAGCAAAGTCTCTTCAGCATGATTCTGGTGTATATGAGTTATTGAGTTTATAGCTTCATCTATAAACTGCCAAGTTCACAATATGAAAATGAGGAGCTAGAGAATTATACGTATGGTTCCTTCTTGACAGAACCTTCATTTTCATACGAAGTCCTTACAGAATGTCTTTGATTCAGTATTGATTCCAATCAAATTAACACTTGTAAAAAGTCCACAAAATAAGCATTGAAAAGTTTCTTTGCCTTTTCTTTCTGCTGAGTATGGGTTATTTGTCTAGAGTATACTTTGTTTAACACTTTAAATAATTTTGTGTTATTGCAGGTCATTAATGTGTTGCATACTTAAATTGTCATATTGAAAATATCTGCAAAAGGGCAGTTTCTCTCAATGAAACTAAATAAAAGCACTTTCCTTTGTTAGATTTAGCATTTTCTATTTCGTAGGGAATGTTAACACATTGAAAGCATGCTGATTTCTGCATTTCCTAATTTCAGCAAAGAACTATTTGAAAAAAAAAATTAATTGCTTCTAGAGCAATAAGAAAATTTAGTGTTTCTTATGTAATATTTCAATAAATGACACAGCTTTAATAGAGTTATTTAGGATTTTTTTTCAATTGATAAGAAACTAATTTGGTTTTGTTCTTTTTTCTTCTATTTCTCCAGCTCTTTCCAGATAAAGGAACAGAAAAAGGAGAGAAGGTACTTAGTAATTCAGAATGTTTACGGATATGTGATAATGAGTTAAAAATGGAAATACAAGTCTGGGAACTTGATATTTGAGTTATTAGAACAAACATAAACATATTTTAAACATGAACATGTTTTCAGATTGATGTAGATTCTGTTGAAGATGCACGGTTGATTGAACTCGATGAGTCACAAAAAAGTGAACACACAGTGTTCATAATGCCACCAGAGCCTCCTGCTGATGATGGACAGGTGCCACAATACAGGTACAAGTTAAACAGCCACATGTAGTGAAACTATAATGCAGAGTAGATGTTCCATCTTGGTGCAGCACCTTCCTTAATGTAATGTTTGGAAGAATCTTAGAAAAGATAAAAACTTCCCGGAGTCTGGTAAATTTCTGAAGCTCTAGAAGCCAGTGTTTTGTGTGTGCTTATGTCGGAGGGCATGTGGCTTTTGGTTTTATTTTTTCAGTAACTTATTGCCAGTTTTACAGTAATTTTTTCTCTATATGTATTCAGTGTCTTTCTTCCTGTTTGAGCTGTGTATCTTGCAGCAACTGCAGTGTACTTTGTTTCACAGTGGGAATGACAGGGTGTAGGTAATACTATTGATCTAGTGCTGAGGAACCAGAAGAACAGAACACCTGCTCCACTTTTCAGACTTCTTTCATTGAGTGTTTTTCAACCTTGTGCAGAAAGTGTGGTGTTTCAGACACTCTGAATATGATGTTTTTCTTCCTGACTGTCTTGAAGGTCACAAAGGTCCTATTTCCAACTATTGTCCTTGGCAATTATCATCTGTGTCTCCCTGACTTCTGTGATACAGACAGCAGTCTGGTTCTTATTTCCATTGTCTATGGAGATTTGATGTGCAAGGCATCTTAGTGTGAGACCTTTGTGATTGAGTCTAAAAGGATCTTGCTATCTTCTTGCCTTTTCCCCCCTCTACTTCTTTTTTTCTCCCGCTTGCCAGTTCTTTGCACACAAGTGGCCTTTGTATGGTTTTCCCTGCTACCTGCAGGTATGTGAAAAGCTTTTCTTTTTTGTTTTGTTTTTTCTTTTTAATCTTCTGTATAGCTATAAAAACTTCCCACGCCTGGACTTCAAGCTTTTTGACAGGCCACAGGAGCTTAAGCTCTCCTTCACCAGACACCCAGCTGGAAGCAGCATTTCAAATAGTCCAGCACTCATGGCAAAGAGGACAAAACAGGTTAGATGAGCCTTACCGTAATCACTGAGTGAACACTGAAAGATAAGAATTTTTTTGCTAAAAATTGCCACTATGTATTTTAAGCTATAAGTTCATGTTGTTAGAAGTTAGGTCAGTGTAACTATTAAGGATTAATGCTTGCCAAGGAAAAACACAAGGCAGCAAGTAACTTAGAGTTTGAAATTACAGTATATTGTCAAACCCATTTTTAAGACTGTAATATAAACCAAAAGAAAATAAAAATTAATGCCTGAATGGGGGAGAAAAAAAAATTAATTTTGATGATAGCTTTTTCTTGCAGAGAGCTTTAGTGAGAGAGTGGTAAGAAGGGAGCTTCAGCTGAATTTTTTTCCTTTCTTTATGGAATGTTTACTTTTAAGAAGCCAATATCTGAATTAGCAATGGCTTCTAGATTCAGGATGCTACAACCATTTTCTGCTGTTTTTGTTTTGTTTCATTCTTACAGGAGATAAAATCAGCCCATAAATTAGCGAAGAAGTTCTACGTAAGCCCCCCACAGTGGGCTAAGTGTCTCTTCAGTCATTGTTACAGCTTATGGTTTATTTGTCTGCCAGCCTACATCAGAGTTGCACATCCCAAGGCCAAAGCACTGCAGCAGGCATACGATGTTCTGATCAAAATGAGGAAAACTGATGTGGAACCACTAGATGAGGCAAGTGCAAATAAAAAAAACCTTAACATGGAGTAGATGACAAAGTACAAATATAATGATTCAGCACCACCAGCAGGTTAGGCATGCTAACAGCTTGACCTGTTTTAACACAGTTATTTTTTTAAAGAAGATTTTTTCAAAGTCTTCTTCACTAATGTAATTGTAAATTAATTTCCTTTTTCATCAGCAGTGGAGTCATCTGCTTTGATAATGTCAACTTACTCTTGATAGTCTTCTCCCTGACTTGTGCAGGAAGGAAGTTGTTGAACATCCCTAGTTTTTAAATGCACTTTGGGGAGCGTGGGTTTGTAAGCAGCATACAATTTTTCAGTAGTATACACAGATGCACAGCAGCAAGTTATCCTGATTTTTACTTGAGCATTTCCTTCCCTCTTTTATTTTGCAAGCAGAGGAGAGGAGTAAAAAAAATTCATCATTCTCAACAATGTGACTGCTGATGTTATTTCAACTCGTCATTTCCTGGTTTGTTGGTTGGCTTTTTGGATCCCCCTCTCACATGGATTTCCTTTTACGTCTGTAAAAGTTGGAAATCAGGGAAGAGTTAGGCTCTTTTGAAAGCCTTGTCATCAGTGCGTTTATGCATGTCTTTATCTTGTCAGGTCTGCTACAGAGTTGTAATGCAGCTCTGTGGACTGTGGGGTCAACCTGTTCAGGCTGTGAGAGTCCTCTTTGAAATGAAAAATGCTGGAATACAGCCAAATGCCATCACCTATGGTTATTACAATAAGGTAAGGGAAGTCTTGACGAGGGATACTGCACTGATGTGCAGCAGTCTCTTGCTGTTGTCACTCCCCTTGTACTGCAGCATGTTTTGAAGACTGTTTCTTACAGTTCTTTGCTTGAATTTGCTAATTCTGTTGGGGAAGTGATCATTTTGGACATGCTTAATGCTCACTGGGGCAATATTGTACGGTTTTACAGTGTTAAGTTTACATTCCTGTGCTGTTGAAATATACATTTATAGTCTTTACGCTTGCAAGTGTTGGAACTTGTCAAGTGCTTCCATGTCTAAAACATCTGTTCCTAGGTGTATCCTTTAGGTAAAAGGATCCAACGTCAATAAAAATGGGGATTAGGCTAGTTCAAGTAGCCTCTCTCTTTTCCTTGCTTCCAAGTTAAGGACAATGGGAAGGGCTTCTTCAAATACATAGCAGATAAAACTTACACTAGAGGCAGTGCAGACCCACTGCTGAATGAGGTGGGTGCCCTGGTGACAGAGAATACAAAGAATGCAGAATTGCTGAACACCTTCAGTGTATACAGCTGGAGAATGTCCTCAGGAGCCCCAGGCCCCTAAGGCTGCTGAGGAAATCGGGGTAAAGAATGAGTTTGCCATGGTTGAGGGTTGGGTTAAGGAAGGATCAGTTAATGAGTCTGGGCATCCATAAATCCATGGGTTCTGATGGGATGCACGTAAGGTGCTGAGGGAACTGGTAGATGTCATTGCTAGGCTGCTCTCCATCATCTTTGGTAAATCATTTGGAACAGGAGAGGTGCCTGAGGACTGGAGGAAAGCAAATGTCACTCCAGTCTTGTAGAAAGGCAAGGACCCAGGTAACTACTGACCAGTCAGCCTCACCTCCATCCTGTTTGATGGAACAATCCATTCCTGGTACTGTCTCCAGGCACATCAAGGACAAGAAGCTTATCAGGAGCAGTCAGCATGGCTTTACTAAGGGAAACCATGTCTGACCAACCTGAGAGCCTTCTGTGAGGATATAACCAGGTGGATGGGAGATGGCAGAGCAGTGGACATAGTTTATCTTGATCTCAGGAAGGCATTTGCCACCATCTCCCACAGCATCCTTGGAGCTAAACTGAGGAAGCGTGTCCTGGATGACTGGGTTGTGAGGTGGATCAGGAGCTGGTTGAAGGACAGAAGCCAGGGAGTTGCAGTCAATGGGATGGAGTCTAGTTGGAAGTCTGCCTGCAGAGGAGTCCCTCAAGGGTCAGTACTGGGACCAGTACTATTCAGTATATTTATTGATGACCTGAATGAGGGAATAGAGTGCAAATCATCACATTTGCTGATGACACAAAACTGGGAGGAGTGGCTGACACCCCAGAGGGCTGTGCTGCCATTCAGAGGGACCTGGACAGGTTGGAGAGTTGGGCAGGGAGAAATTTAATGAATTGCAACAAAGGCCAAGTGTAAAGTCTTGCATCTGGCAAAGAACAACCCCAGGTACAAGTATAGGTTGGGGACTGAGCTGATGGAGAGCAGCGAAGGGGAAAGGGACCTGGGGGTTCTGGTGGATGGAAGGATGACCATGAGCCAATCATGTGCCCTTGTAGCCAAGAATGCCAATGGCATCCTGGGGTGCATTAGATGGGAGATGGTTAGTAGGCTGAGAGAGGTTCTTCTCTCCCTCTACTCTGCCCTGATGAGGCTGCATCTGGAATATTATGTCTGGGCCCCTGGAATGTCTGGAATAATATTCTGGGCCCCTCACTTCATGAAGGACAGGGAACTGCTTGAACGAGTCCAGAGCAGAGTGACCAAGATGCGGAAGGGAGTGGAACATCTCCCTTATGAGGAAAGGCTGAGGGAGCTGGGTCTCTTCAGCTTTGAGGAGAATGAGGGGCGACCTCATTAATGTTTATAAATCTGTAAGGGGCAAGTGCCAGGAGGACAGAGTCAAGCCTTTCTCAGGGGTGACTAACAATAGGACAAGGGGCAATGGTTATAAACTGGAGCATAGGTGGTTCCAAATCAATATAAGGAAAAATTTTTTCACTGTGTGGGTGACAGAGCACTGGAACAGACTGCCCAGGGAGGTTGTGGAGTCTCCTTCCCTGGAGTCAGTCACACCTGGATGTGTCCCTGTGTCACCTCCTGGAGGTGACCCTGCTCTGGCAAGGGGGTTGGACAAAATGGGCTTTCAAGGTCCTTTCCAACCCCTGACTTTTTATGATTCTATGATTCCTGTAATGTGCTGATGATACTTTTTACTAAACTATGTAGAGTAATAGGAAAAGAGGTGCTACCTAGGGTCTTTTGTTGTTAATGAAGTATGTAAATAAGAACAAAACCCTCATTTTATTTTAAAAAGTCCTTGATTCATTGTTATTGGTCAGCTTTTGTATCCAGACCTGTGGGATGGATGAAAGGGAAGAGCTCATAAAAGGGAACAGCTTGTAAAGACACAAATATTTGTCCTTACATGCTTGACAGTAAATACCTGTTTTGTTATCACAATGTCTCTTTCTGTAGGCAGTTTTAGAATCTCCATGGCCTAGTAGTAACCGCAGTGGCATATTCCTGTGGACAAAGGTACGAAACGTAGTTCGTGGCATAGCACAGTTTAGGCAGTGCTTAAAGAGACCAACGCAGAGCCCTCAGCTCCCTGTGATACCAGGTAATAAGTTACTGGAAATGGATTTATTTATGCTGAACAAGAGCATGACATGCTTTCTGAGGGATTGCATCTAACATTGTGGCTTCTGTAAGTGGAAAACCTTTTCTTAAGTGTATAAAAATTGGTGATTGCCAACTAGATGCCTGAAACAGAAGGTCTTCTGCACACCGAAGAATTGATTGTCTGAATTCCGTTGCTAAAATTTCATATTCTTATTTATATGTGCAAGCAAAAGTATTTGCCATTGTCTGTGGAGGTTGGACTTGTTTAAAAACTTGAAAAGTTTATTCCTCTCTTACTAACCAGCTCTCATTCATGTCTTTAGCTCTGCGGAGTACCACAGGTGGAAGTGATGGGGACATGGTGAGCCATGGTAGCGTGGATAGTTCTAATGATGCTAACAGTGGGGAGCACACTCTCTTCGTCAGTGACTTAGTCAGGCTTGATTCCATTGATAATCACTCTAGCACAGGTACTAGATTCTGTTGGGTTTCACTACTAACATTTCCCCCAAAAGGCTGGGGTTTCTAGTCTCCTGTTGATTTCCCCCAAAACCCACAACCTTCCCCACCTAAGGCTGTAGAGAATAGAGCATGGAGTTAAACTATCTAAAGAAAAATAATACTCTGTTGTTGAATACTTTACCGTAGATCATGCTTCTTTAGTTTAGATTGAACCATAGTAGAAATACTGCTGTGTTAAAATAAATGTCGTGATGTGTTTTCTTGTTTTTTCTGCTAATCTTCAGAAAAGATAAGCCTCTGACAGATGAGGCTGTTCAAGTTTTGCATGTTCTAATTTATTAATAGAAATTTTAATCTGCATGAGTAAAATCTTTGCATTAAAGGAAAGGAGTGAAAGTTGCTGAGGTGATTATAAGCTAACACTTTAAAATGCTTCTCCTTGATGTTAGTCGGGACACACCTGATTAACATTCCTGGAATGGAATGTTATGCTTAGTTATAGTAGTTGCTAAACTTGGAAATAAATACGGAAATTATCAGAACCTTGCCGTAGTCTTCATGAAACACCTTGGGAATGGAGAGAAAGGTGATAAGCTTGAGAAAAACTCTGACGTAGAGATGGTGTGTACTCTTTCAGACAAACTGGAGTAAGAAGGAAGTTAATCACTTGAGATGGCAAGACAAAATTCCTGGCTCTTTGTATCTGCTTTAGGACTGATTACATCCTACCTGTGCAAAGTCTCAACTAAACTTCTTTTCTGTGTGTACTTCAAAGATGAATGTTCAAATTATTCTTGCACACTCTTCGTGTTTTTAATATCTTGATCTGTTCTGTAAAGAGAACTTTTGAGTCTGATTCCTGTGCTTCATCTGTTATGCCTTCCTAGATTACTCAACTTCCCTTCTCTCTGCTCTTTGTTGCTTTGCTTTTTGCTCTGTGCTGTCTCTTGGGTGCCGCATTTGTCCTTGGCTATCACGGTGTGGGGTGCAGACTTACATGGTGTGAAGCCTTGGATGCACGTGTGCATTATTTCTACCCTTGAATATTACTTCTGCAGGTAATTCACCCATTTATTGATAGGGTGTTTTCACTTCTCTGCAAAGTAGGGATACTAATGATATTGAAATGATGATAGAAAATAAGGACTAAAGTATTCCAGAACTTACTTTTCCGTATGAAAGGCCTCTAAAAGAGTGGCTGAATGTAATAATATATCTACTGTACATAAATTATGCCTGTCACCCAGGTTTTACGGAGCTTCCTTAATACCTTTCACACTCAATAACTTCTTACACTGATCCTTTTAAATACTGTCGTGTTCTAAGGGTACTCTGTGGCATACAAATAAACCTTTTTTCTCATGTTACTGTGGGATATGTCCCACATACTATTTTTGTATTTTTGCATATGCAGCAGCACTTCAGATAAAATAGCAAAGATAAGAGTGCCTTTCTAGGTTGTTTCCTGTGGCAGACTTTTTTTGAATACTGTGAACTTTTTTTTTTTTCTCTAAAAAAAAAAAAAAGAATGAGTTACAGCTATGAAGTTTACCTGGTATGGAGGAACAAGCTTTTAAAAAAATATTTAGTTTTTTGCTTTTTTCTGTTTCATTTTATACTTTGCACTATAGCACAGTATTATGGTGCTATGTTTTCATTGTGCTTGTGTACATTTCTTTTATAGACGTACTTGAGAATTTAGCATGCCCAGCAATGAATGATCTCATATTAATGAGAAGGAAAAAGAACAAAAGAAGATACGGTGCATTAAAAGCACTCAGTCACTATAGTGTTCCTTGTAATATCTTGTATTTAATACAATAACTAGAAAAGTAAATTTGGATTGTATAGCCTAGTTATCTCTGCTGCCACCTTCACCTAGTAGATCTGTACACATCAGGCATTTTCGTCATCTTGCTATAAAATACTGTGTTGAAACAAAATGTGAAACAAGTTAATTTCAGTTCTTTTATTTTCTTACTGAAAAACAAAGTCAGGAAACTAAAACCAGATCTGAGGTTTGTGTTTGTATTCCTTCAAACAGGTGGCCAGTCAGACCAGGGCTACGGATCCAAGGATGAACTTATAAGAGATGATGGGGATAGCCTTTTTGCAACTGGAACACGAGTAGAGAAAGATACTTCTTCTACAGCTGAAGACATAAGAGGAGGTTAAGTATGCATGTTTGCACTGTTAAAGGCTTTTAAAAAGAAATCTGCTGTGTGTATTAGACTACCACAAATATTTAATGTATTGCATTTTTAATCCTGTCACGATCAAAATATGACTGTATGAAATCTCTCCATACCCTAGATAACAGCAGTGGTATACATGCAGGTAAAAAATTGCCTTTAATAAGACTAATTAAATACAGATGGAAAAATTGGGCAGGTCCTGGGACACACTATTTTATATTCTGTTCTTGTCATTTTTATATTTAAAGATCTAATAAAAGGCACTACTTTCTCTACAAACTGTTCCCAACTCAGAAAATATGGTCAGCTGCTGTCTTCTATCAAGATCTTGCCTTTAGTTTGCCTGTGTTTTGTTTTTCTCATTGCTGAGTCTGTTTTTTTACATGAAAATCTGAGAACTGCTCTATATTGATTATTTGAAAAAATGGCAAGGGAAGAAATTGACATACAGTCTGACTTTGTGCACTTGCACTCTCCACATACATAACCCTGTCTGTCATCATCTGCCTGGGTATTTTTCCAGAAAATGCTTGATACTTTGTAGGACTGATCCTTCTGATATTAATTGCAAAAGGGATCAGGGTTTATATTTTCCATAACAGTGCAAATGGAATTACGGAGTTATGTTAACTCAGGTTCTCATTCTCTTTCTTGTAGAGATTTGTGCTGAGAAATCTGATGAAAAGCAACAGCTGGATATAGAAACTCATGGTTCAACAGATCTGCCTGCTTGGGGTAACAGTATTGTGAAAGCTCCATCGGGCATTTTTGATAGCAATGGAAGGAAAAACAGTGGTGGTGAGTCACTGGGCAAAACAGAGCTTGCTTAAAATCCTGATCTTACTGTGCTGTAGTGTTTTGCAATTTTTTTCATGATGTGAAAAAAAGCAACATTTCTATTAGAGGTGCAGGTATCTTGCACAGCATGTTCATTATCCTTTGCAGGTGACTTAGAAGGAACTAGTGGATTCTAAGGTTCAAAATCACCGTTGAGTAGATTGAAATCAAGGTTTTCACTTTCCTGCACTGAATGTGTTTCAGTAAAGTACTAGAAAACTGGAAAACCAAAAAAATAAGGGTCTCTTGATTTTTGTCACCTAAACCTCGCTGACCTTTGACAAGTCTCTATTATTCCTGTGGCTTACTCTGGCAGTATATAACCTGCAAACACTGCACATTGTCTTTGTGACACCGTACATTTATTTACATACCTTGCAGCAGAGGATGTGGTATACTGTGCTCTCTGCTGTGTTCCTAATATAGCTGAATTCCTGTATTTGTGGTTTTTACCTAAGACAATTTTCTAGGCAATAAAAATTCCCAGTTCCCCTGAGGAAGTGAAAATACTTTGAAGATTATATCTTCCATATGCTAAACTTCATTAGCTTTTTCTATATATGACTGTGTCATAAACAAAGTAATGCTTCTGTGTTGTACAAACACATGCAATAATTGGGTTGGGTTTTTTTCAGAACCAGAATAAACTATGGAGTTTGAGGTATAGATCTGTGAATGTACTTCTTGAAAACAAACAAACAAACAAAAATGCAGTGAACTTTACTTACAACTGTACTTCCTTTGGTTCATTGGTGTAGTGCCTTTTCTCTGCTGGGCACTGGCATGGGGAATGGAAGTAGAGGCCAGAAAAGGTTTTGATTTCAAGGAGTCAAAGAGTAGATGTCTTCTGACCTACAGTAATCCCTCTACAACCAATGAAATAGCTTGTTGATACTGGTCTAACATCTTCATGGATAGCTCAAGACTGTGGTGCTCCCAGTCTTCTCACTGTTAAGGAGATAAGGATATTTCACATCATTTCACATATGGACGTTGCACATTATTTCATGGGTACCATATTAATGCCTTTTCTCTTTTAGAAACTGCTTCTAGTCCACTGTTCGTAACTCAGGATTCAGTTGAAGATGTAGTCTTTGTTGATGTTTCTCCTAAGAAAACAAGTGAAAAAGGACAGAAGAGGCAGAAAATGTTTTCAGAGAGAAGCTGCAGTTTCAGCAGTGAAAGCAGAGCGGGAATGCTGCTGAAGAAAAGCAGCTTGGACTTGCATTCTAAAGAAATAGCAATAATGATGGGAGCAGATGCCAAGATTCTAACAGCAGCTTTATCTGGGGCCAGAACTTCACCCTGTCAAATGAATAAATCCTACAGCTTTGAAAGTATCATTGACCAGCAGGTTTCTGGCATAAGTAGCACTAGGAGCTGTGTGGCTGAGAGCACTTGGGAATTGGAGCAGAGGTCTTTACCAGTGCTGGAAGAACCTGGAGAAGGGCAGGAACATCTTGAGAATGGAAAAGATGAAAACGTGACTACAGGGGAAGACACAAACTTTGAACAGTCAGATGAGTCTGAAACCCAGAAACTAGAATCCAAAGATACAACTGCTAAAAGGAACAGCTTTTATGCAGTGGTTAAACCTATTGAAAGGGAAGATGTTGAAGCAGGCTTGGACCCTCTGTCTTTGATGGCTACTGACAGCACACAACCAAGGCATCCAGAACCTGAGGAAAAGTTGATGTCACCAGTTGCAGCACGTAATTTGGCAGATGAAATAGAGACCTATATGAATCTGAAGAACCCATTGGGTAGTAAGTTTCCCAGTATGGAACTGCAGAAGCCAGACAGAGAAGCAGAAGCTTCTGGTACACTTGGTCACTCCCAAGAAAGGAGGTCAAGTTTGCCTTTGGATCCTGTCCTGCCATCCCCCAAGTCTTATGAAAATCGAAGAAGTCCATCTGTCTCCAGGTCCAAAACATTCACTGGACGACCAAAGCAACAAACCCATCCACGAGTCCAAAAGGAGAGATCTTCATCTTTGACAGGACTGGGTCGTTCTTCTCCACATGGCTCATTAGGATCTGTTGTAACAACTTTATCCAGTCTGAAGTTAGACAATATACTGTCTGGGCCAAAAATGGATGTTCTGAAATCAGGCATGAAACAGGCTGCCACTGTGGCCAGTAAGATGTGGGGAGTTGTAACTTCAGCATATAGTTACTCAGATGATGAGGCAAGTGTTTTTCAATATGAAAAATTGGGGTAGACTAAGTTAGGGGGGTAATTTCAGTGTCTGGAAGACTGCTTCCGGAGATAGTGTTTTTTAATAAGCATCGACTTTTATTAGCTAATAAAAAATGTATTTCATGTATAGTGGAGTTTTTCTCTGTCATTGAAGAAAAACACTTTTCAAGCAAAAGCAAGTTAAATGGTCTTGATGCAGTAAACTTTGATCTTTTATTACCATTGTCCCCATTTATCTATTTATTTATTTATTATATTTGTATTCATATTTAAAGAAACTGCCCGAAGAAGCACTATTAAGAAAAAAATTGTCTGCCTGTCCTGTCTTTAAAAAAATTAAGAAAAGGTTGTGGAAACAAATCTCAAACATCAGGATGGTGAGGATTAAAGTCGAAAGTAGTAAAAGATATCTTGAGATCTAGTAAATACATTCATCAGGAATTTGGAAGCTGAATGTTCTGATTATTGAGTGAATGCACTTGAGAAAGAGTCTTTCACAGTTAAAACATTCAGTGGATATTGACATGAATGAAAGCAGAGATAGAGGGATGAGTATTACAACTTCCTCCTTTCCATATACATCTTGTTATTGTGCCTCCTAACATAGTTTTTTTCTCTTAGAAAGGCCTCTGCTTGATCCAGTTAGCCACTTAATCTGGTGCTTGGCTTTAAGGGTCTTCTGTCTCCCCTCTTCAAGGTGTTGATATCTTCTGGTTTCCTTTTTCAAATTCCTTCTCCCTTTCCCAGCATGCATAAAATGTGGGAATGGGAAGATATCTGTCTGGCTTTTTTAATATGTGAAACAAATTTAACTGATTTTACTAGTAGGGTGCTTTCCATTAAAGCAAATTAAAAAAACCAACAACATCTTTTTTAAGCTGTGATAATGGAAGCTTACTGGTTTGCTTTCCTGATTTTTTTTTTTTTTTCCCATGACCTAGGTTTTCCTGTGTGCCTTTTTATCGTACTGACCTACTCTGTAGAATTTTGTGTAATGGCACATAATAATCCCCGTAACATGACTTATTTTAATTTCCTTCAAGGATCTTCACATCTTTTAGTTCTGCAACTTCCTTTTTTTTAATATCCTGATTATTACACTCTGTCACATCTTGTGTTGTTGACTCTGTTATTGCTGCATCTTCAATTCTGAAAATATTTTAACTTGGATCTTTTTTTGGATGATTCCTTCATTTTGTGTAGTGTCTGCCAAATCACAAGTCCTGCATCATTTTTCCTGTTTGTCCTGTATGAAGAAGTTTATATCTCTGTCATTTAATCACTCAGTTTGAACATCAGCTAAGTATTTTCACTGCTAAAGCCTTTAATTTTGCCTGTGTCTTTACGATTTGTCAAGTATCTGCTCTTTTGGGGGTTGCATAGACTTACCTTACATCCCATATTTTTTTTAACATCAAAATTGTTTCTTAATCTTCTGCTTCAATTATTTACTTAGTAGGATAAAGATGGAAGTCAAATAATGGATCTGGAAGTATTGGAAAATGATAATTTTCTTCTTGTTGTATTAAAGGAAGAAAACAATCGACCAGATTTTAACTTTCCTGCTGGTTTTGAAGATAATATTTTAGGAGATAATCTGTCATCAAGAACTGGAGCCCCAGGGCTAATTACGAATGAGCTTGCACAAAGCACTACTAGTCTTGGCAGTAGCAGTAGCAGTGGAGATGCAGGAAGACAGAATTACAGTGCAGGTGAAATATTTTGGTTTTGTTTTGTTTCTCCTGCTAAACGTGTATATAATATAACAAGCATGGAAAACAGTTACGTGTGAAATAATTTATAATAGTGTGATATTTATAATTTATATAATTTATATTATATAAATATATGTGTATGATAATCTAGAGTTATTTCAAGCTCTTATGGTAAGTACAAGCAAATTTGTGTACATAGTCTTCCTATACTCTTCTCTTGCAGCAGCAAGTAGGTAGTGCTTCTCCCTTTGTTGATTACAGCAATTTAACTGTATAAATACTTCCTCTGTGTATGTGATTGGAAGATTCCTAACTAGTTATAGCCAGGAACTCATACTCATTCATGCAAAGTCATAATACTCTAAAAGTTCTTGAAATATTAATACAGAAAAGCAGAGAACTTTTTGGGAACTGCAGATGGTTGCATAACTAACAGGGGCAGATCTTTTGAGAGGTGGTGGGGGAATCCACAACCAATTTGAAAGCTTACAAACAAACAAAAACAACTCCACAGCCCCAAGACTAAAAAAACCCCAAACCAATATACACAAGCAGTGCCACCTTTACTGTGGAACAGGAGGTACTGGATGCAATACTTCGTTTGAAGTTGTGATGGCAAATAATTGATGAAATATATGCCAATTGCTAAATTCGTCTTTTTTTTTTTTTCCCTCTGCCAGTTCTAAAACTCATTGAAGTAAATCTAATCATTTGCAGTTAAGATTTTATTCTTATTTTGAAGAAAGGATGTTTTAGTGAACCAGCTAGTGGGTTGATTTAGCTCTCTCTGCAGTAGTTTAATGATGCCAGAATCATAAAACTCTCTACATCAGGCAGAACAGTCTTGTGGACAGGATGCAAGCTGACTCTGTCTGGGTAGATCTTGAAGGGATCTAACCTCCAGTTAGTCAGGATGGCTATAAGAACTTTTAAGAGTGGCAGCCATGAGCAAAATATGTAAAATTTAAAAAAAGGAAAAGGAAACTTCAGTTGAAGAAGCAGAGGAGCCTTCTTTATGATGAAAGGATTCTGGTGTAGTGATTTTTCTAATAGCAAAGTTTTACTGGGCTTGTCAGAGGAAGTAATGCTGGTAATTTTGCTTCCTGAAACTAAATCCAACCATTTTCTTCTGGTTAATATATTCCAACTCCTTTTCCCCTTCTCCTGAGCAAAGCTCGTAACCCTAAAATCCAGCCTTACCAAAGAGAGACAATTTTTTTTCCTGCAATGTTAGTCAGGGAAAACTTAAGCATAGTAACAGCATTTTTGGTAGCTTGTGTCTCATGAGATACTATCCTTCTGTTTGCTGTTTACATATGGATATATCATGAAAGAAATCTTCAGTGACTTAGACTAGTCTTACTGCTCTCTGCCATTGCTATATTCTCCCTTTGTATTTTCAAATTTTGTTCGCGGATGCTTTTCTTATACCAGTCTGTTGTTAGGCAAAAGTAACTTTTAAGTGTTAATCAAAAAGTTGTATTAACTATATTGTAATTATAGTATCAGTGAAGCTATGAAGCTATATGTATCTTTGGAGACTTTCTGGTACAATTGCTGGCTTGTTGAAACAGAAGTTATTTTCCTTGGGAATGGGAGATTTGCCCTTTCCTTGAGTACAAGAGCCAAATAACTCTCTCTTCACAGGTGAAGTTTCATTCCCAAGAAGTATGAAAGTTCTAGATTCTGAGAAGTCAGAGCACAGTTCTTCTTATAATACTAGTTTATCCAGCATTTTCCAGAACTATGCTATGGAGGTAAGATTAATAAACTCAGTACTATCGTATGCATTACTTACCTGCTTAGTTGGATTGTGGTTGGATTTTTCAAAACAGTTTGGGGTTTTTTTTCTGTGTTTCTACTGCAAGGATGTTTGATACTTTTACCTCCGGGGGTGTGACAGTAGCTTAAATAAAAAAAAAAAAAAAAAGAGGTGTGTTAAATGCATTTATATATATCTCTTCTATAGAGATGAGACAGTTGAGGGAAAGGTCAAAACTGAAGTGAGACAGAAATTGGAGAGGAAACAAGATTTTTTTTTTTCTTCTTTTCAAGCTTTTTCTGTTGGTTTTGTTTGGGATTTTTTTCTTTTGGGATTTTTTTTCCCTTTATGAAAATTATGTGTTATTACTAAGTAATTGTGTTGAGTTGACCACAGATGGTGGCTAAGCCCTCACTCCTCATGAGAATAGAGGGAGAGTTGGAGTGATAGAAGGAAGAAAAGAAAAATGCTTGGGGGTTTAAGATAAAGACAGTTTAATAAATGAATTGGGAAAAAAACCCTGAAAACCACAACAAGAGGTTTGACAACAAAAACCAAGTGATTCCAAGGAAAGGCCATCAGGCAGCACCATGACACTCCAAGCAACAGCTACCTTGGAAAAACTCCTCCTTCCACACCCAGTTTTATTGCTGAGCAAGACATGATGTGGTATTGCTGAGGTCAGCTGTCCTGGCTGTGCCCCATCCCAACCTCTTGCCAGCCCCCGGCCTCCTTCCTGGGTTGGAGACAGAATAGGAAAGAAAAGGCCATGATGGTGCCATGTGAGGCACCATTCAGCAGTAGCTGAAACATTAACACAGAATTGGTCCTTAGTCTAAAACACAGCACTATAAAGACTGATATGAGGAAAATGAAATCTATCCCAGCCAAACTCATCACAGTAATTGTTTAGTATGCCTTTGTTTCAGTTATCACTTGTAGATGTGTATCAGACTTTAGATACATAGGCGATGGTCACTGCATTTTTGCTAGTTGCTTTTCTTTCAGCTGCAGTGTTACTTCTGTAGTGTTCTGTTTTCTTTACATATTTTTCTTCTTTTCTCCAGTTATGAAACTTTTATTAGGTAAAAACCAGCTTTCTATTTTTCCTACTTGTATTGGGTTTGTGTTGCAAGGTTTTAGTGGCAGGGAGGCTACAGAGGTGCTTTGTGTGAGAAGATGCCAGAAGCTTCCCCCATGTCCAGTAGACCCAGTTCTATCCAGCTTGAAAACAAACCCTTCACTAGTCAATGCTGAGCCCATCAGTGGCAGTGGTAGCATCTCTGTGATAACGTATTTAAGAAGAGGGAAGAAAACATGCAGCAGCAGCAACCTAGGGAGAGGAGTGAGAATATGTGAGAGAAGAAAGCCCTACAAGACACCAGTGTCAGTGAGGAATGAATTGGAGGAGGTGCTCCAGCCATCAATGCAGAGGTTCTCCCGCAACCCCTGGTGAAGACCGTGGTGAAGCATCTTGTGTCCCTCTGTCCCATGGAGGCCCACAGTGGAGCAAGTGGGCCCATGGATGGTACCATGCTAGAGCAGGTAGATGTTCCCAAAGGAAGTTGTGACCCCATGGAGAGGAGCCCACACTGAAGCAGGCCCTTGACAGGAGCTGGGTATCTGTGGAGAAAGGAGCCCATGCAGGTTTTCTGGCAGGAGTTGTGACATCTCACAGGGAACCTACACTGGAACAGTCTGTTCCTTAAGGAGTGCGCTCTGTGGGAAACACACATGGAAGGGACTCGTGCTGGAGTATGTCTTGCAAAACTGTGAAGGACCCGCTTTGGAGAAGTTGGTGTAGAAATGTCTTCTGTGGGTTGGACCCCACCCTGGAGCAGGGAAAGAGCATGAGGAGGAAGGAGGCAAAGGCAACGTGACAAACTGGCCAAAACTCCCACTCCCTGTCTCCCTGCACCACTCGGGGAGGGTGAGAGAAACTAAGAGTGAAGTTGAGCTTGAAAAGAAGGGAGAGCTGGCAGAAGGCATTTTTACATTTTGGGGGTTATTTCTCATTGTTCTGACTTCTGATTAGCAATAAATTAAACTCATATCCCTGAGTCAAGCCTTTTGTCAATTCCTAAGCAACCCAGGAGCCTTTTTTTTTTTCTCCTCTGTTCTGGTTGAGAAAGGGAGGGACAGAGCAGCTTGGTATGCATCTAGAATTCAGCCAAGGTCAACCCATCACACCACTATAAAGGTTTCTTTTGTGTTTTGTTGTTTTTTTTGCTTGATTTCTTTTTTTGCTTTCTTTTGGGGAAGTAGAGGTGCACCTACTTATGTAATTCAAAACAGTTTGTAGGTGCTGAAAGTTTCATAGGCACTAGCAATTGCAAATGCTGCATTAGTAGCATTGCAAGCAGTGCTTCTTCCAGGTCTCAAAATACCTAACAACAGACATTATTAGTACACATATTTTGTAGGTAAAAGTTGTATGTACAAGATAACTCTGAATGCAGTGACTAAGTAGTGATGAACTCGCTCCTGCCAAGTGGCCTTCTAATACCTGTTATACTCCTGTGGATACTAAGCCTATAAAGCCAGTTACAAAGAACCCTGAAAACAAGACAAACTCCTCATTCTTTGTTGCTGCAGGTATTAATGTCAAGCTGCTCTCAGTGTAGAGCTTGTGGTGCTTTGGTTTATGATGAAGAAATCATGGCTGGATGGACAGCAGATGATTCTAACTTGAACACAACCTGTCCTTTCTGTAAAAGTACCTTCCTACCTTTACTTAATGTTGAATTTAAAGACCTACGTGGCTCTGCAAGGTTAGTGGGTTTTATAGATTCCTTTGCCTTTGGACTTCTAGATACTTAAATTTTTCCATGAAATGTCTTAGTTATAGCTCTCAGTAATTTTGTGTATGTGTTCTCATGAATGTCACAAACTCTTCAATGCTGTGATTGTAGTGAAAGAAATTATAAGTCATTTAAACTAAAGTTTTATTGTAAAACAGCCTAAAGGCAAAGAACTCATTGCCCTTTTACTGCTTTTTTTCATGTTTTCTTTGTAAGCATAACTGTACAAAAGGTATAAATCTGTACAAAAGGTATAAATCAAATAAAATTTACTTAGAGCTTTTAGTTACAGATGCTCCAGCTTATTGTTTCTTCAATAGTTCTCCAGTTTAAACTTCTCCTCTTACTATTTTTACCTCTTTTTTATTGCACTTGTGAAAGCTGGAAGTTATTTTAAGGTAATTTAAAATGGATTCTCACTGTGGTGGATATTCCTGTGAAGCAGAGTGTCCATTGGTGTTCTTGAATGCTGAAACTGCTCATCTGTCCTATACTTAAAGACTAACAAATCAAGACATGTTACTGTTATGTCTATAATGGGGTATGATCTTCTAGTCTTGTAATGTCATATCACAGTAACAGTTGTTTTCAGTGATGGGTTAGCTATTGATGTATGGCTAATTTTGATGTATGGCTGACTGGAAACCATAACAAACTAAGATGACTTTTAATGACTTATGTCCTGCATCGGATTTCTTATATTGCAGATCGAATCTCTGTGTTTGTTTACTTTGCCTATATAAGTTACAGTGGAGATAGTATGAAAAGGTTTGTGTCCTGTTGTCTAGCTTTTTCATTTTATGTTTACCAATTTTTGCTACTTTTTGAAAGTGAATGTAGAAAATAACTTTAATTACTTTATTTTTACATCCTAACCTTTGTATTTCTCTCCTCCCCCATTCATGTTGTACCTTAGCTTTTTCCTGAAGCAAAGTACCTCAGGGGATAGTTTACAGAGTGGTACCCTTCCGTTAGCCACCGATGCTCTGGAGCAGAAACTGTCCAGTCCAGCTGTTGGTGACTTGATCAGTTTTTCAGATCATCCACAGACCAGCCACACTATAGCTGAAGAAACTGGCTCTTCTGCTGAGCAGAGGTAGGTAAAACAGGGTTGTTAGTTGTGTCAGAGATGTGTCAGTACTTCCAGTACCTCTCCTTTACTTCTAAAGTGAAGGTGGGCTTATGTACCAAAATACAGTGGAGAAGTACAATTGTAACTTGATGATTATCTGTTTCCTGTCATTCTTTTTGCATGTTTGAAGCATGCTTTTACGAAATTTGAAGTAAGCTAGTTCCAGTATATGAGTGGGTTTTAAAGTTAAAACTGTATAAATTAATCCTGAGGTCTGTCTGCAGTTGAGTTAATAGGTAAAACTTATATTCAGTGTTGGTAGAACACATTCACCTTTTAAAGACACATGGAAATTTAACTATTATTTCCTCTTTCCTGTGTTTAAAATTAAACAAGAAGGACACTATTATGGGGAAAAATGAGTCAATTTGCTTGAGTACTCTATTTTGAGAGAGCAGTCATGAAGCATTCAGCACTTGTACAGAGCATATGTTCTATGACAATACTAATGAGAATTAAAACACTGAAAAAGAATACCACTTCTGAAACAGTTTAAGGAAAGAAGTGGTATGTAGGAGGTGTCATGTTAGAAAAGGGAAGAATTGAAATAATGTGGCTATGAACTGTGAGTTCTTGCTGAGAGCTGTTGACGTCTTGTAACGGGGATTTTAGAATCATTATTCAGTCTGGAATTCTTGACTGTCAATGCATATGACCTAATACCTGTGTCAGACTATAAAAACTTAAATCAGTTCTATAGCATTTAATCTCAGTACTTCAATAATGAAAGGTGGGATTGCTAGATCTTCTAACTTTGATGTCATATATTTTCCACCAAAGGCAAACGTAGGAGTAAAGGTTGCCTCCCTTTGCAAATTCCCTCTCAGATTATTTGGGAGTAGATACTTCCTGTTTGACTTGATATTTTTTATTCTGTATTGTATTTGCAGTGGTTTTATCCATTGTGTCCGTTAAAAGCAGCACAAAATTATTATTCTCAGATCTGCAAGCAGCTTGATTGTATGGGATAAATTTGACAAGCACGAATAGGAGCTTGCTTAAACTGTCTTATTTGATTAGTTTGACACTTGAAATTTTATTCAGTTATTTTGGCATGCAACATATAAATTGTTTTCTATTATATTATTGCCCTGGTTATGACATTTAGAGAAAGTAAACATAAAGGGAACAGGAAGTAACAATTAACATCGTCAGAAGAAGATAATCTTTGTGTGTTGACAGAACTGTGCATAACTGTTTTTCTCTGCAAGGTAAAGCTGTGCACAGGTACCTGTGTAGAACTGCATTGTCTTCAGATTCATGTCTTAGGTTATGCCTAGCTGCTTTTCTGGAGGGATGGTTATGGTGTTCTGAGAGGTATTTTGTTTTGTTTTCCTAACCTGTGGTGTTAACTGGACAAATATGTTTCCTTATGCACAGAGAAACTTGGTTTGGGGTACTTACGTGTCAGCCTTCCTCTGCTTCCTTCCTCTTGCCATATGAATAGTGAATAGTTTCTTATTAGCATATTCTTTTCTAAAATCCAAACAGTGATGTGTCAGAAGAACAAAGTAAAGATCCCCGAATGATGAAGACATCATCCAGTAATCCACCAAAAAGGGGAGTGTCCTTGACTCGGAGCCACAGTGTTGGAGGTCCACTGCAAAACATTGATATTTCCCAGAGACCATCTCATGGCATTTCAACAGTTAGTCTTCCAAATAGTTTGCAAGAAGTTGTGGTAAGTCTAGAAACTTCAGTTCACAGCAAAACATTGTATGCAATGAACTTAAAAGGAGTAATGCTCTTCTAGATGTTTCGTCCTTTTGGAGAATGGGAATTTCAAAGTGTATTTTCATGTTATGACAAAACATCTTGAGTCAGTTAATTTAAAATTGCTTTTTCAGTGCATTGTACAAACAATGCTGCTTCATTTGGAATGTTCTCTCTAGCAGAATTAAGTTAGTCTTTGTTTTTCTAAAACTGGAAGTTTGTTTTAAAAATAATCCATCTTGTAGAGTAGACTAAACACAGTAATGCATTTCTTTTCTACACATGTACTTACACTCCTCTACATTCTGTTAGGCTTATCTGTTGAGTGGATGGGAGAGACTAAGGGGCAGTAATGAGAATATTATATTATTCTTGCAGGTGAAACAAAGTGTTTATCTTCTCTCTGGGTGCTTTTTATTGGCAAGAAGCTGTCTTAACGTGAATTGATGACTCAGTTCCACACCTGATGTAATTTCTGGCATTTTTCTGCAATCTCCATTGCCACTGGCATAGTATTGTCTTAGATAGCTTAAAACTGCACAATGAGAAACAAGTTATAACAAACTCGTTTGGGATAATAGTGAGAGCTTGGGTGATTGTTCTTTTACAGTTAAGAAACACCTCCACAGTCAAAACTGCTATTAAAGTTCCAGAAGCTTCTTCCAAGTATCAAAAGAAACTGTGCAACAGGGGATTTTCAGGGCAAGAAGTCCTGAAGTGTATTTCTGGAAGAAAAATGATAGATTTTTAAAAAACCTCCGTTTTTCTTTTGTGTGTGTTTTGGTTTTAGGACCCTTTAATGAAAAGACCTAACCCTCTCCCTGTATCTGTACCCTATTTGAGCCCTTTGGTACTGCGTAAGGAGCTTGAATCACTGTTGGAAAATGAGGGAGAGCAAGTAATTCACACGTCCAAATTCATCAATCAACACCCTATAATTTTCTGGAACCTAGTTTGGTATTTCCGACGGCTGGATCTACCTAGCAACTTACCTGGACTCATTCTAACATCTGAACACTGTAATGCTGGAGTGCAGGTAAGTGGCTTCCTCGTGTTGTAGCTGCAGATATTAGAGTAAGGTAAATTTCTCTTAAAAAAATTAGGTAAGTAATTTCTGAGTACCTTAGATCTAGGTTCCTGGGTTCTATCATACAAGTAGGTAGGTTTATTTTCTATAAAGAATCTTGGAGGAACATAAGTGAAAATCAAATTCTAATCAACCTGTTCTCTTTTGAAAGCAAGAGAGTAAGATTAATAAAGAGAAGGCTGATACAGGGAAGAAAACACAATTTGTTTGTGAATTTGAGAACTCACAAACTTGCAATGCATTGTAATCCAAATAGTGTGGGCTACATGCTTCAGTATATAAACCTTTTAATTTATTGGTCAACATTTTTTTCTTTTCTACTAGTAGTTTCTGCTATTCATACTCCTCTGAGTTCCACTGACAGAAGAGTGGTGAGTTTTTCTTGCCCAATAATTCTTATTGTATAAGTAATTCTGGAGACACTTAACTTCTAAACTATCACAGAACTACCAGAGTTGGAAGACACCTCTAGGGATCATCTAGTCCAGCTCTCCCACTAAAGCAGGATCACTTAGAGCATGTTACACAGGACTGCATCCAGGTGGATTTTTAATATCTGCATAGAAGGGGACTCCACAGCCTCCCTGGGCAGCCTGTTTCAGTGCCTTGTCACCCTCATAGTAAAGAAGATTTTTCTGATGTTTAAATGGAACTTCCTATGTTCCAGCTCATGCTCATTGCCTCTCGTCCTGTCACTGGGAACTACTGAGAACATTCTGGCTCCATCTTCCTTGCTCTCACCCTTTAGATACTTGTAAACATTAACAAGGTCTCCCCTCAGTTTTCTCTTCTCCAGGCTAACCAGTCCTTGCTCTCTCAGCCTTTCCTCATAAGAGAGATGCTCCAATCCCCCAGTCAGCTTTGTTGCCCTTCACTGTACTCCCTCCAGTAGTTCCCTGTCTCTCTTGAACTGGGGAACCCAGAACTGGATGCAGTATTCCAGCTGTGGTCTCACCAGGGCAGAGCAGAGAGGGAGAATGACTCCTGACCTACTGACCACACTTTTCTTTATGCAGCCCAGGATTCCATTTGCTTTCCTGGCAGCAAGGGCACACTGCTGGCTCAGGAATAATTTATTATCTATCAGGAACCCCAGATTCTTTTCCTCTGTGCTGCTTTTCAGCACATGCACTCCTGGAACTATTGTTTTGAGTGCCATATATTTTAATGGAAATAAGTGGTTCATATCTGTATGGAAATACAGATTCTTTCTGTCACAAAGACATGCATACCAAATCCTAATCAGGTAAAAAAAAACCCTAAGATATGGCATGACAAGTAGCACAGGTATGTTTGGTGTGCAAAAATTATTTTTGAAGACGTACTCATAAATATTTTCTTCAGATATCTGTGGAAAACAGAAGGGTCTTTGGACATTAGGCTAAACTAAAAAAGGCAATTCACTTTTGCAGTTCTTGTTACTTTGCTTGAGTGCAGTTACTTTGCTTTGGTTGAGTGCAGTTTCCCCTAGAAGACATCAGCTATTCCTGTTGGATTAAATATAAATAGAATAAACCTGTTTTTCTTTGTAAAATGAATAGAAGAGAAGTTTTTAAAATAAAATAAGACTCCACTGATCTTATAAAACCTTTTTTTCCCTTTCTTTGTGTTTTTAGCTTCCTTTGACATCTCTTGCTCAAGATAGCAAGTTAGTATACATCCAACTTCTGTGGGACAATATCAACCTCCACCAAGAGCCGGGGGAGCCCCTGTATATATCTTGGAGAAATCTCAGTAAGTAGAATTAATGTAACAAAAAGCAGAGGCTATAGAAAGAAACAAATGTTTTGCAGTGTCTGAAGTGTGCATAGCCCACCAAGTTGGGAAGCTTTTTTAGTGTGTGAAACATCTGCAGTCCTTTATGTACTTAAGATAGTCTTTGTGTCAAATTATTTGTGAAAGTATCTTACTGATCATTGTGAAAAGGTATGTTATCTGTTCTTGATATGTCATACAGTTATAAACAGGATGGGACAATTTGCTTTGGATGTGGTGCTAAATAAGATTCACCTGGCTTGAATGTTTCAGTGCATTATGTGGTTATATCTGTGCAGGCATGAAAAGAGCAACTGAATTACAAAAAATGTTTCTATGAATGTTTCTTGTGTTTCTATAAATGAATGAAAAGTCACAGGTCCATTAATATGTACATTTGGCAGCCTACTTGACTGTTAAGATCCAAGAAAGCCTTTGTCTACTATAACTTGATCTGGAAGGGATAAAAAAAAAAGGGCAAAGTGTTAATGAGAACTTTGTGATTTCTGTACTTTTTATCAGCAACACCCTTTTGTTGACCTTAACTACTCTTACTCTTGTAAGAACTATGCTAACTCTGATTCTAAGGAAGGGGAAGGGGTTTGTTCAGAAGTGTCCAAAAATAAGCTGTCCAGAAAATTATACTGGAGAGTACAGAATAAGATAGGGTGTTTTCCTCAGCTTCTACAAAAGCATATTGTTTTCAGCTTAGTGTATGAAAAGCATCCCCAAGCTTAAATACATGCACTTTTGTAAATAAAAGAGCAAAAGGCCCATTTTAGCTGTGGCAGAAAGTAGCAGTATTTTAGGCTCTATGGCAGTGTTGGAAGCATTTGGAAAGTGGGAATTTACATTTGCAAACCATTGTATATGTCAATTTTATGAAAAAACAGAGGCTGGTGTGATAATGTTGACAACTAGGCTTGGTCTACATTACATGTGCACACCATAAAGGCACATACATAGCCTTATGTTTTTGCCACTAGATGAACTTAGTATTAGCTCACCACTCATTGATTTCCAAATAATACCAGTTCAGTGTCATTCTGAAAGTGATAATGTAAGCAACATGTCCTGATGGTAAATATCCTGATAATTATCTTGCCTATTTGTTGCAACTGCATTATCAGTTTCAATATGTATCCCAAAGTTACTAGTGAAGTTGTAGGTGGCTTTTAAGAGCTTTTATAAGGAAAGTTACTTTGAAAAGAAATGTGTCAGTATTTTATTTTAATTTATTTCTTTTCCTTCGTGTGAAAATAACCTTCCTGGAATGAACTTAAGTTTTTGAAACTTAACTATAGCAATAAATCTGAGCTAACAAACCACCACAGGCAACATCTGTTGCTGGGTACTACTCAGTCTCAGATATTTCTCTGTCATGGGAGCTCTTGCACATGCATACGTGATGCATCCTACCACTTTCATGATGAGTGAACATTATAAGTAAGCAAGGCTTTTCCACTGTAACAGATTTGTGTAGATTAAGTAGAGTTTCTGTTTATATATCTCACTTTTTAAGATGTCTTCTGCATTAAACAGTGAAGACTTTTTTCACTTGAATAATAATCTGTACTGTTTTATTTCTCAGATTCTTCTGAAAAGAGACTCTCCACAGTTGCAGAAGATGAACAGGCAATAAACACTTTGTTGGAGGACATCAAACTAAGTATTCAACACAATAATGTAGTTAAACCAATCAACCTCCTTCTGCAGAAAGTTCAGCCAGATGTGAAACGACAGAGGTAAATGGGTAATCTCATCTTGCTTTCTCCCCACCCAAATTTAGATAAAATCAGACAATATACACTTGATAGTGATAATTCCATAAGGACCTCACAGGAATAGTGTTTCATTTGTGTCCACTAAACACTGTGTATTTCTTTGTGTTTACAAGCAGATACATTCTGTATCCAGGTAAATCCATGTAGCATGATTAATCCAAATTGAATTAATAAGTTTGATTATTTAATCAAAAAGTACATTTTACTAATGAATAAGGAAAATGCAGGCAGTGACTATGCAGATTTTAGCATTGCTCCAGTTCTAGCAAATTGATACATACACAAGTGTGCAGCACTGTTGCAGTGTCTGCAATATTCTCCAAACTACCTGGTTTTAGCTATTGAAATTCTACCAACCGTGAGTACTGGCTAAGAAAAGGAGATACAGCATGATCCACAAACAGAGACGTGTAAATAACACAGTACATTTTGCTATCTGCACTACAATTCAAAGAGGGCTTCATACAAAAACACAGCCTCTAAAGTAAGGTACAGGAGATGTTTGAAGTCTAGCATGCTGTATCACCTTTGCTTCTGTGACTTGTAGGTACTAAAAAGAAACAAGCACTGTCTCCTTAGAGCAGAACTTTCCAGTTTCACAAAGGCAAAAAAATATCTAATTGTTTAGTGATACCCAGTTCTAAGATAGAATAATGGAATCGCTAAGGTTGGAACAACCCCTAGGGGCATTCTGAAACAAAACAGAAAGTATGGGTGGTCTGAAGTAAGCCTACACCCTGTGCTTAGTCCTGAGGCAGGAAGCAGTCCATAAATAAATGGTTCTTAATTTTGTGTTTCTTGTTTTACTGGAGTTTTACATAACCTTTGGCAGAGGGATCAGAGGGATTTTTCATAGAATATATAACTGCTGGGATATGGTGACAATATAGCTGTGTGTTAAGGAAAAGTATTCAGGCATGAGAAAACCTTAAGCTGGTAAACGTGCAGATCAGTCATTTTATTTGCAAGCAAGAACATTGACTTTCTAAAATTAGGGTAGTTGGTGCTTTCATTTACTTTCCCTTCAAAATATTTCCTAGGAGTTTTTACAGAGAAATTCTTTTCCTTTCTCTCGTGTCTCTTGGAAGAGAGAACATTGACATTGGTAAGTAGAAAATGCTGTAAAACGCATAGTGCGTGTGTAATAAATATAGGAATACTCTATATGAAATCTAGCTCATACATAACTTTTCAACTGATGTGTTTTAGTAAGAAGTACTTGCTGACATATTTCAAGGAGGTGTTACTTTTATGAAAACGTAGTTCAGATAGGGACATAAATTTCGACTTTGCTTAAAGCCAGTAGTCACTTATTTTAAACAAAGTTGATTAGCTTGAAGCTCTAATTCTTCATGTCTGAAAACTTGTTCCCGGTCTTGTCCATCTGTCTCTGATTTGGGTGTTAGACCTGTGTCTTCTGGCCACCTGGCTGCCCACCCCTTTCCTGATCTCTTCTGCCCTAACTTCTTTTTGGTACCATGCAAACAAGAGGGACTCCCTTATGGAAGGTGACAGGAGAAATAACCTGGGAACAGGCAAACTTAACTGTGGGGCATCCACTGTGATGCGTTGTGATGCTCCAGCATAAAGGTGACTTTTGGGTTCTCTGAGAGGGTGCATTTAGAAAAAAAAACAAAACAAAACATCAGCAAGTTAAGGTAACTTTTTGGTCATATAAAAATCACCAAAAGTGATTTGGGAACAGTAGTGTGCATTGTACAGCATTTCTAAAATAATTTCAACTTTTCTATTTCAGAGGTCTTTGATAGTGAATACAGAATTGCACATAAAAATCTACCAAAGGATGTCCTTGGAAAGATGCAGAAAATAGATGCTCCACCAAGCAGCAGAGTTGAGTGTTGTAGAAAGTGCTTTGGAGCACCCTTAATATAAAAATGAGGAAGATGCACACTACCCATCAGCGAGACAGAAGTTAAGAGGTGAACGAAGCAGGAGCATGGTGATACTTCCGCTTTGAATCCCAAAATGTAATAAAATGAGCAATGTGTCAAAGCAGTTTCGTTGAGCTACAATGTATATTCTTGTCTTTCATCTCATGAGACACAGTACAAAGTGTGTTAAAATGTTTTAAAACTGTATTACAGGATGAATTGATTTAGGTGATTGATCTGTTGGTTTTTTTCCCTCCCTGTGTATACTTTTCCTTCCTCAAACCTTTCCCCCACAATAACAAGATGTTCAAAAAGGCGAGGATTACAGAGCAGCCTATAGTTGGTGGCTTTATTAAGGGCCACCAATATTTGTGTATTTTATAGAAATACCTGTCCTGCCAGAAAATACTTATTCTTCACTGCTTCTTTAAAAATACCTTTAACTAAAGAGAGATCTTTTTATTCAGATGTGTATGAATGTAAATATTTGAGTCCCTGCACTGGAAGTTGCAATGCTGTTATATATGTTAGATCACAGTACTTAAAATGACTATCCCTTTTTTGACCACTGTCCCAGTCACTATTGTACATTCTCTTTGGCAGACCATTTTCTAATGTATGTTTACAGCTGTAAAAAACAGAAAATTTTCCTGTATTCTCCTGACAGATGAAAGATCCTATGAACATATTGGTGCTTTCTCCAAAGGAGTGATTAGGCTTCTACACAAAGTAGCTCAGAAATAGACAGCTTTCTGAAAATCAGACAGGAAGCTTAAGTGTTATTAGAGTACACGTAAGGTTTGTCAAAGAGATACTATCTGAAAAAAATATCACTTATACACTCTGAGTGTATGCCTAAAAAGGGTCTTTTCCTTGAATTCTTTATCACCCTCTCCCCTGTTTTCACGGTAGCCTGTGGTTTAATTGTTTTGCACTGATAGTCTAAATTCAATATTTCAATTAATATGTATTTATGAATATAGTCATCAAGGTGTATATTGTCACAGAGGAAGTGCCTGAGTAATGTGGTCTGAAGAGATTCATCTTTTGGATTGCTTCTAGTAGATAAGACACTTCCTCACCTCACAGAGCTGACTGACTACAGTAGTCATAGTCTTGGAAAGTAGAGCTTAGATACTGGTCAACAGTTTAAATGTTTCTGTTACTTGAGAAATATGATGAGATATATTCCAGGGTTTTTTTGCTGAAATTTAATGGTGTGGTTTTTCTGGTGGAATTATTTGTAGAGAATAGGAAAGGAAGTTTTGTAGCATATTAAAGGAACATAGCTAAAACTGTAATTGCATAGGAGCATGAATGTATTTACGTCATACTACTTTCTCTCTTAAAAATTTTCATTCTTGAAAATTATGAGGGATAAAGATCTGTCTGGAACAGCTTCTACATAAAACAACAGAACTAACTCTTTGTTTTTTCATGAAGCTGAAACAAAGGATTTGCGCTATTTCTGACAAAATACATTTACATCACAGACAGATTATTTGTATTTGTTCGAAAAGGGCCGGTCCTAAGTTAATATGGGGATGTTGCCTGGACAGATTCTCTCCTGATGAAAATATTGTGCTTCCTCAGTAATTAAAAGGAGGAAAGCACTTTTTATTTCCACTCTTTATTCTTTGGGTTTATGCATGACTGCTTGCAGATATGACCTACATCGCAATGAAAGAGCAGAGCTTGATTCTTCCTGGTTTCCTCTCTTCTCCTGTTACATAATTGACACATGCAGTTCCATCCTTTTAAATAAAAAGTCTCTCTGAAGCATGCATCCAGACAACATAATACTTACACAAATCAAAACTGCAAATTTTCCTGTATACTTCTGTACTATCTCAAACATAGTTATACAAAGACAATTTTGAGTATTAAATCATCAAGCCATATGATTATGTGATGCAACTCACAAGGAATCAAGTTTTGATTACCCTTAAATTTTCCCAGCTCATTAAATTACAAAGAAAATATATCCAGTGAGCGCTGTTTAGATGATTGATGATGGCAAATTGTTTTAAATCATTATAAGTAATATTATTTTAAACTATACTCTGCAAGAGATCACCTTCATTTCAAAACAGCCTTTCCATCTGTTGCAGAAAATGCATACCAATCAGGCGGTAGTATTGTAGAAATAGGAAAGCATGTTATGTCACAGCATCTAGTACTAAATGTTAGAGTTTCCCCAGGCATACACCCTAAACGAAAAGCCCTAAAGCCTGAGGGGAAAGGGCTTTGATTTGCTTCTGCATATTGGCATTTTTGTACACAACAAGTTCATTTCTATTCCTGTTGCATGTACCTGGCTTTCAGAGTGGTATAATACTTGCATGTAATAACTTGAAATCTTGAATCTACCTATTTAAATTAATTCTTTAATATAGAGGAACAATTTAAGTGCTTACTCTTTTTAATTTGGATTCCTCTTAATGTCTAGTTTTTAATAGCTAACTAATCAGGTGGTTTGTGAATTAAATTTGTAGTTCAAACAAAAGGGGAGATCCCTGAAAGTAATTTGTAATAAAGTATTTATCTATGGAGGTGCTTTTTTGGAGATAAAAAGAAGTTCACATAAATTGACGGGAATTTAGAACTGAGTGTTTTTTTCCTAGTTGCTTTTTCTCCTTTCAAAAGCATTATAGCACTTCCTGTTCTTCCTTTGACTTTTAAGCTTCTTACAAACTCATAGACACTGCAGGTTTTCCGACACAAGCTTTCTGAGGTACAGGTTTCCTTGATTTGAGTGATGAAAAAAACTGAGTACACATAAGGAAAGGGCATGGCATAAAATAAGTTAGCATGACTCAATCAGTTCTCATGTGCTTGAATATAGGGCCAAAAATAAGCAGGGAAAAGTCTTCAAAAGTTTTTTGTGAGTTGATTGCAAGCACGTTTGTCTTTCTGAAATTTGGGCACTAAAGGCTTAAGTTCTCCTTTGCAGGTCATGCACAGCATGGACTTCATGGGCTACATAGGAATGACTTAGTAACCTATAGCTGCTCCAAATTTGTTTGGCATCCCAGTCTTAGTAATCCAAATTTATCTGTATCATAGAATCATAGAAAGTGAGGGGTTGGAAGGGACCTTGAAAGATCATTGCCCCTGCCAGAGCAGGGTCACCTCCAGGAGGTGACACAGGGACACATCCAAGTGGGCTTTGAATGACTCCAGGGAAGAAGACTCCACAACCTCCCTGGGCAGTCTGTGCCAGTGCCCTGTTGCCCTCACAGTGAAAAAATTCTTCTTGTATTTATATGGAACCACCTATGCTCCAGTTTATAACCATTTCCCCTTGTCCTATTGTTAGTCACCCCTGAGAAAGGCTTGACTCTGTCCTCCTGGCACTTGCCGCTTACGTATTTGTAACCATTAATGAGGTTGCCCCTCATTCTCCTCTTCTCCAAGCTGAAGAGCCCCACCTCCCTCAGCCTTTCCTCGTAAGGGAGATGTTCCACTCCCTTCAGCATCTTGGTTGCCCTGCACTGGACTCTTCCAAGCAGTTCCCGCTCCTTCTGGACCTGCAGGGCCCAGAACTGGGCACCGTATTCCAGATGCAGGACACATTATTTCAGATGCAGCCTCACCAGTACAGACAGAGTGGGAGGAGAACCTCTCTTGACCTACTAACCACCCCCCTTCTAATGCACCCCAGGATGTCCCATGGGCCTATTGCTGTCTCATGGTCATCCTTCCATCCATAATGCATGAATGTGCCAGAGCAAGTATTGTGAAAGAAAGGTGTGGAAAGCTTGATCTTAGTTCTGTTTTCAGAACAGAAAACAGAACTGCAAAATTCTTGTGTCCAATTCCAAATAGTAGCTCAACAATGTGTATTTCAGGATTTTCATTTATAAATGAGAAGATCAGTTTGCATTTCAAAACCTGAAATCTCTGCACAAAGTGAGGGTGTAAACCAAACTCATGACATTTGTGGTTGCACACTGTTACTGAATTTCAGGTAAGCCCAAGAATTTAGAAAGTTTATGTGGCAATAACAATTGCCACAGAGAACCTTACTTGAATTGTTGCCCTAGGGATGTTGAACTGCAGTCAGTTACATGGAGGAGATCCCATCTTGCAGCTTTCACCCAGATGCAACACGGTTACATACAGTCTGTGGGCTCATATCAGAATAGCTGCAGAACTAAAACAACAGATGGGGTCTCAAAGGTTAAGAATCAGGAGTCTAAAGTGAATGTTTTTTTTTTAAATGAGTCATAAATTTATTCTGGAATATTACCTACACATAAAAACTTCCAAAACCCTGTAGGTATAGGAGACTGATGTGGCTGTGGTATTGGTGCAATAGGTACCAGCTTTTACATGCTATTAGAAGAATCCGTACTTTATTTATAGTCATATGCTGTCTTCACATTTTATAAAACTCAAGTTTAGATAATACAATTTTAGTGGAAAATATTTTGCTTAGTATATATGTTTTTAAACTAAATCTGTTTGTTTTGCAAGTAACTCTTATTCCTAGTGGAATCTAACATTTGTTAAGCTACATTGCACTTATGAATGAATAATTTTATTCCATTTTAACTGTGAATTAATAGCTTTTTGTTGCATCTAGAAGAATATACCTTTCATTGAGTTTACTGCTTTCATTGAATAACTGCAACATAGGGGATATTTTCAAGTGTATATTAAATAAGATGATAGAAATTATATATTTAAAACAAATTTTTAAATTGTAAGTAACTGAGAATCCACTCAATAGTTTTCTCTTTTTAAAACTCTCACTTCAATAATTATTTCAATGCAGATAACTTTATTTCATTAAATGGTAAGCAGGTTGTCTTGTTCATGTAACTGTACATTTACAAGAAAGGGTTTTTTTCTTTTAACTAATAAAAGCCTTGAGGTGCCTTCTGTATATCAGCTTTTCATTATGGACCTTTTTAAGAGAAAACACCCTTGTAACTTTTTAAGTCTTGAAACTGAATGGTTGAATTGGACTCTAGTTCTAGATTCTACTGTGCTGTATATTGTGATGTATACAAAGAGAGAAACAGATGGGGTTTTTATTTGTTCTTTAAATCTGCATCAGTCAATGGTGCAAATAAAAGGGATTGTTTGCTGTTTTTAGAAGCACATTAAACTCCTTTTAGGAGCTTAACATAAACTGTAATGTGGATGAAAGGATGTAGTATGAATAAATTATGAATTTATTAAATGAGCTGGGAAGTTTTCTTTAATGCAGTAAAATTTGCACTGGTTTAGAGACTGTTTTGGACTGCTGAAAAATGGCATGCATTTACTGTGCTATGATTAACAACTGTGTCTCTGGAATGTTTTTGTACATTTGACAAATGTTTCTTGAGTTTAAAAACACACTGTGCATATTCTGAATTCTGTATAGGTATTCTAGACTAAGAAAAAAAATTTAATGTATTTCCCAAAATAAAATGTGTATGCATCCTGTGTAAAAACTTTAAATTGTTGAGCTTTTCTGCTTGATATAATTTAATCTTAAATGCAAATTTAACCTGCCTTTTTGGGAAACTGTTTCATAGTACCTCAGTGATATCTGAATGGTGGGGAAGAACTGGAACAGTTGGGACAAAGAAAGGAGAAAAGATGGGATTCATCTGTGGGGATTTGGGTCATGTGAGAGTCTGGCTCTGTGACACCTTCAGTAAGCCATGGGGACTGGCAGCGGTAAGAATTAGAAATCAGGGTCAGGAAGGCAGCATCCATGAAGAAGTTGTTTGCATAAAGTCATAGAGCCCAGCATCCATCCTGATGACAGAGCTGCTGCTCTCTGCTGATTAGGAAAAGCAACATTAATCAGTGGCTGGGGAGAGGTTGGTGCCTGTACTTGGCTGAACATTTCCCAGGAGTTCTGGTTGCTCAGTGGCTTTGGAATGGGGGCACAGAGATGCTTTCACGATGCATCCTAGCTTGCAAGTTACTGGTGCCCTTTCTGCTTCAGAACACATTTACACAGGCTTACATGCAGTTTCCAGATACTTTTTTTTTTTTTTAATTGGGGCAGGTGAATGAGATGATTGAGGTGGGGATGGCGTTTAAGCAGTAGAAAATGCCAGTTACTGTCAAGTGCTTCAGGCCTTTATAACTTAGTATTTTTCAAACTCATGTTCAAACAGTCAGTTCATTAATCTGATAGTGAAAGTAAGAATACAAGACCCTAAAAATTTTTCTCTCTGAAGAAACTTCATATGCATAGCACAAACTGGTAGCTTGTGGAAAAGATTAGTAATAAACTCATCATTTCAGGCCCATGGAAGGAAGCTCAGGAACAGCCTTTCAGATGACTTGGTAACATCACAGTGCCTTTGCTGTTTTTGCTCTGCTTTTGTCAGTGCTGTCTTTTTAATAATGCTGTCTGCTAAAAATATGACACTGCCTTTAAGTGGCATATTGAGAGAGGTGGCTGAAGGAGGGAGGGTATAACAGAACGCTTGTGTTTGAAGAGTCCCCAAAGAAGCTTTCACCACAGGATTAGGGTTTGAAGCTGTAGGGACAATGGAACAGCTGTCTCCTGTGCCAAAATCAGGTGGGAAGCTTGAGAGAATATGATCTGACTTGCCAGGATGGAGAAAATCAGGTGGGGTCCAAAAGGAAATGCAGAGGTACAGCCCCTGTGTAGGAACAACCTTATACAACAATTCCTGCTTGTGAGCAGACCAGCTGGAGAGCAGCTGGGCAGGAAAAGATGCAGGGTTTATGGTGGATCCTCACCTAACCAGAGTCAGCCAAGTGCCCTCTCAGCCAAGAGTGTCCTATAGTGAGGTAGGCAGAGCATTGCCAGCGGGTGAATGGCGGGGATCTTTCCTCTCTGCCCAGTGCTGGTGAGACAGGTCTGGGTGCTACATCCAAGGCTGGTCTGACTTGGGACACCCTGGAGTTACTCCAGTGCGAGGCTAAAAAGGTCATGAAGGGCTTGGAGCACCTGTAATGCATGGCAAGGCTGGCAGCTGGCACTGTTCAGCCTGGAGAAGACTTGGGGATGGGGGAGGCAAAAATCTCATCTAGGTGTCTAAATACCTCACGAGGTGGGTGAGTAGAGGATACAGAGGCAGACTCTTGGTGGTGCCCTGTGCCGGAAGAGGCAATTGGCACAGGCCGCAGGAAAATCTGCTTACATGTTTTTAACTGTGATCATGAACACTGTAACAGGTTGCATAGAAGGCTGTACCGTCTGCAGCCTTTTAAAAAGTCTAAAACCTCACTGGACACCAGCCTGCATCAGCAGGACTTTGCACTACAGACTGATAAGCCTACCAGTCCCTCTGTGGATAAGCCTACCAGTGGCTCTGTGGGGACAGGTGGTAGCCAGAAACTGCTTGGAGGGTGGGGGAGGGGGGGCAGAAGTTGGTTTCACTGG
>NC_044274.1:39315892-39483650 GCF_003957555.1 Calypte anna | reverse complement strand
TATGCACCACCATGTCAGGGCGATGGATGTCACACTGGTGATGATTTTTTTTCCTAACGAAAAAAAAATAAATTAAGCAACATGCAAGTATCAAGTCATAGACTTCTGAAATACTCAAACTTCCTATTGTGGCACCAAATTCAGAAGGTTAAGATTACTTCAGGTTACGTTTAAAATTTATTTTAACAGAAACTGCATGGCTTTGCTTTCATACTGAGGCCCCTTTTGGCTGTTATAGTACAGATACTTTTGGAGGAGAGACTGTTACCTCCTCAGTCCTTTTAGGTGTTAGGTGTCATAGGCCTTACCTCTTACTGAGGAGGACAGAGCAGGTGAAAAACAGGGTGTTTGTGTGTTTTTAAATATTATTAATTGTTGTGTGCTCTTGGAAAGAGTTTTTTTGCCAAATGTTAAACTGGTTTGACAAACTCTATAGACTGGTGCTGCTGCCTAGAGAAGCAGCCCCACTAATGTCTGTCTGTCCTTCCACTCTATCTTTGCAGGCACAGGTGACTGGACGGTAAACTGGAGGGAGTTTGTTAATCTGAAAACTAACATTCTTCCCCTCAGTCCTTCTCCTTGTTAAAATTAAATTTAAAAAACTCCACATCTTTCTTTTTCGGCATCACCAAATTTAAAAAACTCCACGTCTTTCTTTTCCAACATCATCAAGTTCTTTTTTCTTTTATTTTTTTTTCTTTTTTACAGTTTTCCTTTGTTTCATCACTACAGGTTCTGTTTACATTGTCTTTTTTATACCTGTAATGCTTGAGCAATGGCTGTGCTTTTTTTTTTTTTTTTTAGGTATTACACTTTTCTTTTGTGGTACTAACATTGACAGACATGAGTCTCTCAAAGTTGTCCCCAAAATATAGATGATCATAAAATGTGAAAGGTAAAACACATTGAAACATGTGATGTGGCATGTATGTGGCAGATTTTTTGCTAGCATTAGAACAAGCAGTTGGGGTTCTGGTAATAACTTTGCAAAAAGAAAAAAAAGGGACAGAAAGTAAGCCTTATTATCAATAATTGTTGTTTTTTAATAAAACAGCTGCTTTCCATGACGCTGAATTAAGAGTTTTCACAGGTTTCTATCTTTCACAGTTAAAAGGAATAACTGAGGAGAAAACAAGCCATGAAGACATTGGTGGTTGCCATTGGAGGGTAAGTATTAGCAAATTAAATTTTCTCTACAGTTAAAGACTGGTCTTCCTTTCAGAATGAAGTTACATAATTCTATTTATGAATGGATGTTTTCTGAAAATAAATAAAAAATCATGAAATTGACCAATTTTATAGGATGTACATCCTCAGAAATTGTTTCTGTATCTGCTGGAGGTTTCCCATACTACCTCTCCTTAATCATTCTTGGCACTGCCAGATGTACTATCTGAAAGCTTTTGGAACCTACCAGAAAATTTCTACACATAGAGACTATTTAACCTGACTAAGTTTTTGAGAGGTTTGGGTTAGTGTCTTTGTGGTTTACCCTAACCATACAGAAATGTGTTCATGAGCTTGTACATTTGTTTAAAATATAGATCTTTGCCTTGATGCTGTTTTTGCTGTGTTTTTAACTTAGTGTAACAAATGGAGGGAAAACAACACTGGCAGAAAAGCTGAGGCATATGCTTCCCAAGTGTCATGTAATCTTTCAAGATGACTTCTTTAAGGTAACAGTATTGATGGAAAGACCTGATAGGTAAAAGTAGGCTTAAATAGATTTTAGTATCATTTTTTTAAATTGATGCTGCTGAAAATAATGCTAACTTTATAAGAAATAAAATGAGCACTGGGTTAATAGAGCTTAAGGTGGCCAAAACCACTGTGAATACTCAGCAAAAAGAAGTCCACTGTTTTCTTTCATACTCTTTCAAACTAAGCAAATAGGTGTTATGTTGGATACATTTTTCAAGCTCTTCTCTGCCAATAATATGAATTATATTGCTGTTAACTCCATACCCAAAGAGCAATATGTAGTTCTTTGTTTCCCAGATCAGAACAGAAAAACAACTTTTGCATTCACATCAAGGAGGGTGAATAATTTCTGAAGTCCTAATTAACTTAATAGGTATGATTTGGAGAATTTGTTGTTCTCAACCAAATAGTGTTGGCATTGTATTTTAATAGTTGTATACAGCTGTTTCATTTTGAAGATAAATTTAATCAATTGGGATACAAATGTCTATGACCCTTAGGTTCTACCTGAAATGCATGTCTGTGAAAGTAGTCATAAAAGCAAAATACTCTTTTTTTTTTTTTTTTTTTTTTCCCCCCTCCAGCCAGAGTATGAAGTAGAAACAGATGAACGTGGATTTAAGCTATATGATGGTTAGTAACTGTAATGCATTGCTTCTGAATGTTGCTCTGAAATTCTGTTCTGCTGAGTTCAACACTTCTTCCCCTTTACACCCTGTCCCTCTACCTTTTGAACAAGTTGGTAAACAAATGGTTGTTCAGTAGAAATCCTTTGTTCAGTTTCTCTCAGGTCACTGGGACAAATAGGAAGACTCAGTGAACTAGTAATAGATCAACTAGTGCTTGTCCTGTCCTTTTCTCTTTTTAACCTTTTCCTTGGTTTCTAACAGTTCTGTCTGGTACTGTTCAGTTGAAAGTCTTCGCTTGCAGCACTGACATGAGCTTAACTCCATAATTTTCTGTGTAACAATGGATTTCATAGTCCAGATCAGTCAACACTTAGGTCTGACCTGACACCTTTATTTCATGTAGGATGTCAGGTAGACCAAATCTTTTGAAGCTCCTGGTTAATGCTGGCTTAGCGTGCCAGTTTAGTCTAATAAACCTCTACATCCAGAGCTACTTTAGGGCAGTGCTTTGGTTCAGGTTGTATCACTTGTGAACAGTTACTAGCTAGTCCGTGTTGATACTTGGTAATCACAAAATGTATTATTACTCTGCAACACTGGCCAGAACCTTATATTGTATCTGAAAACTAAGTCTTAACCATCTATGCAGTTTTTGGCTCAACTTCTAGACTTCAATAAACTAGAACATGAAACTGGAGATATTAATTTGGATGTTCTAGTTCAAATATCTGGGTTTAATGCTGTTCTTCAAAGCACTGCTAAAGTGTGTTTGCTCTTAGGTTATCCAAAGTTTGCCTGCTCTCTATGCTTCAGTGCTTGGTCAGTATGTTCTTACACGTCTACAGGCAAAAATAGGTGCTACTTTGTGCTGTTTTGCTTTGTAGGCCATAGAATAATAAGAATCGTTTGGGTTGGGAGGAACCTTAAAGATTATCAAGATCCAGCTCCCCTGCGTGGGCCTGGATACTTCCCCCTAGACCAGGTTGCAAAAGGCCTCATCCAGCTTTGTCTTAAACACCTCTAGGGAGGGGGCAAGTCTCCTTTCAATCCAGTCAATCCACTCCCACTCTCTATATGCCTGAAACCCACTAAAAACCCAAAGCAAAAATTTTTGAGCACCGTCCCTTTACTTGTGTTAGTCTTTACTTCTGACAACTGACAGAAGGCTGGAGATCTGGAAGTAAGTTTTTACATGTTTTATGGAGTAAGAAGCTTCTGGTTTGCAGCTTCTGTTATCAAGGGAAAGGCTGTGAAGTGAGTTTATGTGCTGTTCGGTGCCACAGAGATCACACACACCAGAAGTACCCCAGTTCTGGGGAAAGCTTTAGTTTCAGGGTATCATCAGTTGCAAACATGGAGCTATTTACATGTGTGAGAGAGAACTTTTGGGGTAGTCCCATGCCCTTTCATTTAGACTTGTATGTGGATTACTTGATTTTTATTGATTAACTTAGAGTTACTTAAGAGGATGGTGATGATTATATGATTATCCTTCTCTGTTTTTATGGGGTGCCATTCTGTTTTCATCTAGAGCTTGATGCCCTTTATATGGATGATTTGGTGAAAAGTGTTCATGATTGGATTAAGTGCCCAGCAACCTCAGTTGTAAGAGATGTGCCTCAGAATACACGTAACAATCTGCAAAATACAGATGATGTTTACATTTTGATTGTTGAAGGCTTTCTGCTATACAATTATGCGTAAGTGGTAATATGTAATCTAATATAATAAAAGATGCCCTAAAATGGAAGAGAGAGATAAATATATTATCATCATAGGCCACTTAATGAACTGTGGAACAAAAGATTTTTTTTGACCCTTCCTTATGAAGAGTGCAAAAGGAGAAGAAGGTAAGCTTATTCAGTTATTGCTCACAGAGGGTCACTGTACCCACTAGCCTGGAGAGTTTCTTTTGTACTAGTTTTCCTCAGACCTTGTAAAATGTAAGCTATTAGGACCACCTGTCCTCTGTGATTCCCAGGGAAGACTGTGTAGCTATTTGACCAACATTAACAATAGCATGCAAAGATGCATGGTAATAGGATAAGGCAGGGTAAACATTGTGGCTGTGTTTTAGAGCACAGGAATATTAAAATGTGGAATGTCTTCCAAATGATGAAAAGAGAATTTACTGTCCAGATACATTTATTTACATTACTGATCCCATATGGGAGTTAAACAATTCAAAAGATATTAAGCGCAGCTTAATATCTTGGTTGAGCACAGCTGTGTGATGACTATTGTCAAACAGTGTTCATGTGTGGTTTTTAGTGTACACTTTGTTTAGATTGTGTGATAATTATACTTTATATCTGATGGAGATTGTTCAGCCAGTGTCTGACTTTCCTCCAAATTTGGAGCAATACTGTGTGCTTAGAGAAGTACATATGCATGAAGTCAGAATTTGCTGGCTGAGTGAAGAAATTCTTTATTCCACTTGCTTAGGTTTATTCCACTTTCTTGATTTCTTGGTGGGCTAACCTTTAAAGGACTTAAGTGCCCAGGATGGAAGTGACTAGACAAAACCACTCATCATTTAAACTTGAGCAGTCTGTAGCACTTTCATTACAGCTAAATTTATAGTAATACCATTTTCAGTTACAAAAGGTAATCTTTTAATGCCATGTATAATTTGATTGGCAGAAATGGGTATGTGAGTATGAGCTTGTGTCACAGATTCTGTTGGAACAAAGGAGTCTCCTTTCTCAAACAGTTATAGGGCCTTCCAGCCTGTTTTTATTTTTAATAGATGCTCTTACTAAGCCATCTGCCTTTAGGGAAAAATGTAAAACTTGCATGAGAAAGCAAATATATTTTTGTGTAGCACCAGAGTCTATCAGCCAGCAGATATGCCGGGGTACTTCGATGGACACGTGTGGCCTATGTATCTGAAATATAAAAGTGAACTGGAAGAGAATGCAATTGACATTGGTATAGTATCCTTAATTTTAAACATAAAATGCTTAAGTGTGGCACGTTTTTTGGGGTTGTGGGTGTTTTCATGCAGGTCTGTTTTCTTCAGGTATCTATGGCAATTGGAGCTGTTGTTGATTTATTTTTAAGTGTGTGGGGTTTGTTTTTTTTTTTGTTTTTTGTTTTGGCTGTTTTTTTTCTTTTAAAATGACAGTTACAAAGTTAGAAATATTCTGACCACTAACTATGACCATTTAACAAGCTAGTTGGTATATGCAGGTGAGCATACATGTGTATGGCTAAATAGGAAGCTTCTGAGATGATGACAGAAGTCTTCATAACTAAAAACCTGGTTCAAGTCCTGTAAAAAGTTGAAGATACTTCCTAGGTGCTTTTTGTACACACTGCAGTCATGAGTCTTCCATCAAAAGAGTCAAAAGCTGAGTCAGCTGATGAGTGCTGCCATAAGCTTGTGTGATGTTAACACTTCTACAGCTCTTCGACTACCTGCTCGTGGAGCGGGGGACAGAGGAAAGAGAAGTCTCCATCAGCACAAAGATTAGGGGATTGCTTCTTGCTGTGCAGTGAGAATGGAAACTACCTTAACTTGCTCGAGCTGAGGAAGCACCTGAAGTCTTCAACTGCTTAGGAAACTTTCTGCTGAATTACTCCATTGCTTTACTGTCCTAGTGTTATTACCACTACCCCTACAGAGATTTTAATGCCACAAAAAACCTGTTTCTTAACTTGAATACTTTTCCACTATGCTATTTTTTTAACATGTAAAATGAATTTAGGAAAGAAGAAGAGGGAGATACTGTTCTTGCTTTTTACTTTGTCCTCTTACTGCCCCCATAGAAATACCAAAAACTTTGCCAATTGCTGTTACAGAGAACTGGTACAGAACTCGTGAAAACATTTTCTTTTTTCTTTCTTAGTTTATTTGGATGGAACAAAACCTCAAGAAGAGCTTTTATCCTATGTGTATAGTGATATCATCCAGGAAATAAAAAAGCTGAGAGAAGGAAGTAAGTAATTTTACTGAGAATTTAATCTGCTTATTCTATACCAAGTTAACAAGAATATTATCTTTTTGTATGAAAATGCTGCAAGGATTATATAAATCTGTATCTTTGCATAAATTTGTATTAGAGCCCCTATACATGTTTGCTCATTCCTCTAAGTCATCATAAACTATAAAATGGGATTGAAATGGGATGTTCTGAAACAATAGTTGTGTCCACTGTTAGCTAATGATAGAATAATTCAAGAAAAAAAAGGGAACAGCAGAAGCATGGGGCAGGTGTGTTGGTGGCATTAGCTTTTAATATACAATAATGTCATGTGCAAGCAGAGAAATGACCCCCACAGCTTAAATGTGTACTTTATATTTCAGATCAGCAAGTCACAGCATAACGTAGAAAGCCTGTGTTCCCTTTTGGTACAAACCGAAAACCCCAAGACTATCATATTTGGCAAACCAACCAACTGAGCAAATGTCCTGTGTATGTCCATAATACCAGTGAATACAACATAAGTAAACTTGTATTGACTGTTAACTCTGTGTAAGACTGAGTGTTATTAACACTGCATTATTCTTTAGAATTTCTTTAATCACTCATGCTTTGGCTGATCTGTTAATCTGACTGAATGCATAGGTTTTAAATAATGTAAACATTTTGTATACAAAACCATGCTATAAAGATGCAGTTCTGTTGGATTAATAAGCATTAATAATGGATTAATGCAGTTTGAATTGTCTGTATAGGAATAACATTGATTATCTGTAATATTCTTATAAGCTGCTGATCACTGATAAACATGGTTAGAGGAACTAGCTGTGGCAATAGAAAGTTTAAGATTGTGTAAACTGTTAAGATTGCCTGATTCAGTAAGGGAATCTGTCATTGAAAATATTGTAACTGAACTTACTTAGACTTTGCAGAACACTCTGGTGTTTGTCAGATAATTTCTATGTTGTGCATTGTTTGAAGCAGTTGAGAATGGATATTTAACAAAAAACACAAACAAATGTGAAGAGAAGTCAGGCTTCTGGAAAAAGATGGAGGAATAAGATGGTGGGAAGAATGTAGATGTGTTGTTAACAGTACTAAGTACATCAGTTGTGCAAGGATCAGTTATTGGAATGGCATAGACTACTAGACAAGAAATGTATGCTTCAAGGAGAAGGAAGGAAGAAAATACTTTTGAATTATCATATTTTAGGTTGAAATTACAGTAATTAATGAGTTCAGAAAGCAGATATGCTATACATAAAAGTTCAGTTACAGGATTTATGTTTATGTGTTCAGCTAAACAAGGAAACTGGGAAGTGGATTAATTATTGGTTGCTGAATAAGTAATGTACTAACTACTTGTACTTTTTCTGTACAATCTAGTTTATTTTTATTAGAATAAAAATCAAGCCACAGTTATGCAAAGCATGGACTAAATTTCTATGTGCCAGCTGAACTTACCATTATGATTGAAACAATTCTTTACTGTTAACAGTGTTAAGTACCAAATCTGCATATAAGGAAGAGGTCTTAAACAGCATAGAGCTGTGCAAAGCTATCTTTAAGACAACGTAATTCCAATCACTATTTTGTTGGTTGGGTTTTTTGGTTTTGGTTTTTTTTTTTTTTTCAGTAAAAATACTTGAAGTTATGTTTGCTCAAAGGCAGTGACAGACTGTGTGACTTTAAACTGTGTTTTTGTTTTTGTTCCCCTCTAAAGGGGAGCAACTGTAGCAGATTTAGCTAATGTTTGGTTGGTTGTGGTGGGATTGTCACCAGGTATGCCCCAAGCTGCCCTATCACATCCCTACCTCAACCAGACAGGAGGATAAAATAGGATGAAAGGCTTTGGGTCAAGGTAAGGACAGGGAGATCACTCAGCAATTACTGTTATGGGAAAAACAGATACAGCTTGGTGAAATTAATCTATTGCAAATTAATACCAGAGAAGGATAATGAGAAATCAGAAAAAATCTTACCTTTCTCCCCCTGCCTCCCTTCTGCCTGTGCTCAGCTTCACTCTTGGATTCCCTGATTGATGTGAGGGAGTGGGAAACAGATGTTGCTGTGAGTTCACCACACATTGTCTCTGCCACTCCTTCCTTCTTACACTCTTCTCTGGTTCCATCATGGGGTTCCTCTCACAGGACACCGTCCTTCAGGAACAGACTACTCCAATATGGGTTACCCGTGGGGTCACAAGTCCTGCTAGCAAACCTGCTCCAGCTTGGGCTCCTCTCTCCACAGGTCCTACCGGAAGCCTGCTCCTGTGTGGGCCCTCCATGGGTTCATAGCCTCATTCAGACCAGGAGGTTGTACAGCAATTTTTTCCCTTCTTTAAACAGGTTATCACAGAGGCACTACCACTGCTGCTGATGGGCTCAGCTTTGGACAGAGGCACATCTGTCTTGGCTCCATCCAACATGGGAGAAGCTTTGGGTGTCCTCTCACAAAAGCTAACCCCTCCATGCTACAAAAAACCTTTTCATTGAAACCCAATACAATGGTGAAGGTTAGATTTTCGTTGTTATTGTTTTTCCCATCCCTGCACAGAACTTGTAGGCCCTTTGAATACTTCTGAAGTATTTTCTTAGGTGGAGAAATATGTGAGTACAACTTAAAAATTACACATTGGTTCTAGAGGAGCATAAGGAATTGACAAGGCTAGGAAGTGAAAGATTACAATGTCTCTTTTAAGTAGCTGTACTTGCTGAAATAACAGCAAGTTTCTCAGTGTCTGCTTCTAGGACTGATAATGCTTGGTGTTTATAGTTACTGCTAGAGAATGGTGTGCAGAACCAAGGACACTGCTAAGTTCTGTGGAACATCTTATGCTCTGGAAAAAGAAAGGAAGTAAAGGGGTCACACCTGTGGCCTTACTTTGGGGAGAAGCAGACAAGACAGGTGGCCAAAATTGACCAAATAGTATTCCATCCCATATGTGTCATACTTAGTATAAATTTGAGGGATCACAAGGGTCAAGCCTTTTCCCTTTGGCCCTTCTTCACCTCTTCCTCCTTCTTTGCCATCCTGAGAGGATTTGGTTTGCCTGCTTGTGGTCCCAATCTGTACCAGCCTGAGAGTGTGTGTTCCTGTCTCCAGCCCCCAACTGCTGCTGACTCCAGGAGTCCAGCCTGGACTTTTCCAAGGCTGCCCTGCAGCCTCAGTGGTGGCATTGAATGTTACTGGAGGGAGAGGGGAGAGGAATGTGGTATTGATTTTCTGTAAATTTGTATGTATTTTTTTTCTTTTATCGTTACTGTTTCATTAAAGCTGTGTAGTTTAGTTTCCAACCTGTAGGTTTCTCTCCCCTATTCTCTCTCTTTCTTTATCAGGGAGGGGAGTGGGATTAATGACAGAGAGGATCTGTCGTTTGGTCAATTGCTGGCCCAGTGTTAAACCATGACAAGGTGGTACAGCCCCTGAAAGAAAACATCTACTTTGCCCCTGGCAGGTGCTTATTGACTGCTAGTGCTGTGTTAGCTGTGAAGTGCCTGAGAAGAGTTGCCGGACAGGAGACTTTGGCTCATTTTGTGAAGAAAGTATGTCTTTTTGGAAGTGTTGCCATGTGCTGCTGGCTGCAACTTCAGGCTGTCATAGCCAAAGGAAACCTTGCCAAGTGTCTTGCATATGTTTAGAAACATATTAGCTTAATCTTCATTGTGTCAAAATAACAGAGGGAACATGATAATATAATAGTCATTAAAACTGATTAAGTGGGAACAAACTTCTAGTCTTGCAGAGCTACTGGTCTCTTTTTAACCTTCAAAGTTAAGGCTAAAAACTGAATTTCTGTTTACACTGTGTGTCATTCAGATGTTGATTTTTGTCAGCTACATGGTGTTTTCTACTTAAGGAAATGCTTAATGTGCCCTTGGAAACAATGATTCTTTTGTCAGAGTACTGTCTGTGCTTCCTCTCTGGCACTACCACTGGACACTTCCGTGGTCAAAAATGTCAAGCTGTATTTGCAGAAGAGTAAGTGTTGGAGAGTTTTTTTGGAAGAAAATGGATATGTGAGCAATCCTGACTACTTAGCATTAGCCAGAGTGAGCTGAGGGCCTTGAGGCCCAGCCACAAGGTTACTAAAAGATCAGCTACGTGCAAAGCATAAGGGAGTTGGCAGCAGCAAAGAAGAATAACAGGAAGGGAAAGCATTGCATAGACCGTGCATAAACAGTTGTATTTACACCAGTTAGATAGTGCCCTGTGGCATATGAAAAAGGTGTTGTATCAATCAGCAGTCTGCTTATGTTATTAGCCTGACTGGATAGGAAAGGGCTACCGCTACTCTCAATAAACGGAAATACTTTGCTTACATTAATCTGTGTGTTGTCTACTGGTCTCCCACAAATGGTGCCTGGAACAGGGACCTTCTTCCTGTTGCTTCCCAGGAGGGATGAAGACATCTGGAATGAGAGGGTAGCGGGAAAGGTGACCAAACAGCTCATTGCCCTGACAGCTGGTAGAAACACGCTTGCTGGAGGAATCTCACTCTAATCAGGTCAGGGAGGAGATGGGGTCTACACTCAGTAAAGAGGAAGAGGCAGTAGTTAAGCTGCTCCAACATATCTTGTCCAAGAGAGGGATACATTATGAGAGTGGCAGTCTGAAGCAGCTGCTTCAGTGGGCTAAAGAAAGAGCCCTGATCCCCACTGTCGGTATAGCTTTTGAGCTGGAAATGTATAAAAAACTTGGGAAGTCCCTATGGGATGAAATTAGCAAAGGATCTAAGGAGGCTGGAAAATTAGCCACATTGTGGGGTCTGATTCAAGACATATTAAAAGAAATAAAAAGTGAGAGGGCAGCAGCAGCAGCCTCAGTGTTCGCTGCCTTAATGCCTGATTAGCACTATCAACAAATGGTCAAAATATGGACTTGACCTCTAAACAGTTATTTGAGACACCTAAAATACCCCCACCAGCACCTGTGGGGGCTATACTAATTCAAGCTTGGCCAACTGTGCCATTTGACCCTGTGGTTCAGCCAAAAAGTAAAAGTGGGACGGAGAAGCAAAACCAAAAGTGACTGAAAACACCGCTGCCACCAGAACTGTTGGTGGACCCAGAGGGAGAGAAGCCGGAGAACATGGGTGAGGAATCTCTCAGAATGCAGACCCCCACCCTCCTGCCTGCCTGCCTGCCATGGCTCCCGGCTGCTCTGCCACTGCTGCCTCCCTCTCCCCCCTCCATTGCCCAGTTCATCTTCTCAACCACCATTGCTATCAATCTATCCTCCACTTCCCCTGTCAACACCGGCAATGCCTGCTATAGAGCAACAACCAAAGGAAGAACTGAGACTTGGAGACAAGCAACTAAGGGAACTACTGAAAAAACTGAAAGAACTGGAGACCAAGGATGAGTATACCCCTGAAAAACACCCTAGTTTTTGCTTCAGGGAATATCCCAAACAACCCAGGGGCACTAATCCATTTTTACCTCCTGATCCATTCCCTATTCCTGCTCCTACTTCCCTTAACCCTTTAACACACACTGCTCCACCCCTTCCAGATCCAACATGGGGAGGGGGGGAATGGTGGGGGTGGATCTAGTAACTAGATGGAAGGGAATTATTTGAAATGCTATAGTTGAAGGAAAAATGGTTCCCATCATGGGTCCCATGGCTTTTCAATTGATCCCCCCTCCAGGGGGGAGGAGGTCAAAGGGTTGCATTAGATTGGAAAATGATAAAAGAAGCCAAAGCCACCCTTACACAGTATGGTTTGAAATTGTCATTTACTCAATCTCTTTTGCAACATCCTTTTACTGCTCAATTGTTGACACCATATGGCACAAAAATGCTCATTAATACTCTAGCTCCTTCTCAACAACTGCAATTTCATCATAAATGGCAAATGCGGTGTGAAAACACAGCTGAGATGCCTAGACAGAACACTGATGTATTATACAGGGTGCAAGAACAAATGTTACTGGGTGCTGGTCCTTTTGCACGCACAGACTTGCAGGCATGGTTTCAAACTGAAGTGTTATAACTTTCACAAGAATTGGTGTTAGGACGACTCCCGAAAGGTGCTACAGCAGCTTAATTGTTAGAAGCTTCTGAGCAAATGCTAGAAGCAAATAAAGCTGCTTAAGAGCCATCATTGCAATATGGTCCTTAATATTGATGTATATTGTGATGCATGGTGCACTGGTGTTTCATACAGATAAAAAACTTGGTAATTACATTTTCAGTTTTGGTTTGGGAGATTGTACCACTTCATCTTATTTCAGGCCAAATCCACCAGATTTTAGTAGCAATAGCATTTCGTTTTTGGTGGGTGTTGTTAATTTTGTTCATATATTGTTGAGGAGTGAGACAAAAACCACAGTCATGAGAATGTGCATGCCTTTTTGGAGGCCGAGAGTTGCTGTTGGGAGAGTGAGAGCTGCCCCTGGTACAGAGAACACCCCAACGCCCCCACTCTTCCCCCCCCGCAGCTGCTTCTCACCCCCCTCACACAAGGGCACAGGTCAGGATACAGCTGACCAGCATCACCAGAGTATCTGCTACACCTGCAGCTGCTGTCTACCCCCACAGACACTGCTGCTGCTCAGAAAGTGAGCCAGCCCCTGCAGACACCACAGAAAAAAGAAAAAGAAAAAAAAAAAAAAAAAAAAAAAAAAAAAAAAAAAAAAAAAAAGAGCGAGCATATACCCTCATGAGAGCACTAAGAAGTAAACAACACCACTTTCAATCGAAATGCTCAATACAACAATTGGGCCAAAGGTGTAATGACAAATTTGAAATTTAGGGTACAGCAGTACATAAGTAGCACGATGGTAAAGAAAACTAGAAAAATTAACTGTAAAGTGAGAGTGCTGCTGCTAGGAAGCTGGTGTTCTTATTTCCACTTAAGTTTTGGTGTGCTAAAATTCTCTTGTTCCACTGCTACTTTATGTGATTAACCAAAGCATTACCACTTCCTGTGTGACTCCAGACCAGACCGATACAAGACAGCATTCCCTGAGAAGGGGGTGGGCCCTTAAAAAGAAAGCCCTCTGGTAAAATCTGCCTTTTCTCAAAGCCAGCTGGAAAGGATCATGGTTAATTGCTGCAGGAGACACAGATGGTGTCAGCACCCAGTCAAACGAGTTTTGAGGAGGATGCCCTCAATTGGTCTCTGGGTGCAAGTGTAATATTGTGGGAGAAAATTTAGAGACTCCTATGTTGCTAGCAAAGCTTAACTTGCCTTGCTTTTCTCTCACGGTAGTTGCTGGTCTCCTTGCTTTCAGGAGGCATAATCTTTGTTTAGTCTGGTGCAGAGGTACTTACAGGACTTCTTTCTGGTGTCAGCACAGCTGTTCCCCTGCTGGGGTACCTCACCACAGCATTTACCTACCGAGCCAGAACTGGGCTTCATTAATTGCTGAACTTGTACTTTTAATTTCAGCGTGGGACCCGGGGATTCGTGCTAGGCAGCCACGCATCCTCTCCAGGTTCACCCCAGAGGTGTTCGGCCTCCCTGCCCACCATTTCGTACAGCCCGGGAATGCCACTATTCCACCGTGGCTTTTTTCTCCTTCCTTGTGACACCTAACGCGGGCATGTGGCAAGGACACGGTCCTACAGGACTGCCCGTGGTGGGATGCCTCTGCCTAACGACGCTGGAGCCCAGTAGTTATCCCCGCACCTCGCAGCGTAGAAAGCACCTAAACCCCAGAGGCTGACGCAGCCCGGTCAAGATCCGCCCCGCTCTGGGTCGGGTCGGATCGGGTCACGTCACACACAGGCTCGCCCCGCCCGCCTCTTTCCCTCGCCGCCGCCCGTCCTCTCGCGATAGTTCCTGGCTGCCCCGGGCCGCCTCTCTCCACCCCCGCCGGAAGTGAGCGGGCGCGCCGGGCGCGACCGTTGGCGGCGGCAGCTGCGGGGATGTCGGCCACGTGCACCGTGTCCCGTAAAGCGCAGCCGCCGCCAGCGTCCCCGCGTCCGCTGGGAGAGAGAGATCCGCCGGCCAAGGCGATGCGCAGGGGGCTGCGGCGGGGTCATGAAGCGGAGCGGGAGCAGCTGCCGTGGCCGCGAGAGGGTGGGGGCGGCGAGCCCGAGGCGGAGCGGCCGGCCCCGCTGAGCGACGAGCGGCGGAGGCGGCAGCCGCCGGAGCCGAGGGCGCTGGCGGCGGCCGCCACGGCAGCCAGTGGGGAGGCGGAGGAGGAGCGGCTGGAGCGGGAGCATTTCCGGAGGATCATCAATGCCTTCCGATATTACGGGTAACCGAAAGCTGCCGCCGTGCGTGGGGCCTTCTCGCCCAGAGTTCCTTCGCTTTCCCGTCCGCTTTGGCGTGGCCGCCGCCGGTACTCGGCGGGCAGCGCTGTGCCTCTTGGCGAGGGGCTGGAGCCCCAGGCGGGACGGGACCTCTGACCCCCCCACCCTCCCCGCTTTCTTCCGGGGTGCGCGTCACGTCTCTTCGATGTCTTTATCAGCTAGGAAAGAAATAATAATAATAATAATAAAAATAATAATGCTGTGTCAAATTGCGGCGCACCTGAAGAGGGTCTGAAAGGACTCGCTGTAAGATAAAATGCTTAAAGACGTTGCAAATGCGCAAAACCACATCAGCTCTGGCTGGCAAAGAAAGACAAGCAGTGCTTCGATTTTGGGGGAAAAATTTGAAAGACGTGTTAATTTGCACAAGAAATAAGACCTGCTGATAGGGCTGAAGGATGCTATTTTGTTGTAACTTCACTAGGCATTTGTTGAGTCAGAAAAGTTATTAATGGCCCTATAAGAATGCAGTAAGGGGTGGGAGAACCTGGCTTTGTATCTGAATCCATTAAATGGAAAAGGGAAAAGGAAAATGAAGTTTCTCAAGCTGTGCGTTGGGAGGACTGGCTGAAAGACTCCAGTGGTCTGCAGTACTTTGGTAAACGATGTTTTGTTAGTCTGCATTTGGAAAGCATATTTGGAATGTACCTACAGTGCATACTCACATACATCAGTTTACAAACCATCATACGAAAACCCATACAAACCATCAGTTTCTTCATGACAGTGAGGCTCTTGGAAATAATGGGTGATATTTCCAATATTTCTTTGCTGGTTTTGTATCTTGTTTCATTTTCCAGGACCTCGTATTTGACAAGGAGGTTGATCTTAGGTGATCCTTTGGTGTCTCTTCCAAACTGAATTCTGTAGTTTGGTTTGGCCATATGTCTTGGTTTGGCTCGTATAGAGCTGATTTTCTTCTCAGTAGCTTGTGTTACCAGTTGGATTTATCATGGGATTTTATGTGAGAACAATGTTGGTAATACACTGATTTTCTTAGGTTTTGCTAAGAAATAAGGGCTTTTAAACTTGCCATGATCTGTTAAGAGTGTGGGTGCACAAGAAGCTGGAAGGGAGCATAGTTAGAGCAATGGCTCCATATTAGCCAGTTGAATATTCCGTATCATGCACTGTCTTGGTCAGTGTATAATTAGGAATTCGCCAGGAAGTTCTCTCTTCCAGGACTGAAGTTTGGGTGTTTCTCTCCTGTGAGACTGATAGGCAGGGACAGGCTGGGCAGCAGGTGTTGAGCAGCTGCCTGAATCACTTGTTTGTATATTCTATTATACATATTTTTATTCTGTTTCAATTCTGATTTTTTTTATCTCATCCCATGAGTCTTTCCCTTTCCAATTCTTTCTCTGATTCCCTTGGGGTGAGGGGAGAGTGACCATGGTATATAGCAGCTTGACAAGTTAAAACCAGGACACCATGCCAAGGGCTCTGTGTCAGTTATTACTATAACAGCATCCAACTGTAGTTTACTGATAGTGGTGACATAATTTTATTCTCAGGCTTTAGAAGCTGTGAACATCTTTCTCAACTTCATGCTCCAACTCTGTCTTTGGGTTCCTTTTGAGTATTTTTGTTTTGATAAATGCATAGGAAAAGGATGTGACTCAGATTTCCAGTACAGAAGTTGAATTAAATTGCCTCTGCCTCAAAGAAATAACTTCAAGTGAAATTATATATATTATGAGTTAAAAATAATCTATCTGTAAACGTCAGCGTGAGTAAGGCAATGAGAGATGTTAGGTGAGTCCAGACTAAAGTTCTTTTCTTCTGGAGATACCCGGACTTCATTTTTTGTCTGTAGTTCTGATTTCAGTGATTCCTTCATTCTACTAGAAGGCTGCAATTCCACATGGAGAGGTAGGGTATTATGGGTCAAGGAATTTTTCTGTCAAAACTTTGAAGGAGGTGGTATTAAGATAGGCTGATGCATTTTATATAGAAGATCAGTTTATTTTCATTATTACTTCTCTATTTTTTGTTCCTGAGTGTAATTTTAAACTGGTGTCATAGGTATTGCAATGAACATGGCCTTCTTGGTAGCAAATATATGATGTTGGAAATACTAGCTGGTAAAATTTTCAAATGGAGGCTGCAATAAAAATTGCAACAACTGCATCTTACTCTCTGTGGTGGCTAGTTTTCAACTTAGTGCTTCTGACACAAGAGTTTTATAAACTGCAGTACTCCTTGACCTGATAAAACGATTTGCTGCTGCCAAAAGGGGCAGTATCCCTTGTCAAGGCTTAATGGCCGCTTGCTAGCTTGTCCTTATTATTATGCTCGTCCAGCTTGACTCACTAGACTGACAGAAATCTAACAAAATCTATACAAGACTTTTCAGGGTTAGGAAATTAAATGATCTTTATGGCAGGCCTGGTGAATACTAGAATATGGTGTGTGACAGAGCTGTCCTGGGTGAGGAGAAGGAAGAGGAAAGAAAAAAACCACCTCTCTCTCTTGGCTGTAGAATCACCTTCTTAATGTAACTTTCATTTTGGAGAAATGGAAGCTTTCTATTTTTAACTTGGATCAGTTACATGATCAAATTGCAGTATTCATACTTGAGGGGAAATGCTGTTAAAAGAAAGCAGTTTAGTATCTTAATGTAGCTGCCAGAGTGCTGATAAGGTTCAGCACTGACTTACACAGTGACTTCTGTTTCAGAAGCTTTTTACTTTGAGGGATCTGTATTCACCCACTGCATCTCATTACTTCTGTAGCCAAAGTTTACCACAGCACCTACCTATTAATTTAATTTAAATTTGATTTTTGAAATAATTTGTTTGGATTTTATGGATTTGGGTGCTGGTTTTTCATTGATTTTTGTAGATCTGCATATTATGGTAGTCATCACCAGCACTAGAAATGTTTGGTGATGAAACTCCAAGAAGAAAACAATTATTCTTATAAACTAATAACATCTTAAAAAGGGTGGTAATGTACAACTAAAGCTTAGAACAAACATCTTTGAAAACTTGTACTCTAGTAAGGAATTACACTTTCTGTGTCTAAAGAAATGAGTAATAGTAATTGGAGAATCTAACAGTCTAAATATCTGAATGCTTCAAAAATCTAAATGCTTAAACTTTCTGCTTTTTAGAGTGAATATGCATGAACGAGTGAACAGAACGGAGAGGCAGTTTAAATCTCTCCCAGCCAACCAACAGAATCTTCTTCCTCAATTCCTTCCTCACCTTGACAAGATTCGGAAGTGCATTGATCATAATCAAGAGATACTACAGACCATTGTGAATGACTGCGCTCGTATTTTTGAAAATAAAGAATATGGAGAAGATGTATGTTAAAATGGATTTTTTTCATTCTGCAAATTTGAATTCTGTATGCTTTGGGATTTTCTGCATTTGTCTTTTATACCTGTAGGTCTCCAACTTTTTCTTATTGCCTTCATTTTACTTCCTGATTGCTGCCATTTTCTCGCTCTTGTCTTCCGTATCTAGTAGAGCTCATGTTCAATAAAACTGTTTGGTTTTAGTCCTTTTAGTTACTCTGAAGAAAATTACAGTAATTGCTTACATGTAAACCAGCAGTCTTTCTTTGCTTCTTAATTACCTCTACCTTGGTTACATTTTAAAGATACTTTGTTTTCATTTAACAATGTAAAGCATAAATGGTGTTGTCTGTCTCAGGTTACTACCTGTCATGGCATTCCAAATCAGTTAAAAGTTTTAGGCCACATGTTTTTAATGTTGCTATCAGTAAAAACATCTTCACTACTTACCTGCTTTTTCATTGCGGCATATCTGCAAAAAATTGCCATCAGGCTGGCAGAGATGGAAACTGTAATCCTTTTTTTGGTATCAGCAGGCAAGGTATAGTAAGGGGCAGATCTAATGTGAGCTTAGTGTTTCCTCATCAGTAACTCCAGGGATCCTCTGAGGATAAGCAGTTCAGCATCTGCACTAGCTGAGGCCTGGTGCTATCCTGAATTGTTCCCTGCTATGCCATACTGTGTTTATTTGATGTGGAACTTGGTCTCTTGTCTGCTGAACTGAGACAAATTCTGTGTGTTTAGAATTCTAGGTTGGATTTGCACCCTGGTTCTAGAAGTTAAAGTCGAGTGCTTTGTCAGCTAAAGCTCCCAGTACCTTTATACCATGGCCTTTGTCTGTTTATACCTTATTCCACACACCCCCTTGCCCAACACTAAAGGTACTTGATATATTTTCCACTAACTTTTTTTTTCCCTTCACTTTAATCAGGGTAGAGGAAAGATTACACCAGCTTCAACATTTGACATGGACAAATTAAAATCCACTTTGAAACAATTTGTGAGAGACTGGAGTGAAGAGGGGAAGCCTGAGAGAGATTCCTGCTATCAGCCAATCATTAATGAAATTGTAAAGAACTTTCCAAAAGAAAGATGGTAATAGTATTTTAAGACTTATTTTTTATGTGGGCATATCCTGTTGCATGAATCTAACAAAGGTTTTATCGAGTAATAAAAAGCTTGGATTTAAAATGATAGATTTTTTCCATCAAGAACGTTTTTATTTCTAATACAAGGTGTTGGAGAAGAGTGTAATCTTCACAAAGGAATACCAGGTAAACTAGGAGTATTTTTTTTCTACAGTGTGATGTAATGGAATATGTGTTAACTTTTCAAGCAAGAGACCTCAGGAAGTTGGTAACACGGTGCTCAGTGAGGTAAAGTGTTCAGATAAGCAGATTCTTCAGAGTGTGTGTGTGTGTTGCACGTAAACAGAAGAACCTTTGTTCCAGCTGCAAGTTTTGACTACCACCCTTCAGGGCAGAAGGAGGAAAGGAGGAAGAAAACTCATAACCTGTAGTGGCGTTCAACTGCACTAAGAAGTTAACACATCAAATACTGAATTCTAGCCTTGGTTTCAGACAGCTGTTACAAGGCAAGTCTAAAAAAAGCTTTGCTGTATATGTCAAGGTCACTTTGTGACTGCATTGGCTTGTTAAAACCACCAAAATAGTATTTGGTGCAGGGTTTTTTTAGTTTGCTTTAAGTAGCAGTATACTGATAGAATATCTGAATATACTACTTCTACTTCTTAGTAATTATTTGTATAGAGATCCTGTCATTTAGTCAGCCCAGTCGTTGTAAAGCAAATCTTAGTTTAAACTTCAGTCTTATAATGGCAATATTTATGAACTTCATACTCATAAATTTTAACAGGTCAGAATTTAGGTTTCTTTATAAATGGGTGTTCCTGTGAGATTTCTTCCTTCTCAGTAATTGCTGGCACAACGCTTAGACCATTTTGAACATAACTTCCACTAGACATCTTTAGATTTTCATTAATAAAGGCTTAATTGTGGCAGAACAAGGAACTGATGTGGTTGCTTAGTCTTTTGTCTTGGGCTAGCTTACCTCAAAGAGGATGTACCACTAGAGATACTTTATGCAAAGATGAATTTTCTGCAATATGTTTTTGTGCTAATAATGCATCTTTTTTCTCTGTGTGCTAGCTTTCAAGTGTTTTGGCTATGGCAGAGGTAACTTCTGTCAAGTTTTAGAGATTCATGACCGAAGTTGGAAAGTGTAGGCTTTCTTATTCATCTATGATGAGCTGTGTTTCAAAAGCAGCAGCTGGTATTAGGAATCAATACATGGTCAGAGATTGGGTAGATCTGAAGTTGATAGCTTTGTGCTTCTTCACCAGGAATTCTGTTTGTAGTTTAGCACAACTGAAGTGACAGTTCTGTCCCTGTTATGATGGCTGTGAAATACTAGTTACGTTTAGTTTGTTTCTACAAAAATCTCAAAACATCCCTGTATAGATCAAACATTTCTATTCCAAGTTTGAGTCTTCAAATTAAACTTATTTATAAAATTTGTAACACATCATACCTGTTTAAGAATTTAATATGCATGATCATTATGCAGCTGTAGTAGCGGTTATGTAAAAAGTGTTCTCTGGTCACGTTTTGTTACTTACTGTTACCAGCTTGCTCTTTTCCCTTGTGACCAGAGGCTCTCCAGCTTGGGTGTACTTGACTTTTGGAGGCAAGAAGCAGTTGTTCAGAAGAACCTGTTCTCTTTGCTCATCATGAGGCTTAACTGGCAGTGCCACCTCACCTGTGTGCAAGAAGTAACTTCTTTATCAGGGCAGGCTGTCTGGTCATTCTGGTTCATTTGTGGTTTCAGAGGGGAGCAGTTGTTAAATTTTGAAGGGATAGGCTGTGCCTGACCTGGCCTTAATGAAGTTGTGTGGGCTGTTTGTGTATAGTGGGTGCAAAGTCACAGGACTGGCTGTGGTTGCTAATGTGGGAAGACCGCCTGTAGATAAAATTTCAGAGCTCAGCTTTGCTTGGGTTTTTTGGTTTTTTTTTTGGAGTTATCTTTTGTAGTACAGAGTATTGAAGTCTCCTGAGATGCTGAAATGGAAGTGCTAGTGAAAATGTACTGTTGGCACTGGATGATAAAAATAGCTTTGTCTAGGTGTATTTTGCATTGAAAAAGATGGAGAAATAAATATCTGAAATTTAAAACTCTTAGTGCAAGTCACCTTTTTACTTTTTAATGGATTTTTAATGGATTTTTAGTGGAATTATACATTCAATTTCTAGTTAATATTATCAGTTAGCATTGTAGATTCCATGCACTGGAATTATATAAAAAAGAGTGAGTTTTTGAAACTATACAAATACTTTTCACTCGATGCATGCACATGTTGTGTTATTGTTCTTTGCAAAATTGGCCTGTATTGGCTCAGTTGGTATGCAAAAAACAGGAAAAGAAATGAAGTGCTCTATATTCTTGCTTTTCTAGGATGCAGAAGAGATACAAGCAATGGTTGAAAGCAGCTGTAAATTGGAACAGTCTTGTGAGTAGGTGCTACTGTTATGTTGTGTTTCAGTCCAGTCTTCTGACAAGACTGTCATCTGAAAATGAAATGGCAAAAGTCATTTCTGCCTCCTATTCATCTTCAGAAATAATTACTTCTTTCTGCTTAGCATCTTAACAGAGAATCTTGGTTAGGAGGATCAGCAAAGCAATTTTATGTTAAGTCCCATAAGATAGATCTTCCTCAAGAACTGATAGATTTCCTGCATTATTAATGTTGGAATTTGTGTTTCAGCTCACATGTTTCTACAATATTGTCTACCTTTTGATCAACCATTTGAATTTCTTGTATTTCTTGGGTCTGAAAGAACCATGATCACTGGTTTCTGTAGGAGAAAAGACTAAAATATAGATGACTTTTTATTTCTTGATGTAATGTCCATTTTAATGGGCAAGCATAAGTTAAAAATCTAAATATCCAGATATATTTTTTTAATTCCCTTTTTTTGGTCATCTTTGTTTTCTTTTGCTTCTACTTAACGTTAAAGGATGTAAAAATTTCTGCTTGTTTGAAAGGAACCAAAGAAATTGTTAACCTTTTACCAAATTATTCCCTGGCCAAGAACAGTAAACTAAGGTGCCTTCTCCAGAGTTTCCTTTTATTCATTAACTTGACCTCTGAAATCACCTGTAACTTGGAATTGAAATCTTTCATGCTGGCCAGTAATTTATTGCATTTTCCAAGATAATGGCAGAGCAGCTCAGAAGAAGTCATCTGTGCTTAGATTCCATTTTATTTTAAAAACATACCGTAATAGTCCTAAGGCTGAGCTAGGCTATTCTTGCTTGCTTTCAGTCACATTTATAATGATGATAAAATTTCTGCTTTATCTGAATTTTATTTAAATTTTATATAAAATACATCTGTCATTGCGTGGTATTTATTTCTGTCAATTTCTCCTTAGCCTAAATTTTAATTAAACATTGGACTAAAGAGCAAACTATATCTTAAGTGTTATTGTGGTCCACTGAAAGCTTTACAGGTCTTTACCTGTATGTGTATTAGCCTCAGCTACTATGTTTGGAGAAGAATTCTTCGTATGATTGAGCTTATTAGCTGTTTTCATTATCTTATTTGAAAAGTAGTTGCCCTTTTAAAAAAGGATCTGAGAATGTGATACAGTAAAAGAATGAAAATTTCTATACTGGTAATAGGATCTGTTCACTATTGAAATCTACACACATTACAGAGTTAAGATGACATCAGGAAAGGAGTCCCAGCATGTGACTCTGCTGATGTTTCCACTAATGTGTGTATGAGCTGAGTATTTCTTACACGTATAGTCATTAGCTAATACTGATTTGCAGTGTTTAGTTATGCAAATGAGGTTGGGTTATGGATGTAACACACTAATTTTTCCTCTTCTAAAATTCAGTTTGTCCCTCCAGGACCATAATGTTTTTGCTGTAGCAAATAGGCATAAATTAAGAAACCTCTATTTTTATTATGTATAATTTTCCCCTTCAAACAGGACATAAAGTGAAAATCTTCATTAATGGTTTTAAAACTCTAAAAGCTGAAAATAGGTCTCAGTTCAAAATGCAGTACAGTAATGGCATGACAAATTTTAGGTGTTTCTGCTATTTCTCCACTGTCTTTTGAAAAGACTTTTCCAGTTTCAACAGTTAAGCCAAACACACCACACATCCCTGCTGCTGCTGCTTGCTAGTGCAAGGTGGGCTGCATGGTGGATAACCTGGGGCTGTTATCCCTTGTAACAGTTTTGAGTTGGTTTTTTTTTTTAATTGTTCTTCCTACTCCTACAATTATCTGTCCACCAAAGAAAGTAGGTTTTTCTAGCCTCCTAAATTTTATTACTGTGAAGAATTTAAAAAAAAAAAGTTTCTATGGAATTATTTTTTACCTGTTTTAATAATTGCAAAATTAGTATAATATATTGTATCATAGTGCTTCCACAACCACTGGTTTAATACTTTTAATTCATCAATTGTTTATCACTAACAATTGATTTTAAGTCTTCAAAAGAAAAAGGCATATTTTTACAGCAGGACACTATCAACAGTCACTATTTGTTGTACAGTCAGTTTGCCACATACTTGCTTTCTCTGACTAGAGAGTAAAAAAACCAAACCTTCTTCAAACCTTGAAGGCTAATGTCTGTATTAAAAGGACATGTAATTGATTAGATTATATTCTGTTCTTTTAGCTGTGGTCTCTATGTATGCTAAAATCAAGTTGGTGGACAGTCCCAGACCCTAGTAACTGATACGAAGAGCATAGGCATGAATTAAATTGCTAACAAGTTTCCAGACAGACTCCAGTACCTTTGCTGCAAATATTTTTTGAGGTAGAATTGGGAAGTTTATTTCAGAGATACAAAAGCTTTATATTGTGAGTTAAAATAAGAGATGATTACAGTCAATTTTAAATTGCCACACTTGCCTGCTAGAGGCTTTATCTTGTTTTATGATGAATAATAGTGCAGATTGTAAAATGTCATTACACCTGTATACCTCCTTGTTACTAGTTTTTTGGTTTTTTTTTTTTTTTTTAAGAAAAGGGTCTCTTCTAATCAGTGTATGATAATCTTGAAAGTGGCATAAGGCTTTTCAGTCAGCTTGTTGTAGAAGTGTCCTCCTTGAAAAAGTCTGAGGAGATCTAAGTATTTCTTGAGTAAAATTGTAAGGAAGTTATGAAATAGACTCGTTTTGGAATTAAAGTTAATAGATACAGCTTTTGCTGTAAGATTAGGGTTTGTTTCACTTCCATAAAGTGTATTTCCTTCTTCCTTTTCCATCAAGGTCCCTGTTTGAAAAACATCATCTTGAGCAGTACTTTTTTCTGAATTAATCTTTTTCAGTAAGACTTCCTGGCTAGCATTATTCTGGCTTTTCTTGTACAAGAGAGGTACGGAGAACCCTTGCTTCACAGGAGTGCTTTTAATAGCAAAAACTTGATTTCCTACTTGTTTTTAATCTGAAAAACAAAGGACCTGAAAGTGTAATTGAATGGAAATGAAAATCAGGAATTAGAAGAAGTTTGATTACTTTCCCTTTGAGAGGCTTCACCAATTACATGATTAAGCTGCAACACAAAAGGCATTGTTAAAACTTTTTTGTTAGTTTGTGTGGCCTTCAGAAAAGAATGCTTTCTTTTATTTTTCGGTTATAGTCTTCAGACATGTACTGCTTTCCAGAATTTACATGACTTGCTCACTCATTTTCTTTTCCAATGCACTTCTGAACTCTTTCTGTCATCCTAGAGTTTCATATAGTCGAAGACCTTGCATTTGGCTTTCTTTCATTGTATGGAAGTTCTGATTTGTGGCTTCACTTATTTAGTGGCATATAAGTTGATACACATTTTGTCTTTGAATGTGACATACAAAAGGGAGGGTAGCCTGACTCTTCAGATTTGGGGTTTTTTGGCACATAAAATTACAAAGTCATGATCACAACTGGAAGTTGAAGATACTTCTTTTCAGATTAAATATCTTTTCAGTCTGGCATGAGAGTGTTTTGTCTTATGAATGAAGGTTTGGTTGCCTTGTGATGGAACTCTAGTAGTTAAACTAGATATGTATTGCCTTTTTTTGCTGGAAAGAGTAGAAAATTATGAGGTTCTTAGTTCTTCTGTGTATTGGGTGCTGAACTGGAGAGGTTTATTTCTAGGTATCTCGGCAAACACTGCTGGGTGCCTTCTGGTCATCAACTTGATGCCTAGCTACGGGAAGTGAAGGGTTAGAGAGCTGCAATGTACTTTGATGTAGGAAATCTTTCGTCACTTGATGTGCTTGAGTTAAATCAGTTAACAGCATATTTAAAACCCACAGTTTTGAGAAGGTGCTTTAAGGTTTTTACAGCGTGAATTGTTCATTGGCTTATGGAAGTTTTGTTTGCTTTCTGTTTCTGGGATCAAAATACTCATTTATTTTGTATGCTACCTAATCAAGAAGATTTCTAGACTGTTCAGTAGTTATCAGTGCGTCTCAGAAAAATAATTGGTGGTAATGATAATGTTCTTTCTTTAATTCACTTAAGTTTAGCTTGATAACTATTAAGTTTTCAGGAAAAACATGTTTTGTAATTTTGATCTGTATGCTAAATGAGGGCTTTATATATTATTTTGTGTCATTTTCTGTGAATTATTTTGACTGTACAGTTAACCAATCTGAAAAGGACTGGTTCAATTTGTATTTAGAAAGCAGAGTCATACAGGAAATACATTTCTAATATCTAAGTATATGGGAAAAAATGTTTAAGTAGCCCTTTAGTTTTGTTAAGAGGTATCAGATAAAGGCTTAACTATTATTTTTGTTCTGTTGCAGGGATTTCTCCAAAGTTAATATCCTGGTACCTGGTGCTGGGCTAGGTAGATTGGCGTGGGAAATAGCTATGCTCGGTTATGCATGCCAAGGAAATGAATGGAGCCTCTTTATGCTCTTTTCTTCTAACTTTGTACTCAACAGGTACATAGCTTATGTTTTACTTGCTGATTAAATCCTAGGGAGGCAAAACTGTAATGAGAAAAACTTAAATAAATGAAAATCCAAATCTGCAAATCCTAACACAGTACACAAGGTAACCACTTTTTAGAATGTTTTAATGAAAAAAAAAATCAGTGGGATAAATGGGGGGGGGGGAGCACAAGCATTATGTCTTAGTCATTAAGATTATAGCAGGAAGCATGGCTTTTAAGTTGTAAGACTTATTTGTACCACACATTTTCTGCAAAATCTTGAATAGGATTTATCATTTACTTCTCATCTGTTTCACCGGTGTCAAACGGGCTAGTTAATATGTGCATGATACTTAACGGTGGTGATTACTAACGGAGAAAACCAGTTAAAGTGTTAATTAAAATAGTTTTGGCATGAAAAACAAGCAGTGAAGCACACTGAACCACTTCAAGCAAGTCCTGTCACTGAGTAGCAACTAAAATAATATAGTTAATAGTTCTGCAATTACTCTGAAGTACTAAATTTGAATGTGGTAAATTTTACTTTACAGGTTTAATTTAGAGTCACTTTTCTGTATCTGGTATTATGTCACTTGCACTGGAAATTACTGGTTGCATAATTAACTTGTAAGAGAGGAAAGAAGGTTGGTTTTTTAAGTAAGAGGGTGGGCAAGTTTGAAAAGAAATCTGGGAGTCTGTTCTGTTTTTTGAAGGAGTTCCTGTGTGGCATACACTAGGTGGTCCTGCTCTGGCAAGGGGGTTTGACTCCATGATCTCTCAAGATCCTTTCCAGCCCCCAACATTCTGTGGTCTGTGAGTTAGTATCAAATTCAGAGAGACAGAATTTGCCCATTGTCTCACTCTTCAATCTGAAATGATAAACCTTTGCTGAAAACACCTGAATTACCGGCTTGTATTTTATATTGTTGCATTGTTTTGGAGCAGTTTATAGACTGACTGTCCTCAGTGGACTGTGATGATCTTAAGTGAGCAGAAACAGCCAGGGGAAAAGACTGTGCCTGCTGCATATCTGCTTAAAACAGCAGTGGTCGTCGTGATGAAAATAAGTATTTGCTAGAGGTTTGGTTTTTTGGTTTGTTTTTTCCTTGCATTATTCTTAAATGACTCATCTGGTGATGAAATTGCTTATTACAGTTGAATTGACTTAATGCCTTGCAGCTACCAAAAGGATGTCACATTCTTCTCATCCTTAGTTACAGAGACTTACTGGCTTTTACACTCTCTAGAACTTTGGAAATTATTCAAAGCAGCATAAAAGTATTAATTTCCTATCTTTGTGAGCGTTGATCAGCAGTCACAGTCGTTCAGATCTGAAAGTCAAATGAAAAACACTGCTGATTAGCTCTGAAATGTTTTTTGCTTGTTTTAAATAATTAGTCTTTGGTCTGTGTGTAGAATTCCTAAGATCCATGCTTAGTTTATGGTAGTAACCATTTTTAGTATCTAATGCTCATCTAGCGTTTCTTATTTATAGATGCTTAGTGAAGAGGTGTGTATGCATTAGAGTTGCTTACACTATTAGATATTAGGCAACAAAACTGAGTGTTGCTCAGCTCCTATAGTCTTCATCTTTGCTGGGCAAGTTACTGGTTTCAGTTTTTCTTATTAGCTGAAATAAAATGAAAGAGAATACTGCTAATCCAGCTCTGAATTTGTCAGTTCAGTTAAGTGTAAGGACTCCTTCCTCCCAGATCAAACTGTGGCCAACTGCCAGCTGTGGACTTGGGATGTCTATTAAGGTTTTAGGGACTTCTGGGATCCTTCATTTCAGTTTTATGTGGTTGTTCCCAGTTGGTCTTCTGAAATGTTTGCCTTCCCTGAACTAGAAGAAATGGCAATGATCGAGAAAAGTGGAAGATAATGTTTAAAGAAGAGTAGTCAGCAAGAAGGATTTGCAAACTAGTTTTTAACTAAATTTATTATTTTCTGTTTATAGTTCATAAAAGCATGAAGCTTTTGCTAGTGTGCTTCCAATTTGGATCTGCCTTATTTCTCTGACCTTGGTTTATTTTTAGGAAGACAAAATTATTATACTGAGTGTCAAGCCAGCTACTAGAGTGGGCACCCAGATATGTGTGTCTTAACTCATCTGTATACAAAATGGTATCTGCTGATTTTTGTGCATGTAAAAACACCAATTACTGTGGATAAAATTGCACTGCATGTTGTGTAGATTGTGTAAGTGTGGACACTATAATTATTTGAAATATTAAGAGTGTATTATTCCAATGAGGAAAGTCTAATTTGAAATAAAGGGACCATAAAATAGCTAACTTACAGTGGTTCTGAGGCTATTGGTTTTCTATGGGAAACTGCTTTTCCTTGTAGGGGTAAGGTTCCTGTTACTGGTGCTTTTTGGGTGAGTTCTGGATGAATAACAGATTGCAGATTGGTGATGTACAGACACAATTTCCTGGATGCTTTGGAAGAGCAAAACCTGTGAAAAGCATAATCTGCTTTCCTGCCTCTGGAAAGTGTATGGACATTTTGAGGCAGTCTGAAGACACAGGACATAGGTTACTTCTTTTTGACATCTGGCAGGAGAGAAAGCAACACACTAGAGTGTTATCTGTGTAGAGGAGACATGAGCAGCTGCTTGCTGATTTCCTCCTTCCTGCAGCTGGAGATTGAGAGCATAGGGTCAGTAGCCTCAGTCTGACAGCCCTTCTGAAGCAGTAGTCCCACTTCTGACTATTTGAGAAAGTTCAATTGAAGTAATATAAGATCACTCTATAGCAGAGTCACAGTAGGCTTAATTTAGAAAAGCTTTAATACCAGTAGAATTCATGCTAGTAAATGGAAATAATGTAATTGTAGATAAATCTTGATGCGACTGCTTAATTGTGTTTGTTGTATGTCCATGAATGCTTTGAGATAAAGACAGTTAAATTTTTTTTCTTTATCTCAGTGGTCAGAAGTAATACTGGGTTACCCATCTTTGCCAGAACTCTTTGACAGTGTTGAACAGTAAATGTCCTGCCTTGATGGAAGAAAATAAAGTGTATCATACTTAAAGATGCTATATTTTTATAACGTAAACTATATAATACATATTTTGTTGGAAGGATGGAATTGTAAAGGTCTGCAGTACTTAATTTTGAAGTATAAATTACTGAAACTGGAAAAGGAGGTTTTCAAGACTGAGTATGGAGAGGGATTGGTCTTTCATATTAAAGTGGGAATGTCTTAAAAGTCTGCATGAATATACTTTGTTCTGGGAAAACAAAAAGAAGGAGGTGCATGTTTCCTGATAGTTAGAAAAGAAACCATTCTAATCTGTTCAGATCTCTTATTCTTTACAATACTTTGGGGGAAGTCTCCATTATTACAGAATGTTCTAAGGTTAATATAAATTGACTGTGAACACATGGAGACTGCTGGAATGGTTAACACACACAGTTTTATTGGCCAACCTGTCATGTTTTCTTTTCAGTGAAGACTTTAGAGGGAAATGGTAAATAGTGGGAAAAGCTTTAAAATGAAAAAATGTGTTATTTTTTGGTGATACTTTGTGTCTCAGAGTTAAATTATTTTTTTCATCACGCTATAAATATATGAGCAGTTTGAGGTGTTATGAACTGGGTAAGTCATTTACAAAATGTGTAGCTTTTGCAAGAACTTTATCAACAAAAAAACTGGATGTTGCTTAAAGTCTTTGACTCCTACATTTCTAGATTATAAAAAAAAATCAGCTTAAACTGAACTGTGCTGGTTTCCATATTTTGCAGATGCTCTGAAATTAACTCATGTAAGCTTTATCCCTGGATTCATCAGTTCAGCAATAACAGAAGATCTGCTGATCAGATACGCCCAATTTATTTCCCTGATGTCGATCCTCACAGTCTTCCTTCTGGTTCAAACTTCTCTATGACAGCAGGGGATTTCCAAGAAATTTATTCTGAGTGCAGTGAGTAAATGTAAAATTTTAGGCTACTCATGTAATTATCTTTAAGGTATTTTAATGGGACCATTTATTATAAGTACACAGGAACTGTATGCAAAAGCATGTAGCAAAAAGTACTGTAGGAAGATTTTCTTACTCAAAATCAGCTTTTCTTCTCAGTTATAAAAATATGTGGATACCTCCTTGGATAACAGGTCTGTGTTGAAGTCAGTAGTCTCTTTCAGAGTAAGACAGCATAGTAGTATTAGGAAGAGGTTGACTTAATTTAAAAAAGTGGTGTTACAAAGGGAACAGTGGAACTAGTCACTTCTGTAGTGTAAAAAAGTTAATGTGAGTATTTTATTCATTTCCTGGTGTGAATGCAAGGCAAACTGTTTCAGTAATGTAAAATTATAAATCAAACTTATAATTATTGACTGTCGATAGTATATATTTAAGAGAAATATTTTGTGGAAATAGGTTATCAAAGACTGAGGCTTCCGTCAGTACAAAAACTGGGGTTTTTTGTGAGGTCTGGGTAGTTGTGCTGTCCTCTTTGAAGCTAGGAAGTAATGCTTTACAGTTAACATAATGTTGATGGAACCTGCAGGATACTATCTTTAGAGCTTGCTCTTCCAATTGCATATTTAGGATTTATTTTTCCAGTACCTGAAGGGGGCTTACAGAAAAGCTGTGGGAGGGTATTTTACAAGGACATGTAATGACAGGGCAAGGGGTAGTGGGTTTAAACTGGAACTAAGTAGATTTAGGTTAGACATGAGGAAGAAATTCTGCAGTGTGAGGGTGGTGAGACAGTAGCTCAGGTTGACCAGGGAGGTTGTGGATACCTTATCCCTGAGAGTGTTCAGCTGGAAATTGGAAGTGGCTTTGAGCCACCTGGTCCAATGAGAGATGTCCCTGCCCATGCAGGGGGTTGGAACTAGATGATCTTTAAGGTCCTTTTCATCCTGAACCATGCTATGATTCTATGATTTGATGAAGAGTAGCACTTACACAGTTCTTCTGTGTATAGTCTAATATTATAATATGTTCCTATTTGCAAGTCACTATTTTTTCCTTATGCATTATGGGATTATCAACTGAGACATATTTTTGCTGCTTCCACCTTTCTGTCCCTACCAGACTCATGCCAGTCTTTGCTGGGATTATATAGCTATTGCTCTGTCCTCTATTGTTCAGCTAGACTTCCATATATTTTCTTGTAGGAACCTTTCTTAGATCTGCTTAATTTTCTGAAGGTTCTGCCTTACATTAGAACATCTAATAATGGCATAAATTGAGACTTAAATTTTTATTTTTACTTGCAGAACTTAAAACTTTTGAAATTTAAAGGATGCATTTTTAGAGAAAAACAGGGACACTTGTGCTTTACAAGGTAGACTTGAAAGATCCTGCTTGTTTATTAGAAAGAAATAACAGCTGGAGAAATATTCAGATACTGAGTAAAGTCTTTTAAAGCTATGTGATTTGTGGAAATACTGTTTAGTGTACAGACTTGAATTGTTCTAGATATTAGCTAGACAGGCCCAAAACCACTGAATGTGTTTGCTGTTGTAATTCTAACAGTTGTGGCAGTGAAGTTTGTAGGAAAGTCTATAACCTCGTAAAATGTACCTCATTTTATATAATGTATATGAAAATGTTATTAAATGCATAAATAATATATTTTAGACTGGATATGTGCACAGGCATAGATCACCTGATGCTAAGCCTAACTGTTAATGACATAAAGCAAAATGTTTATTCACTTGTGAACTAATGAGCCTTCAGTTGTTAGTTCAAGGTAGTGCTGAGTGTTACAATACTTGGGTTAAGTGATGAACTGTTATAGGGGTAGAAACATTGAGACTAATCTCTATATAATTTGCTATTTTTGTGCAGATACATGGGACTGCATAGCAACTTGTTTCTTCATAGATACAGCACATAATGTTATTGATTATATTGACACTATATGGAAAATACTGAAGCCTGGAGGAATATGGATAAATGTAGGCAAGTGTCACCAGCCTCTCTTCCTGCTAGTCCTGATTTATGTGTGGTAACATATTGGACATCTGGTACTTTAAAGGAGTTTTGGGGGTTAATATGTCTGTGCTGAAAAGTCTGTGCAGCTGCATAGAAATATCTAGGGCTTGGAAATTAATTTCAGTTGTGTTCAGGATATGTCCAGAAGATTGCTAATGAGAAGCAAGTCAGCATCATGTGATGTTTTTAGGTGAGGTAATTTTTCCTAGTGGTAGGTTTTGCATTCATCCATCAAAGATTTGTTATTTGACATATGTAGTGTCATCTCTTCTTTTTTTGCTGCTTTTGTAAGCAAATGCAACTTCTGCATGTAAAGACATCCTTGCATTTTTTTTTCATCTGTTGTCTAGCCTGTACTGTGCTTCTCATCAGAAGTTTTGGGAAGATTCACGTAAGCCTTGACTCAGAAGAAGATAGGCTTAATTTAAGTCTCTGGTGGTGAAGGAGAAGCAGACAAAACTCGGCAGTTAAAACATTTTGTGTAGTAGAAACTGGCCAGTCACTTGAAAGTCAGTCAGTAAAGTATGTACAGCCATCCTGTCCAGTCATAAAATGTATGAGCTCCTGAGTAGACTGCGTCCTACCTTTTGTTGTGTAGGGACAGCAGTGATGCTGTCCAAATTTCCAAACATCAGAACTGTTAAGGTAAAGCAAATACGATCTGGTAGGAAATGAGTCTTAATTTTTTAACGAACAGTTAAATTAACCTGTTTTCATTTTGCATTGACTCTGAAATTCATTATAAAAATAATATTTGAGTGATAGAAATCAATTCTTTTGTCTCTATTTGAATATGTGAGCCTTATTTGCACTTTGTGATTTTTAATTTTTTATCTTTTTGGTTTTTTAATATGCATTTCTGTTTTATCTTTGTACTCTAGGTCCTCTCCTTTACCATTTTGAAAACTTGGGAAATGAACTTTCTATAGAATTAAGCTATGAGGATATAAAAAATGTTATACTGCAATATGGATTCCATATAGAGGTAAAAAGATGCTGTAGTTTGCAATAAATAGTATTGATACAATCCAGACAAAACTCCCTTGAATAAGCCTTTACTTAAATTTAGTTCAACATAATGGCATATTCTAATAATGTCTAGGATAATAAAATGTTTGTGTGTTGCAAATTATTTGATTTCCTGATTTTAACTGTAGAGATGGGCCTCTACAACTTTGTAAATACTTTTTTTTTTCCTTACCAAGACAGATTTATGTAGTTCTTGTGAAGGTGTTTTTAAAAACTGCTTTTTTGTTGTTTTTTTTTTTTCAGATGGAGAAAGAATCTGTACTGTCAACTTACACTGTGAATGAACTCTCCATGATGAAATACTACTATGAATGTGTGTTGTTTGTGGTGAGAAAACCAGAATAGAAGTGGTCTAAATAGAATCATAGGAAAAAAATGTTGGCTTGAAAGGTAGAAATGAGAATAAAATGGACTGAGTGATGTCTGGACACAACCTCAAATCAGTGGTGCCTTCATATTCCTAATAGGATTTAGATAGTGTCTATTTTCTTAATATTTGTGTTGCTATCCAGACATGTACTATGACATGCATATTTGTAATATACTTGTGAAAACAGAGGAGATGTTCACATACACTGTATTTGCGCTTTGGAATGCATTAAAGATCAAAAACATTGAGAATAAAATGTCATGTTTACCATAATCAGGCTAATTCTCTGCATAGGCTGCCTCATTTTTCATAGATACTTAATTACTGCCTTTTTTCTACATTGTGATGTTAGGAATGCATAGAAGTACTTCCTGTACTACCTGTGTCACATTTAGAGAAGTATTTCTAAACATATACTTAAATTATAAAGTTTGAAATGGTTGGAAAAGTGTAAAATTGTTGATAGATATGATAGCCATCAGAACTTTTACAGGATTTCCTGTAAAACTACTAAAGTAGATTATTATACAAATTCTACTCTTCGTACTACTGTTAACAATTTAATCAAAAGTTTGAACCCATATGCAATTTAAAATATGTGAAAGCAGAGCACTGCATTAAGAAACAACAGCATGTCACAAAGAAGTATTTTAGCTTCAGTTCACAAATAACACCGACTTTGATTAATCTGGTAGTGTTGACACTGAAATATTAGATGTTTTGCCATCTAAAAATATGGTGATTTTTGAGTCACCTACTGACTCGCTCAAGACAGAGTGAAGCAGTTATTTTTTCTTAAACATAATAAAGTCATGTTATACCCTGAGCTCTTTTAAAAAAAGTTGACAACATAGCTGAGTTACCCATTCCATGTATAGGTATGCAACAGGAAAAGCCGTGTTCCTCAAAGAGGAAAAATAAAGTTAGATGTAAAGAATATGCACTGTAACTTAATCATCTCTCCTGAAGTCAGCACATGCAGGCCAATTGGTAGACAGTTCCTTGTAACTTCAGGCACTTTACCCTTGTGACTTAGTGACTTCTTGGTTCCTTATCCTAATGTTGGGTTTTTTTCCTGGTACAGGTAGTTTAGGTGAATATTTACAAGCTGTGATGCTATACAGGAGGCTGAATCACTTAGAAGGTAGATACATGAGAAAACATTGAGGGAAGGCATCATGTTAGCTATCTCTTAATATATTGGTTACTCTATCATTTTGTCAATTTTCAGAAATTCCTTTGAAGTATAGAAATTTCTATATAAAATTTCCTTAAAAATAAGAAATCCAAGGGGCTCTTCTTACTTGGTCATAATAACATGGAACAATACCTTTTTATTTCTTATTATTTCTCTCCCCTTTTTTTCGTGGTGATGTCCTAATCACATCACTTTTAATAGCTCTGTTAGTGGCTTTTGGATTTTTTTCCCAGTAAGGCAAGAAACTTATGCCCCTATTACTAAACTAAAAAAATCTGCAAGGAAGAAACACTTCTATTACCATTTCAGCACTGCACAAGGCCACGTGCCTGAGTATGAGTAGTAGTGTGCCCCTTTCTGTTCAGGATCCTTATTGAGAATAAACACTTGTGATCTACAGAAGTTCTTAATTAGGATTTTGCTTAAACTATTATCTTATTTGAACACTTAAAAATGATTTCAAGTTGCTTTAATTTCCTTACTATTTCATTAGCTCTTGAGGGACTTTGTGATTCTTCGATTTAATTCTGATTTTTTTTTTCACCTTAGTTAGACTTGCCATATTTTACTGATTTTTTTTTTCAAACTCCTTAAAATAGGACAAGATTAACTGAATGCTGATTATGCTGGTGGCAGTATTGCCCAATTTCTGCCTCCTACTTAGGCTGTAGTTACACTTGAAGCCTAGTAGTCTTGTTTTGCATAATGGGCCACTCAACTCTTGCTTTCTGCTTGAATGTCACTATCTTCAGTTCTGATGGCTTTGTTCTTTGCCACCGCACCTTCTTTTTTTTTCCCCAAAATGTTTTTACTTACTTTTACCAGGTATACAGTGATACTTCTGTTTCTACTCTTAAAAATGTCAGCTTTCCCGAATCTTTACAGTAGTACCAGTCGCATTAAGAGCTGGAAGCTTGTAAGTTCTATGAGTTAGTAGTGTTATGCCTGCAGCTGTATTTGAGTTCTTAAAATGCATCACTTTTATGCATGGGGATAATTGTGTATTACTGAATGTGGTAACATTCTTCTTTTCAGTTGTATACATGGAGTGGGGGGGGATAGATGCTTGAGGTGTTCATCAGCTGAAGCCAAGACCATTTACTTATGTCACTCTTAAACTGTACATGGTATCAGGTGTAAAATAAAATGCTGCATAATCCTCACTGTTATACTTCTTCATATGGAATAAGTTTGACCAATGTAAAGCGTCCTGTATTTTTATTTATGTGTAGATCACACTAAAATCAGTTAAGGAGGTAAGAATAGGAGGTTGCCCGCGGTTTTCAGCATGTGTAACAGACTTGATTTTTCTGGGATATTAAAGTTTGCAGTATGAAGTGATGTCGCTCAAGTGTGATTTTTATCCGTCGCTGTCCAGGCCGGATGCGTCTGTGGATACTTCTCCGTCCCGCCTTCCCTCCCCTTGCCGCAGCACCGCCTAACGCCTCACGCCTCCCGCCGCGGCCGCTCTCGCGCAGCTCGGCGGCGAGCCGGAGAGCGACGGGCAGGGGGCGGGAGGAGGGCGGGGCCGAGCACCGGCGGCGGGGCGGGGGCCGCGCATGCGCTCTGCGAGGGGGCGCGGAGTCGCTGCGTACGTTCCCGGGGGACGCGGGCTCGGCGGAGGTGCCGGCGCTCGGCCCCCTCATGGCCAAGCGGCGCGCGGAGCCGTTAGTGTGCCACGTGCCTATCAAACGGCTCCTGCGCGAGCCGCCGCCGTTCGCCCCCCGCGCCGTCGCCCCCGACCGGCGCTCCCGGGGCGAAGCGGCGAGCGCTGGCCCTGCCGCCCCGAAGCGGAAGCTGGAGGAAGCCGAGGCACCGCCGGGCAAGCGGCCCGGGCTGCGGGGGAGCGGCCTCCGCGGGGAGCAAGGGGACGCGGGGGGCAGGCGCCGGCGGCGTGGCGGTTCTGCGGCGCCCCAGGACGAGCGGACGGCCGAGGGACGCGGCCGCCCCAGCGGCAACGAGCGAGCCGCCGCTGAGGTAACGGAGCGGGGCTGGGGCGGTGGGAGGCTTCCCGGGAGGATGCCGTAGTGTCGTTGTGACCGAGCGCGGGCTGCTTGCCTACGGGGAGAGAAGATCTCGGGCGGTGTTGGTGAAAGCTGAAGCGCCGCTGGCACCCGGGGGGGCCGGCGGGTCCTGGGGCCGGCGGAGCGGCTGAACGGGCCGGGGGGCGGGGGCTGCGGCTGCCGAGCCTTCGCCAGGCACCGCTGAGCGCATCCCGCCTCCCGTGCTGTGCCTCCCTCCCCTAGTGGTGGTCGGTCCTGGTCCCATGAAGCTTTTGTTTCGTCCGTTTTTGTTTTTTCTTCTCCCACTGCAGAAGGAGTCATGTTTCTAGATCTTTCTTTTTCGGCTATAGAAGAAATGGTAATAAACGGCCTCTCTGGGCTTCGCCGTAAAGTCTGTGAGCCACACTCCCATCCAAAAGTACGGCGGAAGCTGGAAGAGTTTATTTTGGTACCATGTCTGTGTTAGAGGGTGCAGATCAGGCTTACTGCAATATATGACAACTAACTTAACTTTTTTGTTTGGGATGGGATTCAGTAAAGATAACAGCTTTCTTTGAACTAAAACATCTAGGAAAGGCAGTCATCAGGGGAAGGGGATCAGTTACCTAATAATTAGGATGTAGTGAAATGTTCGCTTTACTTCCGATGTTTCTGATAGACTTTGGACAACGTACGTTCTGCTTCTTTGGCCTTCACCATATCTTGCACAATAGGCTATAAAAATTTTTACTAGGAAGGTTTTAGTTTTGTAAAAATAAAATGCTACATCAGGTTTTATGCCTATCCAGAAGGTTTTCATATAAATGACACCTTTCCTCCCACCTTTTAAATAAGATGGAAGTATTAAATCCAATGATAAGGAAGTGGCAAAAAGTCTGACCTGGTCAAATGGACTTTGAATTCCAGTTTTATACTGGTTTTGAAAAGATCAGTCACTTGATAGTTATGTAATTTAAGACAAAAAATTATTTCTCAGGCCCTGCCTCTTTTTTTTCTGATGGGCTGGGTTTGGTTTGAGGGGTTTTTTTGGTGGTGAATGGTAGAATTAAAACCCGAAAGAGCTGTGGAAGACATTCCTTCTTCCATGGAAATTATACATGCTCATTAGTTTGCACTGTTTAAATGCAAACATAACCTTCATTTCTGAAGAGAGTACAGATGTCTTCTGAAGCCAAGCAAATTGAACAAAATGAGCAAATCTCTGCAGAACCATTTTGTTCCATCACAAATATGATGCTGAATTCTTTACTCATCCCTAGGATTATTAACCATAATGGTGTAAGCTTTAGCAGTGGGAGGAAAGTAACAAGCCCTCTGGATTTACACACAATAAAGAGACTTTCTACAGAATGTAGGACTATATTTTTAACATGTTCTTTTCCTAAGTACAGTTTTGTATAAAATATATTTTCTCTTTAAAGTAAAGCTGAGTTAACAGCTGGCAATAGATGTTTCTTCCATCTTCTGTTTGTTTTCAGTTTTTACAAAGGTATTTCTGATGATGATTTTTACATCGTTCTGAAAATATAGCTATAGGTTGGCACTGTTCTTTAGCGGTTTGTTGGTTGTGTCGTTAATTAAATTAATAAGTATGATCTGAATGCTGCTAATTCCACAGTGGTTTTGTTAACCTTACAAGCAGTCCAGTTCTGTTACTGTGTTTGCACGTGTCTTCTGTTCTTCTTCGGCTTGTTCATTTTCATATGTATACTTTAAATGGAAAACATAGTTTATGTATGTATTTCTTTATTCTTAGGAGTAGGGAGGAAGCATAATTTTTCTAGTATCTGACAAAATCTAGGGACAATACTTAACTACAGTTTTTTTTTAACTTTTGTATTCTTTCATGGACCCATCAGACAAAGCATGAAATTTTTCAAGAACCATACCAAAACAGTTTGTTAAAAATACTTCTGTTCAGCACCCTTCACAGTTGAGACATTAAACTAACGTATTCTAAAATTCCATTTGGATAATAAGCATAGTATAACTGAGTGTTAAATGGAGATGCATTTTATGGCAGCATTCAGGTTTTTACATGTCAGAAGAAAATACATGCTCAAGACCTAAAGAATGACTTAAGAATTCCTCTCCTTGTATGTATCATGTCCATAGAAATGTGCAGATTGCTCACTGTTTATAATCCAGCTTTGTTATTATAAGCAGTGTGTTTTCCAACAGATAAATAATTCTATAATTTCCAAGTAAATAGTAAATAAATAAGAAGTAATAAATAAGTACGTTTTTCCAAGGTTTTTCTTGTAGTACTTATGAGTTCTTAAACTTTACCCTTCCTGCCTCTAAACCGTTCAGTCCTCTCTCTAGAGGAGATCTTAATTTTCTCCATGTATACCTGAGTACAAAATGTAGGTACAGAAATGCAGCGTGTTAGAAAATCAGCACAGTGCTTTTACCTTTCCTGCAAGTATCATATTCTGATACAATTCTAAAAAAAAAATTCTTCTAAACAATTCTTCTCAATACCAGCTTCTAAATGTGCATGAAATTTGTATAGCATTGTAAGAAGAAAAAACAGTGAAAAGGTTTTGTATGTCAGGTCCAGTCACTCTACAACTTCTACAGTATTGTTCTGTGCAAAGATTGAAAGTTGAAGAAATTTTTTGAGTTTTATTGAAGTATTTCCCAGAGGTTTTACAGTAGTTCTTTGCAAGAATATTTAAAAGGACAAAGCTACATTATGATTTGGTTGAGACTTGCTATGGTGTTTTCATTAGGAATAGCTCATTTTTGCTGTATAACAAATTAAAGAGTGCTAATATGGAAAAGCTGTGTAAGACTTTTTATTATTTTTTACTGCTGTTATACACATTAATGTTTTATTTTTCTCTTTTTTCAAAGCAAGAAGATTTCTTCCAATATAACTCATTCCTGTATTGGAGAACACCATTGCCTGCTGTTGATTTGTCTGATATTCAGAATCTAGATGGAGACACTCCACCAGAAGCTAAAATGCCATCAAAAACTGATACCATGGAGACTGAAATGGAGACCTGATCAGTTGTTTCATAGTTGTTCATCTACTTACAGGAAACTTGTCTTTATTTGGATTCAAGTTTATCTACTGGGAAGAAAAATAAGCATGCTTCTGCCTTCTTGAAGAAACAGTGTTATGTCAGTCCAAAAAACCAAGTCTGTCTAAGCACATGGGATTATTGCTGTGAGGTACTTAGTAGTACACTGTTTGGAGGTGTACAGTGTGGAGGAGGCTGTGATGTCTAGCAAGTATGCTTGAAAATATGCAGGCTGGCTAAAGTAAGAGTACAAAAAATTAGAACTTTGGGATGGAATTAAAAGAAACAGGTGGTTATGTTACATAGCAGAAGGCAAGGGAAAATGATTTTGCCTAGCCTGGAACAAAAAGATGTAAGTGTGGTAGCTGAAAGCGAAGTATTTATAATGTGAATTTATCATAAAGCACAGAAACTGTATGATTTCAGTGTTTGGTTTTGCCTTTTAGTGTTCTTAATGTGTAATAGCTAAACCAAAAAATAAGAGTCTACCAAAACCAGACAAAACATTCCCTTTTCTATGCAAACAAAAACCAAGTATGGCAGGGAAGGGGATGGGAAAGGGGATACTTTATTTTGTAAAATGGCACTGTTCTGAAAATTTTTCGTATTCTACTTAAGAAAAAGTTTTTTCATCTTCACCTTTTCACATTACCCAAAGCTGTGTGGAGCCAGCTTCTAAGCTTTTGGTCCATTTTCATATTAGTGCTGTTCTTATTCTCTGTTACTTAAGGTCTGAACAAATTCGTACCAAAATGGAGGTATCTGCAGATGTGTCACATAAAGTCAATGCAGTGTAGAATTACCATATACATTTTTCAGACAACTGACTAAGATGTAGTTTTTGCAAATTCTATGGATCTTGGGAAAACTTTTTACAGAACTTAATTGAATTAGTGTTTTTTGCTGTGAAATGCAAACTTACTGCTTTTTTTATTTATTTGCAAGTTGAAGTACATTTACAAATACTTGTCTTTAATAATAGACAAGACATATGGGCAGATATGTCATGTGTGATTTGTCACGAAGGACAGCAAACACTAATTTTTTCTGGAATTATCATTGGACAAGGCAACTTGAGATTTTTTTAATGTACTTGCTGAAGGACAATAAAGTTTGTGTGTATTTGAAAACTAGGACTATGTGTGAGCTTCTTAATGTTTAATGAGATTGTTATTTCTATAACTTTGTTATTTTATTAGCTCTTTTTGCTTAAAATAGTTAGCTTGTCACCCTTCTTAGTAAACATTTAGAATTTTTTTTTTCGGTATTTGCTCTGCAAGGAATCTTCATTTGTGAAGTGCTTGTTTAGGTTTTTTGGATCTCTAGTGCCCAGAGAAGTAAGGAGGTAAGAATTTCATGGTGCTAGTTTGGATATGCTACTACCTGCTATTTGCTTAGTTGGATACATAATTTTAAAATATTTTTTTTTATATATGTACATTTTTAGTTATATTTTTAAAGTCCAAATATATCATCTTGTCTTAGGAGGTACTTCTCAAACTTTTTTTTTTTTAAATTTCTTTTTCAGCAAGAATTCTATCTCTCTTACATGTTTACTATAGCCTGTACAAATTAGTAAGGAAACAGATTTGTTGAGATGTTTGATTTAATTTCAGTTTTACACTAGGTAATATACACATTCCTATAATTGTATTTTTTATAATATTTCATGCCATCTAGTATCTGTTATTTTGTATTATTAGCTAGTATCTTTACAGATGTACTTTTGTCACTTAAAATCTTGGAGCTTGATACACTGCAGGTATGCATCAATAGACTTTTAGTGTTTAAGATTGTAGTGTTAAAATCGTCTCTCTTCCTCTGTATTCACAGGACAGGAGGTGTTTTATCATATTTTGCCTGTTCCATAACGAATAAGCCCTTTAACACAAATCAAGCTTGCACTGTGTTGTAGGCTGTTAGTTTACTTCATTTGCAATTATGCTGTAGGCAAACTCTTTCCTCTTAGTTTGTTCTAGTCCTGGGCTGTCGGTTGTGGTCTGGAATGTTATGGCTACTTTCAGAGCATTTGCTGAGCTGTGTAATTATTTCCATTCATCTGTTTGCAAATAGAGGCAAATTTAAAAGCCTTGGAAAATCTTTTGAAGTTAGTCTGAGTTAAGGTAATACAGAAGGCTAGCCAGTTGAGGGGGAGTGATGGTAGATTACATGAACTTTGCATTAGAGCTGTCAAAAGATGTAACTAAGACATGTCATTCATTGCTCAGTGTCTGGTGTTTCCAGATTACATGTGTCACTGAGGCCTACCAAAACACTGGTGTCGACTTCCAGTTCCATTTTTCCAGAGACCTCTTGTTCAAAGGCTGTACATAAACTGGAAGTGTGCTTAAGATGTTTTAATTTGCATGTATGAGAAGAAAATTTTTTTTTTAAATAAGCTGCTGTCTCAAATCCTAAGAGAGCTCAGGAGTAGCAGAATAGAATCACAGGATGGTTTGGCTTGGACAGAACATTTAAACATCATCAATCCTAACCCCTCTGCTATGGGCAGGGACATCTTAAGCTAGATCAGGTTGCTCAAAGTCCTGTCCAGCCTGACCTTGAATGTTTCCAGGGTTGGGGCATTTACCACCTGTCTGAACAACCTGTTCCAGTATTTCACCAGCCTCATTGTAAAAAGTTTCTTCCTTATCTCTAGTCTACATCTCCCCTCTTAGATTAAAACCTTTATCCCTGTCACTAAAGGCCCTTGTAAGAACTTGTTCCCATTGTTCTGTAAGCCCCCTTTAAGTTCTGAAAGGCCACAATAAAGTCTCTCCACAGTACTTCTGGTGGGGTTTTTCAAAAGCAGAGCAGAAGGGCAGAGTCAGCTTCTTTGACAGGCTGGCCATGCTTCTTGATGCAGCTCAGGATACAGCTGGCTTTCTGGGCCAGCTAACAACCAGCTTTTCATCTACCAGTACCCCCAAGTCTGTGGCAGGACTGCTCTCAATCCCCTTGTCTCCCAGTGTTTATTGATACAGGGTGTTGTCCTGATCCAGTGCAGGACCTTGCAACCTTCATGAAGTTTGCACCTCCTAAGCCTGTCAAGGTCCTTCTGGATGACGTTCCATCCCACAGACATGACAGCTTCACCACTCAGCTTGCTGGTGTCATCAAACTCACTGAGAGTTCACTCAACACTGTTGTTTAGGAAGATTTTAAACAGTAGTGGTCCGGACGTGAACACCTGAGAGGCACCACTTGTCACTGAACTCCATCTAGATATTAAGCTGCTGACCACTACTGTTGGATGCGACAATCATAGAATCATAGAATATTCAGGGTTGGAAGGGACCTTTTAAGATCCTCTAGTTCCAACCCCCCTGCCATGGGCAGGGACACCTCCCACTAGATCAGGTTGCTCAGAGCCTTGTCCAGCCCGGCCTTAAAAACTTCCAGGGATGGGGCTTCCACCATCACTCTGGGCAACCTGATCCAGTGTCTCACCACCCTCATGGTGAAGAACTTCCTAACTTCCTATCTAAACCTACCCTCCTATTTTGAATCCATTTCCCTTGCTCCTATCACTACCTGACATCCTAAAAAGTCCCTCACCAGCTTTCTTGCAGGCCCCTTCCACATACCAGAAGGCTACAGTAAGGTCTCCTCAGAGCCTTCTCCCCTCCAGACTGAATAACTCCAGCTCTCTCAGTCTGTCTTCATAGAAGAGGTGCTCCAGCCCTCTGATCATCCTCATGACCCTTCTCTGGACACACTCCAGCACATCCATGTCTTTCTTGTAATGGGGGCCCCAGAACTGGGCACAGGTGAGGTCTCACAAGAGCAGAGTAGAGGGGAAGAATCACTTCCCTTGATCTGCTGGCCATGCTTCTCTTGGTGCAGCCAAGGATCCAGTTAGCTTTTCCATCCATCCACTGATACATCCACCAAACAGCCATCCCATCAAATCCATCTAATTTAGAAGGAAGTAAGTTATGGAGGACCATGTTAAAGGCCTTATATATAAGTCCAGATAGACATCCATAGCTCTTCCCTTCACCACTGATGTAGTCACTGCATCACAGAACACTACTGCATTGGTGAAACAGGACTTGCCCTTATAAAGCCATGCTATCTGTGTCGAGTCACTTCCCTGTCCTCCATGTCCCCCACCAAAGGTTCTGTGAGGATTTGTTTCATGATCTTCCCAGGCACAGAGGTGAGGCTGACAGTTCTGTAGTTCCCAGGGTGCTCTTTTCTACACCTTTAAAAAATGGGTGCAATATTTCCCTTTTTCCCAGTTACATTTGATACACTTCAGGAAAGTCCTGGATCATTTTCAGCTCATCGTGCTACTTTTCCAGCAGATGCTCTCATCCCCCAGCAGGATGGGAGCCTGTGAGCACAATGCTTCCTGCAGCTGGAGTAGTGAGAAGGCTTCCTCAGGCTCCCCTTGGGTGGGTGGCCTATCGTAGACACCAACCTCAAGGTTCCCTTTTTTGCCTCAGTCTCTTAATTCTCACCCATAAGCTTTCAGCCTTTCATAGCTGTTCTTCAGAGGCAGGTCTTCACACTCTGTCCATTGATGTTAGACTGCATGGATTCATAGTTTGGTATAGCAAAGCTTATGTTACAAGAGGCATTTTGAAACAGCTAGTGTGCTTGGTCTGGCTTAATTATTTCCATGCCTACAGTTATAACCTTGACTCTCTAGGTGGCAATAAACATACACAGTAAACTACAGTGACTCTGGAAAATGTTTTGGGTCTGCTTTTATTCTGAACTGCAAATGAAAATTCAAGCAGTGACATCATGAATGTTAATCATTTCCTTACTGTGATACATAAATAAAGGCAGATCAAGTCACAAGTTCCTGATTATAAGGTGACATAAGGTCTTCAGCATAACTGGAGTAAAAACGTTCTGTCAAGAACCTTTGGTTTATCTCCTTTTTCTCTCTTCACCACAACACCTGGCCAAAAAAAAAAAAGAAAAAAAGAAAAGAAAAAAACAGTGCTGTTCATTTAACACATGGAGATTTGTTGTCACTACTTCTTGCACTGTTTCCATTAATTACAGCTGGAAAGCAAGCTTTGTCTGATTGTGTATTGGATGGAAACCTCAGTTGGTGGCCAAAGGCTACTTAAAATGTACTTGTTAAATATCAGGAAGGAAAAGGTAAGTGCTAATTCATAAGAAATTAACTCATGAAGTAGTGTTTAAATGTTGATATATAGGTAAAAATATATTTGAAACATATGAGGAAGTTTTAAATAGGGTTTTTCAAGTATTAAAAGACCACTTAGTTAAGATTCCTGTTTCAATCTTTTTGTGTCAGAGAATATGATATTGATGCAGCAAAAATATAATTATTGATACTAATTTGTGAGCACACTAATTAGTTATTAATATGTATGTTTTAAACATGCCTGGTAAAAAGAAGCAACAGATTTCATCACTTTTTAGTCACTTCTAAGGACCTAAAAATCATTGTTTTTTCTCCTCCTCTCTTAAAGCTGTACAGATCATAACTTTTTCACTATTGAAGTAAAAAATAGGTTCCTTACTACTGGTATGTTACCATTCCCAGGTGAAAAAATTGTGAAAGGAGGATGGAGACAAAGCCAATATTTGGTTTTGTTTTGGTTTTTTTTTAATTATTATTTTTTGTAATTTTTTTTGCTTCTAAAAATTAATGGTGGTTGTAGTTTTCCTGGTTTTGTTTTGCCTTTTTATAATGTAGTTTTTAAAAGAAGTGACAAGGACTTGCAAACATTACAATTTTTCACAGTTTTCTTAAATGAATACCTGGGGCTGATGTTTGGATTGGAGTATGATGAAATAAGTGGTTTACCAACTATGAGAGCAGGAAAAGTAAAAAATATGGTATTGTCCTATTTCCAATGAAGTATAAGCCAGGGGAAAGACTTTTCATGTAGAGCTATGAATGGAAATGAACAACATCTATTCACTGTTCTCACACAGGTTAATTTTGTAATGTCCTTCAACTGAGCAGTGCACAGTGGTCTTCTAATTAACTTGGAACACATAATAATTACTTCCATTGGATCTCCCCAAAGTGCCAAATATCTTCTCTTTGAAGCCTGCTGGATATCTTGTTTTGATGCTTCAACTTGTAGCATATAAAAATTGCCTTCAGTTTCTTTTACATCTTAGCATTAAAAAACCAATTATTTCTGATGTGAAAATACAATTATTACGTAAGAACATAAAAGAGCATAAAAGAGCATAAAACAATCTACCAAAATCCCATGGTTTCATGGTTGTCAGTTGTAAACTGCAATTTTTTAAATCAAAAAATCACAAAATGTTGCATTTGTCTATCTCATAATAGTTTGTTTTTCTGATTTTAAATTTTAGGAATTAGAGAAACCTGTGACTGAAAAAACGAAAATCTTTACACAAACCTCTGTATTTTCAAATCTGTACTGTGCAAGTACAGAGGCACTAAAACCACCTTTTCACTTTATAAATTAAAGCCATAAATATAATTCTAAATTTTAATTGTGAAATATAGTACAATATGAGACAGAAAACTATGGATAGCAAATAAAAAATGTTTCAAACCTGTGGTGTTAATATCAAAATATCTTAATTTCTAGGACATGGATAGTATTGAGGGAGAAATGATTGTTGTTTTGATACCCAATATGTGCTTGCCAGAGTTCATACATAAAATGGAATATCCCCAAAGTGCATTAATGTACAGCTTGGTCTGTGGAGTCTCTCTGCGTCATACAAATGAGACACGGAGAGTGTCTACTTGCCTGCTTTTTTTAATGCCAGAAAACAGCATTAAAGGTAGAATAGGCTCCTCATTATCTATCTTTCTCATTATTTTGAACCATTTCCATGCATTCCTTTCTCTCCCATTTATATTGTGAAGCTTATCTGTGAATATCGTGGATTTGTCAGAGCTAACTATTCAGTCTCAAATTGTTTTGAGATTTCTGTTTTATCTTTGTTATGGTGGTCTTGAGTTATTGTTAGTCCAGAACTGCTAGTTTATAAAGACCAGTAATTTCAATATTGAGTTCAGCAATCAAAATACTTCTATGCAGATTTGTTAGACCACATTGTGTGGTGATTACCTGTGTATATCACTGGTGTAAGAGTGATGGAAGTTCTGTTTAATGGACCCAGTTCTGTTTAATTTGGCCCAGTTCTGTTTAATATCTTCATTGATGATTTAAGATGAGGGGATTGAGTCCACCATTAACAAATTCTTAGACAACACTAAGTTGGGGGGAGTGTGGATCAGCTGGAAGGCAGGAGGGCTCTGCAGAGGGACCTGGACAGACTGGAGAGTTGGGCTGATTCCAATGGGATGAGGTTCAACACGGCCAAGTGCCAGGTCCTGCACTTTGGCCACTTTGGCCATGGGGAGCTCCAGGCTGGGCACAGAGTGGCTGAGAGCTGCCAGGCAGAAAGGGACCTGGAAGTCTGGATTGAAAGGAAGCTGAACAGGAGCCAGCAGTGTGCCCAGGTGGCCAAGAAGGCCAATGGCATCCTGGACTGTGTCAGGAGCAGCGTGGCCAGCAGGTCCAGAGAAGGGATTCTGCCCCTGTACTCAGCGCTGGTGAGGCCACACCTCGAGTACTGTGTCCAGTTCTGGGCCCCTCAGTTTAGGAAGGAGATTGAGGTGCTGGAGCAGGTCCAGAGAAGAGCAAGGAGGCTGTGAAGGGATCCAGAACAAATCCTGTGAGGAAGGGCTGAGGGAGCTGGGGGTGCTCAGTCTGGAGAAGAGGAGGCTCAGGGGAGACCTCATCACTCTCTACAACTCCCTGAAAGGAGGTTGTAGCCAGGGGGGGGTCGATCTCTTCTCCCAGGCAGCTACCAGTAAGACAAGAGGGTATGGGCTTAAGCTCTGCCAGGGGAGGTTTAGGTTGGATATTAGGAAAAAGTTCTTTACAGAGAGGGTGATCAGACCCTGGAAAGGGCTGCCCAGGGAGGTGGTGGATTCTCCATCCCTGGAGGTTTTTAAGAAGAAACTGATGTGGCACTCAGTGCCATGGTCTGGTAACCACAGTGGGAGTGGACTGAGGGTTGGACTTGATGAGCTCAAGAGGCCCTTTCCAACCTGGATGGTTCTGTGTAATCATGCTGTACACGATCTGTGCTTTCAGGACAGCTCACAGTAGTGAGCATTTACTCTGTTAGCATTCCAAGATGAGGTCCTTGGTTTTTTATCATGTGTCTCAAGTAGTCAAGGAAATAGTTAGCAGCATCTCTAGTGGTCTTTCTTAAAACCAAACCAAACCAAACCAAAATCTTATCTGGTCATGTATTAAAAAAATAAGTTGTTGCACCACCTTGAGCCAAAGATGCAACAATACTATTTTCCACTCCTAAGGCTGGTTTTCCCCTAGAAAGGAAAAATGAATAAGGGCTTTTCATATCAGGTAGGTATTTAAGAGAATTATTTCACTTATTATTTTAATTTCTGTGATGTTAAAAACTATCATTTAAAAATACAGTTCAGCAATTAGAAAATGCATTGGTATAAAAATTATGTATGACATTGGGTCATAGCTAAAGAATGTTGTTTTAGAAAGGGATGACTGGCCCAGAGAAGAAATCCAAAATAAACTTCCTAAATTTCTACTTAGTTTGCTGAATAGAAGCTTAAATTTACTTTGCTTTTTTCTTAGGAATCTAGGTACTTAAAGGTGAAACTTAGGCGGCCTGCAACAGAAAGCCAAGTTAAATCAGTTTGACGGCTCATGATACAGTGTATTTCTGTCATTCAGTATGTGATAGCTCCTCAAAATGCAGCCTGAAAGCTACAATAACCATAACAGAGCCCCGCTTTACTGACACTAGCATCTCAGTATTTTTATATGGGACTTCTGTCTGCTGTTGGCTGCCTTCTGCTTTTAGTGGGGAGTGGTCAAAGATAGGGCCTGCAGATGAGACCCAGCTCACATGGTGGTTCCATATGTGACATATGGCCGCTTGACTCTTGTGCCCTGGCCTTGCTGTGGGGCTGTACCTGAAGTGGATCCCTTGCCCAAACCCACAATTGCTAGGGCAGCCTATGAAACCAAACAGGTGAGTGTTTTGGACTCACTTACAGAGCAGGCAGTGATTATATCTTAAAGGCACAGTGTCACATGAACATGGATGTGCCTTCTGATGCTCTCACCCTTTGGAAGACTGGCCTGGGACAATACTGTTCTCCATAAATAGTCCCATTTTTGTACACTGGATAATCTGGCATTGCATTGAGTTTTCTACTCATTGCAGTCTGAGGGCATGTGAACTCAATGCACTTGACTGACACCCAAATAAGTGTCTTCAGGTATTCCCCTTGCCTCCAGCCACGGGTCAGTGAAGGACAGCCTTCCGTCTTCGCTGTGAAGCACAGTGCTCCCTGTGCATTCATTGCTGTTTAACTCCTAATTTTTAGATAGTTTTAGGTTAGTTTGAAATAAAGAGATTCTGTGGATAAGTTTGTTTTATTTCAGTCTCAAGAGGAAGTTTTTTTATTTGTCTCCTTTTCTCTAAAGTTTGAAGCATTTGCTTTGTCATGTCTTCAGTGTGAACAGAAACAGAAATCCTCATCCGCCAAATTCCACCTTCTACTTAGTTCCTCGGAGAAAGATGTTGTATCTGCTATGAGAAATAGGTTGGAAAGAAAAGAACAGCTTTTGAAAATCGTTTTAAAATGAAGATTTGAAGTCTCTGTGTTAACATTCAGAGAAACTCTTACTGATTATTCCATATGCCTGGCATTTGACCCAGGTGAACGAACTGAAAAGTTTGAGTTCACAAGTCCTAGGCATATTCTGGAAGATGACATGTATGAAAAATCTGTTAACCAATCTGAGGGATACAATGAATGACAGAGAAAGCTAAAGAGAGGCACTATTTCCTGAGACAGTTTTACAAAACTCTTTAGTATTCTTACAGTTGTGTTATAGCTCAAGAAAGGCTTCTCAGGAAATCAGAATTTTTTTCAGGTGTTACTGTTTATTTGCACATGCCACCTGAGAGTCATCTAATATTGAGCTCAGAAGAACAACCGAAGTGATTATTCTTTGATCCTGCATCTTACCTGTGCTTGTCTCCATGATTGTTACCCTTCAAAAGTACATTGTGCTTCTCCATCACTGTGAGCAGTTTCTTCTGAAGAGATGGAGACCATTGCCTCTGAAAGCTGCTGAGCACACTCCCAGACTGAGTCTCCTCTTAGGCTTTGTTCACTCATTTTGTTAAAAAATTGAGTAACAGAGACCAGTGACACTGTCTGATTGGTTATTTCTCAATCCTGGACAGTGACATGTCTTAGGAAGCAGTATTCTGGTTTCCATGGGACTATTGCTAGATACACAGAAACTATTCATTATTGTAATAAGGTTAAATCATACAGTCACATTTTGTTCTTTGGGTCTTCACTGACTTCAAAGGTGTTTACAGAATGCATTTTGGAAGAACTGATAGTTGGATATTTGTGATTGTGACCACCAAGCTGACAAAACCTATCCCACTACATTCCTGGCAGCTTACAGACACTAATAAAAACTTCTGAAAAACCTTTTTTCCTCATAGAATACATTCTGCAGAGAGTCCTCATGACATTGAATAATTCTTCATGCAAATACATGAACTATCTTGAAGGATTTTAAGCAATATTCAGATATCAGTACCTACTTGTAACCATTGGATACACTGATTAAAAAAACCACCATAAGGACATGTGGCATCATGGCTGTGTATTAGTCATTATTCAAAATTGTCCTCATTCTTTCCTCCTGTTGAAGCATATCTTTCATGAGAGTCAGCAGCTGATGAACATTTTTATGCCTACCTGGTTTCTGTCATTCTGAATTTTAATCAAAAAAACAGTTTATTCATGATAAGTGATATCAGTGATATCAATAAGTAATATGCTTTCCTGCAAAAGCCCTCATTGGCAGATGGCTAATACTGGTGTGCAAAGGTATCAGAAGGGAAGATTTACTACAGTCATAACTGCAATAATAATTGCATATTTTCATACTGTGAAATAAGCAATAAAGCGTGATTCAATCTCATTCTGGGAGGCTGCCTCTACAAACTCTTAAGTTGAAGTAGAAGACCAAGACAGAAGATTCCCTTCTGTTCTAGTCCAGAATCTGCATGGTGAAACAGATTCATTTTGCACTATAAAGAAAAATAGTCTTCTGCAGGGCCTTTCCACAGCATACTAAAGCAGTAGTTGAAAGAGTCATAATTTCTGATGTGTGTGCATTCAGTGTATTTGCTGCCAGCCCTTGGTGTTGATATAACTTGTGAGTCTTCTTTATTTATGTTGGACCATAAAGGTAAATAAGCCTAGTGGCCAGCTGATTTTTTGGTAATAATATGGAATAAGGGATAGAGGAAGAAAACTTGAAGCAGCCTTCACCACTTTCGTTCCTTGCTCCTCTCATTGCAGCTTCATCTGTTCTTGAAGATCTGCTGAGGCAAAGGCAAAGCTTTGTAGTCTTATGAAACCCTTTGTCTTCAGTGTATTCGGAGACAATGAAACTATGGAAACTGGGAGTTCTCTCTAAAGAGGATTAGTGTGTAAGATATAGATTAGTTTGGCTTTTCATTCTAAAATCCAGATACTCTTTTAGAACATCCTGTCTGACTAAACACAGTTGATGGAAAAATACATTTCAATATACTTGCTGGGTAGCAGGTATGGTCTTATAAGAACATACTAAACAGAGTGGACATCTGTATACTTATGCTTTTACAGGCACCCAATGGAAACACCAGAAACAAAGCCATTCCTGCTTTGATAAATGTTTCTGTTAAGTGCATTATCCTCTTTATGATTGTTTTCGGTAGATTTTTGGACTTGGAAAACAATGAAAGGTTATACATTATTAATGCAATCAAACGTCTGCATTTTATTTCTCTAGGACATGAAAAGCAGGAGGTGTGAAGTGTTGTTCCTAATGGCAATCCAAGAACTGAGCCTGCTGCACTGATGCTGAAGTGACATCTTAGACACTGGGAATACAGAGCATATTAAAAAAAAAGAAGCATAAAGGATGGACAAGAAAGAGAGAGCTGATCTTAAGGTAAGTCTGTATCAATACGACTGATATTCTGCAGAGGACGCTGGAGAAAACATCTCAGCACTTCTGATTTCTAAAGGTAACAGTGTAAAAAGTACCTGATAGTGATGTGGACTTCGAACGACTGAAATGTCTGCTATAAACCACACCACACTTGTTTTTATGTTAAGTGGCATTCTGGGTAACTGGGTGTGAGAATTTGCATAATGAGGATTAGTTTATACAGCTTTGCAAACCAGATTTTTAGGTTTTCATTTTAGATCACAAATGGCAATTCTTGATTCCAGGGAATACTGAAAATTTCTCATTTCTGAAAGAAGATGCACCATTTAGAAAGAAATGGCAGAAATTTCGAATTAAGGAAATGCTTGCAATCAGAGAAATATGTATATCTAGCTATATCCCAGTCAAAGTCCAGAGCGTTGGCATGTGCTGGGATTTAGATTTTTTACAGGTTTCAGATTCATATAAAGATTTGGCCTGGTAACAGTGACTGATATGTCCTATTAAAATATATTTATTTAATTTATAAATGTCAGTGAAACTAGCAAATGGAGTACAAAGTTTCTATGCTGACTCAGAGAAAATTTAGTGGAAAATAATGTAATATTTTAAAAGGAGTAGATAGAAAAAGATGCTGTTTATTACCTACTAAAATTTCCAACAGTACGTTCTGTTATTGGAAGTTCTATTGCATTTTTAAGGCCTATAGTGTAAGAAGTGCAATATAAGAAGACTAAAGACAAAATGGCAGCAGCATAAGAGGATGCTTGTTTGGCAGCAGGGTAGAAACAGTCTTCTCACCTTCCTTGCCTTTGAAAGAAGAGTTGTTATGTGAAACCACTTGTAAGTTTAACACTTAATGTTTCAAAAGGCTTTAGGGCACATCCCTGGGATTAAGAGCAGGCTTTTCTGCTCTGTTTTTCAGAGTGCTGCTGATCCTAGATTCTTGACCTGGCAGTGGGAGTATCTTCCTAGTGATATTGATGGCTCTGTTCCCAGCCTTATCAGGGCTCCTCTGTAGGGGAGGTGGAGAGTTGGGCAGCACAGAAGATGAGACTTTGTCAGGGAAATTAGAAATGGGGAGACCAGAAAATGTGAGAAACATCTAGTGGGAGGGAAATACAGATAAAATCTGGAGGCATGTGGGCACTGGACCTTACAGTTGATACAGCTACGCAGCTGAAATTGGCAAAAGAAAAACATTAGGCAAAAAAGCAGATCAGGACAAAGAAACCTAAGAACTGGGATTGGTTTGGATAAAGGTAAATTTGGGGAAACATAAAATCGAGATTAGAAGAAAAGTTAGGTTTGAGAGACACGTTGGAGGAAATACAGAAGAGTGGAAACAAAATACAACTCAGAATAAATGGAAAGTAGGCCTGCTGTGCTAGTCCAGCCAGCTATAATTGCTGCAGGTGCTTGACTTGGTCCGATGGCTGTGGTTCTCAATGTGTTCAAGGTCTTCAGCCCTGGAGGACACAGTGATAATGGCTAAAGGAGGGCTGAGGTGAAAACCGTAATGAATACACTAGTCACATACTGGTTTTCTTGTACACAGCCTGAGCTGCTTATCATCATGAGCTGCAATCCTTTTACTGTTACTTTTTCACTTTTCCTTTTCAATAGTTGTTTATTACTTATGGGTCAAGCCTTCATAATTTAAGAGAGAATTCCTTTCCTTTTGGACCTTCCTCTTAGGTTGACAGTGACTACTGTAACTGTAACTTACAATGTGGATTTATTTTCACAATAGCCTAAAAATGATCCAGGAGAAACCTTTCAGGCTTTGGAAGGGAAGCTGAGAGGCAGTCAGAATGGAGGCAAAAAAAGATATGCCGAGTTTGGTATACTTGAGACCCAGATTCTCGGGGTGATGAAAAACTTGACAGGGTCGAACCAAGGGGCCGCTTCGCCTGGGGGCTGGAGCAGGATCTCATCCCGGCTTTCGGAGCTTCCCGGGGGAGCGGCAGCGAGGGCAGGGCCATCACTCGGCTGTTCCACAGTGAAAACCTCACCTGCTGCTTCGGGGCAGCGTGCACCTTCCAGTACCGCGGAAACAAACAAACAAACACACACACATACAGACACACACAAAAAAAACCCCTTAACTCCTGAGCAAATCAATAACTGCGGAGTCAAGGGTAAAGGACGGAGCCTCGGGAGCCGCCCTCCTCCCGCCGCCGCGGGACAGGGCTCGGCGGCGCCGAGGGAGATGTCTGCGTGGCGCGACCTGATCTTCTCCCGGCTGGATTCCGTCTGCCGCGGCAGCCGGGAATGGCCCGGGGGCTACTGGCGGCACCCACCCCCCGAGCGCTGCGAGGCGGGGGAGGACAGCCGGCCACGGGGGACCCCGCACAGGGCCCGCCGGGGCGACTGCCGACCCGCGGCCCGGCAGGTGAGGGCGGTGCGGGACAGGACGGGCTGGGAAAGTTTTCCTCGGAGGGGAGGCTGCCAGAGAAGCAGAAGTCGTGGGGGGTGATGCTCTTCGTCCTCATCCTGGCCAGAGCCCTCTTGGCCTGAGGGGTAGCGGCATCCCCGCACGGAGTGGGCGACGGGGCGGCCAGGTAGCCGGATGCCGCCTCGAGATGCGCTGCTCCTCCCGTGGTGCGCGTTTCACTCACAGTGTCGTGAGTGGCGTTTGGGCACATCTGTAAATGGCATCAGGCTTCATCTCGAAGTTCAGACGCCTTGGGGGGAGAATAGATCTGTTGGACTTATGAGAAAGAGAACAATCTCAGGCTACGGGGGGCTGTTTTGCCAATGTTTTAATGTTCTGGTGTCGGTGCCGGTTAGCGTCGCGCTGCCGGCGATGCAGACTCTTGTGATTTCACATGCGCTCACATGCTTGTATTGTGGTAGCCACGAAAAACTTCTAGAAAAAAGGAGTGCCCACGCTGTGGACAGGGCATCCTGGCGTGGTGATTCTGTGGCAGTTCATTTGAATGACATGAAGGTTACAAGGGGTCTATGTAAGAAAACTATTATGTGTTTGTGCAGGAAAAAAATTCTTCTGCCTAGTAAGTCTTTTCTACCATGATGCTGGTTGAAGCCCTTTTTTTTTTTTTTTTTTTTTTTGTACACAGAATCTTTGTATTTCTGTTTATGAATAAAATTTTCCATATATATAGTATTGGATTGTGCACTAAAAATGAGCTGGGGTTTTAAGTTGTGAATACCAGATTTTTTATTTTATTTTATTTTTTTTACCAAAAAAAGGAATCCATTAATTTAGTGTTGTTTGGAACCACTGCGAGAATAAACTGATACTGATATGAGGCTTAAGTGCATCATCAATCTTTGTTTATTTGTTTTTTTAAACAAATTGAAAATCAGTTTAAAGATTCTTTCTTTGATAAGTTTATATTGAAAAATTCTTATTTAAAGTAGTAGCAGTAGGCTTATAAAGTAATATTAAAAAACCCATAATGAGCAGTAAATAGGTTTGGTTATGTTTGAACCTAAGTTTCTTTAATTGTTTTATTACTTGATAAGGGACAAATGCTGAAGGTTTCTTGGTTGTTACAAGGCCAGGGCCACAGAGATTACCCAACAGCGAATGTACTGAAGTACGTTTTTCCTGGAAATCACCAGTATCAGGAAGAAAGCTTATAAGAATCATACAGAACTGTACCAGTGTTTGATAATGATGGCATTGGGGTACAGGATGGCATGTCAGGGGGAGGCTGCAGCCGTAACAACAGAAGGACAAACCCTTCATGTTGCTATGACCACAACTCTTGAACATGACTTGGGCTACAAATATACAAATAAGGTGGCAGAGACCATGCTGAATTGTGGCATCCCATCTACAGTGTCTGTCAGTGTTGATATAATCTGTATACATCTGAATGAAACCTTTCCACAAGGAAAATCCATGTCAACTATGTACAATAGTACATATAGCGTTCTTCATACTTCAATAGTACATGTACTCTTCCTGCTTTTTTTTTTTTTCCTAAATGTGTCACTCTTTCACCCTGCTTTTTCATGGCTCAGAAAATTTTAACTTTATTTTACACTCAACAGCACCATGTCAGCTGAAGAGATGGGTCCCCCTACATGTGACCACCAACAAGCTAATGTATGGGCTTTAGGTTGCTTATCTGTAGCAGTGGTATGTCCAAGCCGGGTAATTGATTTTTTGAGAACTGCAATTCTCAAAATTGTTATTTCTCAAAATCCTCACACAAATGAGTGTGAGACTCTTCAGGCAGTTCACAGCATAAGGTGAATGTTAGGTGGCTCTGATTTAGGTAGTTTCAGTTTTTCCTTGGTGTTGTTTTCAGACTGTCTCTATCAACTGTTGCGTAAAGCTTCCCTGATTCTTGTAATAAGTGTAATATTTCTGTGTAACATGCATACTAAGTAAACCCTTGTGAACCACTCTGTACCCTTTGAATAACCAGTTCTTTTGCTTTGTGTTTCTAACACTTCACCTCAGCTTTTGAGAGCTGGTTTTAACCTGCTCCTGCCAGACCTGAACGATACCCCCTTAAGGGGCCATAGATTTGCTTCAAAGTGATTCATCCTCAAGACAGGCAGGATTTATGTAGCACTTGTCTTCATGCTCTCCTAGGGGCTGAAGTTTTACTGTAGTGCAGTGAATTATCCAGTTCCCCTTGCTCATTGTGTAGGACCAGAAGGAAGCATCTAAACCAAATTTCTGGAATTTCGTGCTATTCCTTCCACCAGGATGGAATCTGGGTGCTGTCATCCTGCATATTGATGAATGCAAGTCAAAAAAAGGATTTAAAAAAAACCTACTGGTGGTCTGGCAACTTGTCACTTTTTCCAAATCAAGTGTCCTTGGGTTGCTAATGAAATGAATGCTTGGTTTTTTACCAAATTATTGAGTCTTACTGATGAGAATTGAGTTCAGTCCTCTTCAGTGTTGTTCCTAATGATGAAACTACACAGGAGCTGTGACAGGATAGATGCTTGCCTCCCAGCCTTAGGTGGTTCCAGGTGCAATGGGCTGGAACTTGGTAAACAATCATGGCCAGCCCTGTGGTATAAAGAAATTAACACACTGTCATTATAAAAGTGGTTTCCTAGCTGCCATGTAGTGCTAGGGATTACACTGAGAAGATGAGGGACTTGGCCACATCCAGGTTGTGACTGTAATGTTGTTTGGGTCAGGCTGTATTGCTGAGGTTGGACTTCAGAAATTAGTTTTTACCAGCCGGGCTGGGGTGGAACAATCCCAGGTTTGATCACAATCTTACTGATATAAACTACTGCATATGTTTATGTTTTATTGGCATAATTTACCTTCCAAAGAGGGATAGAGCTAGCTTCTACTAGTACTGCTCCAAAGAGCTCCTGAAATACACCCATCCCTCTACATATTGGCTCACCAACACTTTGGGAGGGCTGGATGGAAGTGCCAGCACCCCCAGCCCTCCCAGCCACCTCTTCCTGTCCCTGCTTCTTCCAGTGGCCTCCTTGTTCTTGCTCCAGCCTTTCCCTCAACCCCTGCACCAGCACAGTTCATGAGACTTTCTGAACACAGAAGCAGCCAGGCAGCTTGGTGAGCAGGGAGTGCTGCTAGGAGTTTGGGTGGGCTTTGGGGCTTCCACTCGGTGGCTGAGCAGAGATGGAATAGAGACCTTTATGGCTGCAGGGAGCGTGCCTGGGAGCGCAGCATGGTGTGTGTTGGGGGCAGGAGTTGCTCAGTTCTGGGAGGGAAATGGCAGTGGCTGCCAGGTCATCTCGTCCATCCCAGCATAAACAGCAACTACAGCTGCTCCTCGATGCCCTTAGCAAACCCAAGCCTCTGGGGTCTCTTTGGCTGTTGGTGCAGTCTGCAGTGCAATAAACCAGGTGATGAGGCTGACATTGCAGAATATGTCATGGCACACTAGGACAAAGGCATGGAATGTCCTGGTGGAAATCCTGAGGGTGTGTTCAGGTGGCATCTGTGGCAGTAGAGGATGTTTCTGTCTACACAGTCCCCGATGGCTGTTCCCAGGCCATGGCTGGGTTTTCCTCCAGGTGGATCAAGGCAACTCTCTGTGGGGCTGTGGTGTTTGGCAAATTCACAGTGTGATTTACATTTAAAAAGAAAGACAGCACCACAAAGGAAAGCTTTCTTTATTTTTTCTTTTGCAAGGTGGTGGGGTGGGCAGAGGCAAGGAGCATTGTGAGCTGAAGCCAGATAAGAAATGCAGCAGTGGCACTGTGCCTGAAGTCTCAGAATTCATCTAAGCTGTACTCCTGCTCTCTTTGGAAAATGGCATTTCAGCCCGTGAGTCTGCCTGTTTTAAAGTGTGTGAGGGCAGATGTATGCAGTTGTCAAGACCACAAAAAGATTTTATTACTGAGTGAAATAAACAATGAAGCAAATAGAGTCGTGCAGCTCCAGAGGTGAGCTGTGTGGGTTACTGGTAACCTTTAAACTTCATCGTCTTGCAGTTTAATATTGATTGCTATCATGCTGAGACTTATGGGTGACCTCCATACTTCTTCCAGCTGAATTTTGGAAATTAGATTTGTTTTCCCCTTTATACGTGTCCTATCTTCAGAGAAAGGGTCTTCTCTCTATTAATTCTCAATATTAACCCCTGCGTTATGAAAATATGAAACAACCAGGTAATTTTCTTATCTTCCATCTCCTGGGTTAAACTGGGAAGAGCTTTGTGCTGTGTAATTTTGACTCCTTTCATTGAGGAAGAGGTTTTTAACAGCAGTGAGTGGTTGACCTCTGTGATTGCTCAGTCCCAGGCAGGTGAGGCTCAGTTTCAAAAAAAGCAAGTTACTTATCTGTTTGCTAACATCAAGTGCTGAACAAAGAAACAGCACTGGCTTCCAGGGAAACAATGGAAACTGAGCAAGGCTTGAAGCATTGTGTTGACCCTCTGACCAATACATCTGAAGTGGCAGTTTCTGTGGGCTGCTTGGGATTTTCAGCTCCTTGAAAAATGACTTGCAGCAATATTACTTTAAAGGGGACATGGAAGTTATCTTGAATTCATGGGATTCTCTGACTATATTGCAGTAGGAAGAAAAAATGCTTGATTTGCTTTGCTATATGAATACTTCTACTGACTTCCAAAATATTGTCAGTGTGAGACAGTTAGCAGTGTTCATCAAGGAAAACCTGCAACTCTTGTCTCCAACAGAGGCACAGTAAAGTAAGGCTATTCTTATATCTCTGTGCTCCAGGCATCAAGCTGGAATTTCTCGGGAAGGGTGAGAATTTTGTATTTAGTATTTTCTGTTTTCTTGTCATAACCCCACTGCTATTTGTGTTCAGACGTATTCTTCCAATTGTAACATATTGGAAAGCCTGAAGCAGTCAAAACTTTTTTCTTTTCTTGGCTAAGCTTGGGATCAAAATATTGGAAACATTTTAATGAACCCTTGATGTAAGGCCTCAATCCAGAAAATGTGGAAGAAAATACCATAGCACGCTGTTGTTTGAAGACTGAATTTATGTACATCTGAGTAGCTGACACACTCTCCATTTGTGCTAAGGATAAATCTAAGATAAAATCTCTCTTCAGAATTAGTGGAGAGTTTTAACAAGTTCTACTTTCCCTCTCTGACTTGAGTCTACATTTACCCTGACAGTACATATGACTTGTCCTCTATTAGTAAAGGTAGTGTGCCTAAAGACCTGAGAGTGTTTAAACTGGATGTATTTGAATGAATTACTGGGAAACAATCACAGAAAGTCTGCTGTGACCTGAAGTGATGTGCTATCTTTCTTAAGGAGAAAACAGAAAACTTTTCAGTGCTATTGAATCTGCACTCTGGCTGCCAAGGCATTTTGGGATTAACTGATAATTGTTTTATAACTGGGAACAGTGAACTGTTGGATGACAGTGGAAACATTCAGATAAAATTATTTGCCCAATTCTTTGGTGAGTCCTTTTGAGATGTAATGAAGACATTTTCTGTCAAATTAAGTTACTTATAGTGCACTATTTTCACAGATATGCAGAGTCCTGAACACCTGGGCAAAGGAAGAGGGAAGAAAATTTGGAATAGCGAAAGTTTCTAGTTATTAGCAGATATACTGATGTACTGTAGTGATGAAGTTGAGGGGAACCACAGCATGTCTGTGTTAAAGGCAAGACTGTAGTCCTCTGACAGCATAGCCTGAGCACAAGGAAATTCTAGAAGACCTAATAGTTTGTTGAAAACCTCATGTTGAGTTCATGTTTTATTGCGCATGACCCCGGACTTCTGCAATGCACTTCAGCCCTATGTGGTTCCAAAGTGGTGTTTGTTAGTCAGCTGTTAAATTACTTCATTCTATAAGCATTCATGTAATGGATGCAGAACCAGAAAGTTCCTGCCCTGAAAAGCTTATGCAAGACAGCCTATTAAAGTCTCTTTAAGGCTGGCAGTAATTTACCAGCTGCCATTGGATGCAGAAATATTTCTGGAGTCCTGTTTTTAACTTCAGAATTACTATGCATAAAATGATGATACCTTCAAGTGCACCTTAGCTTTTATAACTCATGGGAAGTTCCCAGAGGTAAGAGTTCAAGAGATACAAGTGTACTTACAGGCTGAGGTCTTATGAATAGTCTTGAATGTCAGCTTACAAGAACTCTGGCTGCATTTCAGGTAACTAATGTTCTTACAAGCTACTTGCTCTATGTGTAGTTATTTTTTTAAAGCATTTAAGGTATTTAAGGACACTGTGCTGTACACAGAGGCTGGACTCTTACAGTGGCTGTAGTAATGGGAAGTTCTTTCCCTCCCCTCACTGTGTATTTGAGTAAGGTTTGGTTACACTACCCTGACTTCTCTCAGGTATGCTTTCACCTGAAATGGTGTCTCCCTCATTCCCAGGCACTGGCAAAGAGTTATAGATCTCCTGAGTGTTTCTACTTACTGCCATCAGCAGTAAAGCTTCTTTAAAGGTATTGTTTATGTATACTGTATTCCTGAGACAAATCTCTTAGCCCCAGTATTATGTGTTGATATTTAATGTATACTTGTCTTCATCTAATTATCTTGAGAGTAATAAAAAATTCATAACTGAAAAATTAGTTATATGAAGTGTTACTATGTTTTATTTGGCAGAAATTCTACCAAACCTGCTTAGCAATGCAAAAATATTAGTTAAGATCATTAGGAAGACCCAAGTTCTTGAGAAATGCCTTAGAAAAGTGTGTGTAGTGGATACTGTGTGTACAGAACAGAGGCATGAAGCTTGGCAGCACTTTTCAACTTTGTTTTGGCTAAGACACAAGATAGAAATTACTCCTCTCTATTGTCAGTACAGATTTGTTGCAGTTTCAGAAAGTGCTATGTAAGTTGATTATGTTGGCTAGTTTCCAGCACAACTGTTCTTTGCTTAAATGAACTAGCCTGTAATCTAAACTGGCTAGCCATTATGTTTTCTCATTATCTGTCCCTGTCTGGATCTGCAGTTTGTCATTGAAGGCAGTTGCTGTTGTTGTTTTGTCCAATAAATAGTTATGTATAAAATAATGGATGAAATTATTCTGACACAGAGAGGTGTGCCTTTGCATTTCCTTTTGCAGGGAAATGAACAGTGTCTGGAGCAGTGTGCTGTTGCATTAGAAAATGTGTGTGGCTGTGTCTTTCACACCAAAGAGGACATAAGTACAGCTAATGGTGCTACAGATTTGTTTAGTATTGGCAGCGTAACCTAGTTTTCCTGAGTTTGGTACTCAGCCTATGAACAGTGCTTATTGTCTGGTCTTGAAGGGACTGAATATTTCTTGCAGATCTTGGTTTAGTAAAGCTAATTCCAGAGCAGGACAAATGCCCATTAACCTCTACTTATCAGTGTTTAATTGGTGCAGTGCATCTAAAGGCTCTGACTCTGGCTGGTGCTTTAGGAGCAGGTGAGCCGGGTCAGTAGAAAGCAGCGGCAAAAATTAGCATACTCCCCCATCTGCAATTGGAGGGTGTGTGTGGGAATCAGTGAGGGCACCAGGTGAAAGCAGGTGATTCCAGAGCTACATCACCCCATCCTCTGAGGCAGGTGAGCCAAGTGATGCATGACTGCTCAGGGATGGCAGCGTGGTCACCCACCTTGCTGATGGCGCCCCTGAATTTTGGAGGATGCATTATCTCTGTGCTAGGCTTGTTTTTTAAGTTTTATGTGCTCTCCCAGTCAGCAGTGATTTTAAAGAAATGAGTGGTGCAGATGTTTCTCGAAATGCTATGCTCTAATATCTTTCCTTCCGAGAACCTTAATTTTTTGACAATTACCTATGTTTAACCAAATTTGACCTGCCAGTGTCCCTTTAATACCGCATTATGCAAGGATCTCAGACACTGAAGATATTGGAGAAGTGATTAAAAGCAGTTTTCTAAAAACTACTCATGTGCCTTAAATTTCTGAGCCAAACTCTTGCCACTCCATTGACTAAATCAGTCTAGAAATCTCCAAAGCCTCTTCTGTGTCAGGGAAGTATAAGCAGCAATCCTAATCCTCATACTGGCAAGAAATGAAAAGGCAAAACTCCCAAAGGTCTCAGGACTTAGTGGAAGGAAAATTGAAAGGAAAATTGCAATATAATCTTAGATTCATGTCTTCTTTATATCAGAACAGAAATCTGCCAGTCAAAAGGAATATATAGGTGTATTTTTAATCCTTTATGATTTGGTGGTAGAATGGACTTGGTTTGATCATGACTGAGGTGTTGCTACCTCACTGTAGCAACAAGAGCAATTTTAATTTGTTGAAGCTTGTCAGAGAATCACAGAAAGTTAGGGCTTGGAAGGGATCTCAAAAGATCCCCTGCCAGAGCAGGGTCACCTACAGGAGGTCACAAAGGAATGTGTCCAAGTGAGTTTTGAATGTATCCAGAGAAGGACACTCCACAACCTCGCCGGGCAGCCCGTTCCCAGTGCTCTGTCACCCAGTTTAGTTAAATGATGGATAATTTAAAAGGTTATACAGAGTTTTATGAAAGGAAATAAACACTTTACAGTGATCTTTTACAAAACCAGGAGCCAAGAGCAAACAGCAGTTCAGAAGTCTCCTCTTTTCACTGTTAATTGCTCAGCCCTTAAGTCATGGATGAGTGTGAAAAGAGTGATGGTTTAAAACCCTTTTCCTGATTATAGTTTGCTTAGAAATCTTAGCAAAGCCTTAGATTAAGAAGTGACTATTATTGTTACAATGTAAATTTTACATATCACACGAGGATTTTACCTTGCATAAAATTAAGAATAAGCGTAAATATGTAATGGCTCACACTGTTTCAGTTTTGAAGTTTGTGCTTCACAATATGAAGTACAGGGTTGTATTTTATTTTTTCCTGTTGTTAATTGAAACGTCATTAAAGAAAAACATGGTGGGGTTTGCATATGATATTTCGTGATGTTTTCATGTTTACTGTTTTGAGATGAAAATAAATGTCAAAATTACAGACTTCGTCAGAATGATATGCAGATTATAAATTAAGTACTGATTTTTTAAATGTAAAACTAGAGGAAGCAAGGAGGTAGAAGGTAATAATTGAAAATTTATGTTGAAATATTTGCACGGATAGATACTATGTTTTCAGAGCAGAGCAAAGACTCCCAATGTTTTGTCTCTTGCACTTTGAAAAGTTGTTTTCTTTCCTGTTTACTGAGAACCCTGGTATTAACTGAGATGAATGTGCTAGGGTGTGCCACTGCGTGAGGTGTGTCCTTGGTGATTCTAGATTCAAAGGTCAGAGAAACTTCTTGGTGACCTTGTTCACCTGTAATAGATGGGAATTTTTTCAGTGAAATCTGTAGTAGCAAGGTTAGATGCCTGGCATGTGATCTGAAACTATAGGAGTTTTTCCATCGTCTTTGTCAGACCTTGAACCTGACCCACGGTGACTGGAGTCTCCTGATCAGCTGGGGCATGTGTTGTTTGCTGCCTGTACTGTCTGAGTTGCAGTAAAACACAATGCACAAACTGGAAAAGGAAAACACAAAATATCCGGAATTTTAAGCATCAATATTTTTGTCTCAAATCATAACCACTCTCTGAAATCTAAAAAAAGAGAATGTATTAAACAAGGCATGTTTCTTAGGAGACAGCTTAGATGTTCAAAAAGCTGGTAGTAGAATAGAAGCCTTTTCATCTCCCCTTTTAGATATTTTATCTTATCTTGCACAGTGTATTGTCATCCCCGAGGACTGTAAGTTTAGTCATATTTTGTTTTGAAATAACCACACTGAACAGCTGTTGTTTACCAGATGACCTGTCCCCCCTTTATAATGATTGATTTGTGTTTTGTCTTTATGTGTAACTTTATGATGAGGAACACTGAGCTTTGGAGGTAAAAAAAAATCTTTGACACTTCTTTTCAAGTGTACTCACGTATGGATTAGCTAAGTGTCAGTGCCTTGCTCACCTGGCAGCATGTTTTGCTGGTGTTGCCCATGTGGAATCGCTGTTGCAGTTGGCTGTTTATCTCCAGTGCTGGCCTTCACACCTGGAAAGGTACCCAGATAAAACTTGTTTTGCAGAATATGTCATGCAGAAGGTAAAGTAGCTCAAGGGAAGCTACCTGAGACGGTGCAATGCTAACAGATTGCTCAAAATTACTTTGAAATACTAGAGCTCTTACTAAATTAAAGCGACAGCAGTTGGATGTTTCTTCTCATACAAGACTGAGCATGTCACCTCAGCAGATGCTGTAAGGCTTGTCAGCCTCTTGGCTGTTCTGTCACACCTGTTCTTGTTAAGAAAAAGTCTAATAAAACTCATTCGTATTCAAAGCATCCCATAACATAGAAAGATTTTTTTGTTCCCTAGTTCACACTGAAAGGCAATTACCGGAAAGAGTAGTGAGTTTCGGAAAAATGAGAGTCCCAGGGTATTGTAATATAAGAAACATCTCACTTTTTTTGCTCAAGAGCTCAAACAACTAGAATAAAGTTGTTTAGTTAAGTATGATATAACACTGATTCCTAACGAGTACTACTGAAAGGTTTTGTATGCCTGCCCTTAGGTAATAAAATTTGCTTCACCGTTTCCAAGGCATTTATCTGGATTTAATTTTAGCACCTTGCCTTCAGTAGGTCCTTTTATAAGGTAATTAATTTTCCTGAGTGCCTGTGCTCTGTCCAGCCCACAAGATCTTCCATGCTGTTACTCCTTCATTAGAAGCTCAACTAGAAATTCAATTAGTTGCTCTGAGAAGAATATGCATGCACACCAATGCCAGAAAACTTCTTTTTAATGATCTCTTTCATCTTTGTCTGTGGGAACCTGTCTCAGAGTACTTTAAAACCGAAGGGAGGACTCTCATTAATCTTGGTGGAATCTGGGTCCCCATCTGCAGACAAGCTGATAGCTCACTCAGGTAGCTTGTGACCCTTCATAGCTGCGTGACTGGCTGGGAGATTATAAGAGTGTATTTAAGGACATGAAGCTGAAGTAAAAAACCCTCAAATGAGCCTGCTTATTAAGAAACATAACTCTATCCAGCAGATAAAGGAGAGGTGTTCTCTTTTGCAAGAATTATTGCTGAACTTCAGCCATAAACATGTCCATCATTACTCCTAGCAAGTTGAATTACTGGCATTCTGATGAATTTAATTGTTATTCTAAGTCATTGTACAAAAGGCATGTTTTAAAAAAAAGTATGGAGACAAGTACTTCCTTATTTTTATAGGGTAGACAATCTGTGAGGAACAATTGTTTTAAAACATGCAGAGTGAATAAGGAATAAATATTTATTGTTTGGCTACTGTTTGGTTTGTATGTCTAATCATAAATCAGAACCCTATTGTGCTCTGTCCTAGAGAGTTTGCCCTCCATGTGTAAGGTAGACAAGAGATAGTAAGACGAACATCTGGAAGAATAAGAAAATAATAGCTGGTATAATTCTGTTTACTCTTTATGATAAAATATCCATCTGTTTCATGTTTCATTGAAGACATGAAAAAATCCTTTGATGACAAAAAAAATTAATAATTTGCTTTGAGGGTTTTCTAAAGTCAGTCCCGGAGATTTCAAAGTTCATCATTCAGAAACTGTCATTCTTTCCAGGTAGTTTGATCCTCATAGACCTGAAGAGAAAGGTTCAAAGCCTCCCACTGAGATTATTTGGGAAAAAAAATCTCTGTACCACAGTGACTGTTCAGTTTACTAGGCTGCAACAGGCTTCACTGAGCTGGTGTTCACAGTGTTCCAGGAGGCCAGTGGAAAAGGAACAGCTGACATACTCTCTAAGTGCTAGGTCTAGTCTTTGGTCCCTGCTTTTGCATTTCACCATAGTCCTAGTTCATCTTACACATAACCAGAATGAATCTATTCTTAAGTCTTCTAAGAGTATTAGGAAAAGAATCAACTGTCTTTTTCAAGTAAAGAAAAAATTATCTTGTTTTTTTTGAACACTTAACAGCCCCAGTAAGACTGCCATTTGCTAGTCTTCTGGCAGAAGGCAAGTTCAGTCCTTTAAGCTGTTCTGATTTATCCTTTTCACTTCTGCTGTGGTACATCTACCATGTGGTACATGGAACAGGCTTCCCACGGAAGCAGTTCTGGCACTGAGCCTGCCTGAGTTCATGAAGTGTTTGGGTGATGCTCTCAGGCACCTGGTGTGATCCTGAAGGTGCTCTACACAGGGACAGGAGTTGGAATTGATTACCTTGGTGGGTCCCTTCCAACTCAGCTTAAAAAAAAAACAAACAAAAAACGCAAAACCAAACAAAATAAACAATTTTCATATTTATTAGAGAGGAGTGGGAATAAATTTTAATACTGATCTTTCCGTGGAGCTGTGCAAAACTTGGGGGTGAAAGGTTTGGACTGTTCAGAGCTGTGGTTTCAGCTTAAGTGTTTGATTTCATCTAACATAGTGATGGGAAATGTTACATATTATGTGTATGCAACCATGTAGATGTTATAGTTCAATTTTTGGCCCTGTGTTTTTAAGTTCAGTAAGACAATTGCATTTGAATTGTCTTTTCAGTCCCCTAAATCTTGGATTGAAGAGGTCTTCAGTAAAAGAGAATGTGCACACATCATTCCCAGTACAAAAGATCCCCACAGGTAAAACAATGAATTTTATTTTCTTTCTGTTATGTTTAGAAAGAATTACAATAATTTTTATGGGTGGTGTTTGTATCTTGGATGGAATTCTTTGCTGTTTTTCAATTCCGTAGTGACTTGTGGTGTTAATGGGTTTTCATAGATATTGGCACCAGCATGCTTTAAATGATACTGTTTGTTGGATTAGAAATTGGTAACCACTGACCTTCCTAGGCTTCTTAAACATGTTTCTCTCCATCCAATAACCAAAACTGTAGTATTCTTATTGGTATGGTTGTTAATGGAGAGATTGTGTTACATGGAATTACTGCTGCACAGGAATTCTAAATCCTGTACCACCATTTTTTCCCTTCCTCAGAATAATGCTTGTTGTTGATTACAGTCTTCTGGGATAGCGGTTTCTGCTCAGGATGGCATAGAGTGTGAAAAGATCAAATCCTCAACTTGTTTTTTGGACCTGAGAAAGCAAACATAATTTGGTATTTCCAGTTGTGTATCTAGCGGGTGGTGTTGCCTAAATAAACTTGATGAAATCATATTCTGAGCTTGTCATTTTGATTATATCGTTTTGGACACATGGATTATGCAGAGTAGATAAGTTAGATAAGACATCTATGGAATGTATATTTGACATACAGTCTGGTCTATAAAATTCCAAAGAAATCACTGAAGTTACCCAGCACATCTTCCAGGGGTGAGCGCAGAATAAAATAGCCTTTAATGCTATTGATGAGAATTTTGTCACAGATGAATTGATATTTTATTAATACCATTACAGATGTTTTCTTTTATATGAGCATGTATTAATTATCCATCTTTTCTAACAGGTGTCCTGCAGGATGCCAGGTGTGCCAGAATTTAATCAGGTAGGAAAGCATAAATATATATCTTTGTTTTTTATAATGAACTAAAGTTAGTGGTGGATATTCCTAGTCAAGGAAATAAGGAAAGCAATAGTAATCTTTCAGATATCTAGTCAGAGCAACATTTTTGTGAGAATGTTTAGCAAAGATTTGCATAAAATAAATTGTGTGATAATCTGTAATTTATTGGGAATAGAAAATTTTATCCAAATACTTTATGTGGAAAAGGTTTCCTTAATCTTCTCTTGAAGAATGATAGGCAGAAATAGGCCTTTAAGTGGGAGACAATTCCAGCTATGTCTTGACTGATATGAAGGAGACTGAATCCAAAACAATGGAGAATGGTAAGAATTAAAGAAAGAGGAAGAATATGATAAAGGCTAGGGAAAGGGAGTAATAGAAATATTTCTGACTAATGGTTTTCTGAAGATTTTTTCATCTCTGCAATGGGCATTTCAAAAGGAAAGCTGCACAAATTACATCACTTTAGGCCTCTTAACTTGTGTGTGTTTTTTTCAGACAGCTAGTATTTTGTGGCTTGTTTTAATTAGTTGTTTTCAATCCAACATTTGAAATTCAGCTGGTGTTCCCAAGAAAGTGATAAATTATTAATTCTTGGAAAAAAATTTTAACTTTACGTGGCATTTATTTTTTGTTAAAGGCCTCTGAAGGCTGAACCAACTGAAGACAATGCTTTTCTTATAATTAATGATTAGGAAGCTGGAGCTAAGTAGAACTACTGTCGCCTGCATGAGCACAATTATTTTCCTTTTCATTATGTTTCACATTTTATTTATTCTTCTAAGAGTTACGTGAAACAAGAGCCATATTTTTCCAAAAAGCAAATAAGTTACTACTTGAAATCAGGTCACTGTAAAAGACAAATATACAGAATGGTGTTGGCCTTGTAATTAAGGTAAATGATCTGTGGGGCATCTGTTCAAAAAAAGACAGCTCCCTCTGAGAGAGGGCTTGTGTGATCATTTTTGCATAAGAGCAGAACAGAGATTCACAAACTTTTGTAGGTGTTCTGGAAGAAATGCAGGGAGGATTTTAATCCTTCCTGCTAACCTGCAGCTACGCCTGTGGGCATCTAGGTTAAGTTAACTTGTGCTTCAATATATACTGGTTTAATCCTGTCTAAATCAAGACCACAGCATTTCTGCAGTTGTTCCCTTTCACCCCCCACATGATCACCATGTTGTGTTTTGGTCTGGGAAGACCATTGGTATGAAAATTAATGTCAGGGCGTGGAAAACTAAGCCAAAATTACCTTTCTGCCAAATCAGCCTCCAAAACAAACACCATTTCACTGCATGAATGTGAATATTATAGTGTAAGATGGAGAAAGAGAAACTGGAAATGTGCACCCTTAAGGGTGGGTTTGTTATTTATTTTCACCCTTTTTTCCAAAGACATCCTTTACCTTTGTGAGGTTTTTATCTTATAGTTGTTTCTTTCACTTTTCATTGAGCATTTTCATGGTCTTTAAATCCATGTGAACGCTATTTGCTGATCTGTCTGTAAGTGCAGAACTTATATGTGGATATCTGATGTTCATTTCAGTCAGCCTAATGCTACCTGTTCTTGTCTCCTTGTATACTTTTAGGTCTACACAGGGATTTGTTCTAGTAGAATTTCTGCTGTTCCTAACAAGGGGAAATAATTTTCATATGAGTGTTATACCTGGTTGTATTGTACTTATTAGAACAGCAATGAAACTCTACCTGTAATTTTCCACAACAGTCCAAAATTGGTGTGAATGTACTTGATGCCTACTATGATTTGACCTAATACTGCAGGCAAATGAAATCTGTTAATGATTTCTTGTGGAGAACTTCCAAGGTCTGCAAACGGTTTATGAGTGGGTTATGCAACTATTTGGTAATATTAAGTAGAATTACTGCATTTAGTAGTTGCTAATCAAATCTGAGTAACTTACTGGCACCTTTCTGCATGTTTCTCTGGTGTGTTGAAATGCCCTTTATCTACTCTTCAGTGCAGTGCTCACAAATATGTTGCATAAAGAACCTAGGTGGGTCTATCTTCATGAATATTCAGCAATGTGGTGCAGAACTTCTGCATCCTTGCACATCTGAGGTGTTCTCTCTTATATCTGACTTTTTAGGAATATTTTTTGGACAGTCTTTAAAGTGCTGCCTAATTCTGTGGTCTGGCTACTGCAGATACTTTAACCGAAGTGTCAACCTTTTGTATTTACCCTTGGTGCTTCTAGTGTGACTTTTCCAGGAGCCTGGTTTTGTATTACTGACCTTGCTCCCCCCATCAATAGGAGCTTAGTGACTCTTTAAGGGAAAGAAGGTGAAGTCATTGCAAACACATTTTCCACCAAGGCAAATGATATCTTCACAAGATCACAGGTTAACTCAGGCTGGCAGGAACCTGGGGAGGTCTCCAGTCCCAGCCCCTGCCAGAGCAGGCTCAACCAGGGGCTCAAGCCCAGGCTGCTAAAGACTTCAAGCAGCTGCTATGTAAACCCTCAAGGATGGATTCAGCACATCGTCTCCAGGCCCTGGCTCCATTGCTGACCTGTCCTCCCAGGAAGAAACCTTCTCCTTATTTCCAGTCAGAATCTTCTGTATTCCAGCTTGTGTTTCTGTCTCTTGCTCTACCACCACACACCACTGTGAAGAGCCCAGCTGTGTCTTCTCCATCCCCATCAGTACTGGGGATGCTGTTGGTTGCCCTGAAAGTTGCCCCTTTCCCCAACTGAACCAGCCCTGGTCCTGCAGTCTCTCCTTGCAGGACAGTAGCCCCCTCTGCCATGTTGGTGGCCTCCCCTCACCTCCAACACATTTGTCACTGTTGTTCCCATGCTGGGGACCCAAACAGGAGGAGGCTGCACCCAGAGAGGATTGGCAAGCACCATGCAGAGGAGACAGTCCCTGCCCTGCCCTGGCTCTTGTACCATGGCCTTCTCATAGTACAAATAATGCTAATTAATAAAACACTTCAGTGTTCATTTGGTCTCTCACTTTCAAGGTTACTGGTTTTTCTGTTCAGATGGTTAGTTCCTTTCTGTCTGATGTCAGCTTTTGAGAAGGCAAGTTGCTGCAGCTCTTGCTGCTCTAGGAGGGGCTGCTTACGTGTGAGACAGATAGTCATTCTGTGCTCATAGTTTGATGGTGTGTTTGTTTGTTTTCGGTTTTTGTTTTCGGTTTTTGTTTTTGTTTGTTTGGGTTTTTGGTTTTTTTTTTTGTTTGTTTTGTTTGTTTGTTTGCTTTTTACCCCTGCCATCTCCACAGTGCAAATGTTTGTGAAATCATGCAGTGAGCCAGACCAGGCACTTCCAGTTAGACTAACTTGGCAATTAAAGCCCTCTGTGAGTCTTTCTCTGCACCCACCTAGGTTATTTCCTCTTCATTTTTCCAAAATTCAGTTTTGAGTACATGCCTGACTTCCTTTTGGCAAGTCCCTGTATTTCTGTGCTATATTCTGCTATTTGTTGCATCTAGGGAAAAGGTGTAGGTCGTCTAGGCTAGCTAATCCGTGTTGAATTAGCTTGACAAAAATTTGGCATTTTTGATAGTCGTTATTGCCTTCTGATTTCTAGCTAACCATCATCACACATATGACAATAGAGCTAAAGTCTTTTTTGTGGTGCTAGACTCCTACAACTCTTTAATTATCTACTGAATAATCTTTTTTCCAACTGAGTTAAAAATCAGCAGGAGTGTGCAAGGCTTCCTTCCTTCTCCAGTCTGATTTTGCAGAGCATTGATCAATAAAATGTAACCTATCAGTGTTGAAAAACTGGAGTGCAAACATAATTTCATAGTTTCTGGGTATCAAAAAGTATGTTTCTAAATCAGTTCACTTCCTTAATGTGCTTTGGGTGTGGGTTTTTTCTTTGTTTTGTTTGTTTCTTTTGTTATTTTTAGTCTGTTTCTCTTTCACTAGTTAGTTCTCACTCATCTTCATGGAAAACTTTCTCAGCATAACTGTTCAGAGTTTTGAAGATATTGTTTATTTCTAACCTGCCCCTATATCCACAAGTAATTTGTCTGAGTCCCAGGGCAGTCACTGATTTTGGGTTGCTAGAAGCTCTTTAGTATCTTAAGTGACTAAAAGGGAAAAACTTCTCTCTGTTCAGTTCAGTTCAGAGAAGGACAACTAAGCTGGTGGAGGGTCTGGAGAACAGGAGCTATGAGGAGGGGCTGAGGGTATTGGGGATGCTTAGTTTAGAGAAGAGGAGGTTGAGAGGAGACCTTATTGCTCCCAACAGCAACCTATAGGAGGTTGTGGTTGCAGGGAAGTGGGTGTTGGCCTCTTCTCTCAAGTAAATAATGATAGGAGTAGAGGAAATGGCCTGAAGTTGCACCAGGGGAAGTTTGAACTTGATATTAAGAAGAATTTTTTTACTGACAGAGCAGTCAGGCACAAAGAAGTGGTGGAGTCACCATCCTTGGAAGTATTTAAAAACCATGTAGATGAGGCACTTCAGGGTATGCTCCTGTGGGCATGGAGATAGAGATATTAATAAATATATTTTACTTATCTTATTGGGAGGTGGGTGTTGAGAGTTTCATGAGGTGATCATAGAGGTCTTTTGCAATCAATTGGTTGGAATTTTTAACAATACTGTTATTTTACATTAACTTTTGAAATGTCTGGAGGAAAACTGGACTGTCAAGTGTCAACATATATTATACTGAAGTTAATCTTGTAGAAGTCTGGAGTCCATCAAAGCCTGTATGGCAGTAGAATTGAGTGAATTTGGAAGCTGGGTTACTCACCCACTCACCAGTCTTAAATGTCACAAGTCTGCTAAATTTCATTTAACATTGCACTTCAGTTTTGTATTTTGTATATGCACTTTGCTGGTGTTTTGAAGGTTAGGATGAAGGTTACTCTGAAGTCCTCTCTAGATGAGAGTTGCTCTTCTCTTGATTAATGTCAGTAACTCCTAGATCTTTTTTAAAGCCTAGAATAACCTGCAGTAGTAATTTGTGGTAATAACCATAGCGAGCTTTGGTGTCCTAAGAAATTCCTCTGCAGTCTCATATAGAACACCAGTAAATTTGAACTGCATTGCACGAGTCAAAAGGACTAAATGGGACTCTCAGATTGTTATAGTCACCCCAATTACAGTGTGGTTTGAATCGATAGGGACCTTTGAAGATCACCTACTCCAGCCCACTTAGTTGTTACTAGTGTCCATCAGGTAGTGAACAATTCAGCATCCGACAAAACTTATTTATGATTTTATTTTATGTTTTGACATTTTGAGATTTTTTTCAGCTGTTTTTATTATCTCCTGTGTCAGCAAAATACAATATCCTTTGTAGAAAACCCTATTTGGGCTATTCTGATGGAGGTCCTAGAGATGAATGCAAGTGTGTTTGTAGAAAATAATTTTTTTATTTTTAATGTAAGGTGTTGCTGTGGACGGCTGATTGGAGATCACCCAGGAGTAGACTGTAGCTGGCCTGCTTATCCAGCTGCCTCACAGAGAGGTGAATGGTCTGTGCAAAACCACACAAAGTTGAGTCCAACAGATGCATTTGGTACAATCAATTTTCAAGATGGAGACCACACCTACCACGCCAAGGTAACAGGTGCTGGGTTTATGTGTCCTACTTCTTTTTGTGATTTCAGCATAAGAATGACAAAAGGTGGTTCTAGGTGAATATCAGATTGTTTGTCTAAAGAGATCTTGGGAATCTAAAAGTAACTTATAGTAGAGCATGTGTATTATATTTTTACCCTTAGCTTCACTGTGATTAGGCGTAGTCTGGCTTGCTGACTGTATTGCTAATTGATGTGTTTTTGTGCTTTTCATGTTATCTGTAGTGTGAAGTTGCTAATCCTGAACAATATCTTTCAGACATTAATGCTGAGAACTTTGTAAGATGTTGGAGTTTCTTTCCTTGTAGTATGTAAAAGATACTTATTTTACCTACTATTGTTTCTTACAGTATCTTCGACTCTCTTATGATAGCAGTTTGGATCAGCTGTTGCACCTGATGCTTAAAGAATGGCAGATGGAGTTGCCAAAGCTGGTGATCTCTGTTCATGGAGGCATTCAAGATTTCAAGCTTCCCTCAAAGGTCAAGCAGGTTTTCAGCAAAGGACTGGTGAAGGCTGCTGAGACTACTGGAGCATGGATAATTACAGAAGGCATCAACAGCGGTAGTGTAATTGTTTTTCTTTGTTTCAGTCTTCCACTGGTGTTCTTTCTTTGTATATAAATGTAGCGGGAGGAGCCCTTCTTGCTCCTAGGGCTGATCCTGAGGCCTCGGGGCTTAGCCCATTCCTGGACGATGTCCTAGGGCTGTTCCTGGGGCTCCGGGATCTACCCCTTCTTGCCTGCTTCTGGGGCTCCTTGAGCTGTGGGCTTCTCCATCCTCACTGAAGAGTGAGAGCTCTCTCTGTGGGTGTCAGCTGCTCTCTTATTGGCCCCCTGCTCCTGCACATGCTCAGGAGGGAGGCCAGACACAGGTGAACCCACACCCACTCATCAATAACTCAGGGCACCTGGTCTTGTCTCACTACATATAAACATATACATCTAGGGCAATTATAATGAAATTGCTTGATAATTTGTTGTATATTTTCCCAAAATGAAAAATCTTTTTTTTTTTTTTTTTTTTTTTTTTTTTTTTTAAAGGAGATACATATAACAAAGTGTGAAATCACATTCCTCTACTGTTAACAGACATTCTGAGTGTTTTTAATAATACTTCTTTTAGTTAAATAGCAAGTATTCTGCATGTAATAAGAAACACCGATAGCAAATAACCAGAACTTATTTGCAGTCAACTGTTTTTACTTCAAAAAGATATTTAGACACAGAGGACTGTGACTGGTGTTTTTGAATGACTTAGCAAATCCAAATTTAACTTGGGTTTCATAAATAAGAAATCCTGAATTATAATAATCCATAAACTACCCTGTTTATCTAACCTGTATCTGAAAGTCCCTGCAGATTTCTGTCAAAAACTGAGGTGCTCAGTAAGCCACAGTTCTGAAAGTTTTACTTCTTTAACTTCTATTCAAACCAGTGACCTTACAGGAGAACTGTTTCGTACATTTATTTAAATAATGAATTTTTTATCGAGGTAGAAAGCACCATTAGCATCATACATGAGTGTTATTAATTCCAAATGTGTGTTGAGTTTGCAACATTGTTACATTATATCTGAGCCTTACAATTCCCGCTGTGCACATCAAATGTACAGGTGAGGTGGGATGGTTTATTTCTGCTTGAAATAGCCAAAAAATTAATTAGATGGTGGGAATCCTTTCACTGGTGTCATGCAGCAGGTCTCCAAATGTATAAGAAAAATGATGATTTAATTATCTGCTTAGGAGTGTCCAGGCATGTGGGGGATGCTCTGAAAGGCCGAGCCTCACCACATCTGAGGAAGATCTGTGCTGTTGGAATTCCTCCATGGGGCATCATTGAGAACCAGAGGGATCTAATTGGAAAAGATGTGAGTTGAACGTATTTAAAATACAAGCCTTCATGTTCAAGGGATGGCATAGCTTTCTTTCATGCTTTATTTTCTGCTCACTTCATTTCACAGATATGATTTTTTTTTTTTTTCAGTAATAGAGGCTTAGATTTTACTCAGCAGTAGGATTCTATGGCATTGAGTTGGGGCACTGTACAGTTGAGGCACTGTATTTTGCTTTTTATATGCAAATGAATAGTTTATAAGTATTGCTATTTTTACAGGAAATAGCCATTCCTTTTTCAATTTCTGTAATTAATTTGGCCATTCTCTTGTAGATGTATTTCTATATTAATGTAATTCAGGATGAGCAATCAGCTTAACGGTAAACACAAATAGGCTGTAAGTGTGCTTGCTTCTAATCAGTGAACTAGAACTCTATATATAAAGTGCCTGTGTTAGGGCACAGTCTACATAACTCTAAAACCACTTGACAAGCAACATGAAATAATTCCTGATAAATGATGGCTCACATGCCTTTAATGGGAAAGCACCTAGGAAAAACATGCCATTGTGTTTCAACTGTAAGCAAGAAAGGCAGGCAGTGACCCTGCCTAAGGACGGCAAGCCTACTCAGAAATGCTTTCTGTGGTATTGTGTGTTTTTTTCTGTTAAGAATAAAATGAAAAGCCATATTTGAGCAAAGCAGGAAAAAACATGATGGAGGCTTTTGTAGGATTAGAATATGATGAAGAAATACAATTAAGCCAATATAAATAATGATATATTACTGGCTTCTTTGAATTTTTAAATTTATTTATTTTTTTCTTTGGTTGGTTATTGGGTTTTTTTTGTTTTGTTTGTTTGTTTGTTTGTTTTCTAGGTAGTTTGCCTGTATCAGACTCTTGGTAATCCACTCAGCAAGCTAAGTACCCTCAACAGTATGCATTCTCATTTTCTAATGGCAGATGATGGGACAGTAGGGAAATATGGGAATGAAATGATGCTCAGGAGGAATTTGGAGAAGTATATATCACTTCAAAAAATTCACACAAGTGAGTATTGCTGTAGTCAGCTTTATGACAGAAAAACCTATCCTAAAAGTTATGAAAGTACTTGACATTTTCTGTTACATGCTATATGTTTTCATTTGCTTTAGAATGTTACAGTGAGTGAATGTTATTATTTGCATATGTCTTGAACTCTGAATATCATGAATATTGGAAGGACAGCAGTTTTACAAAGTATTGTGCACTTGGGCTAACTCACATTTTGATTTCTCAGTGGAATTTGAAACCTTCTTCCCCTATTCATTACTTTTATCCTCATCACTCTTCTACTTTGCCAGTGTGTGACTGCCTCAGATACAGAAACAAAGACTGTCTTTGAAAAGAACTCCTTTGGCCAATGTTTGTTTGTCAGGTCTCAAAATTTCAGATGTTTGCCTATACAGTAACTGAGCTATGGTATAGAAATAAATAAATATGTATTATATAGACAAGTATTTCTTTTTATATAATATCTTATATAAGGTATCTGTGGAAGTTCACTCTTAGTGATTTAAATCTTGAGATATGTTGAAAAGACATCAGCAGGGTTCTGATGTTGAATCCTTTTCTCCTACATTTGCTCACATTGCAGTATTTACAGACTTAGAAATGTACCCCATTTTACTTTGTTTATATTTACAGCATCTTACTCAGCTTCTTAAATATTTTCTTACTGTAAGTTATTGCAAGGCAGACTTTCTCTTGGTTTTCAATTTCTGCGGCATCTTACTTGAAATTTATTTCTGATTGTAAAAAAAATCACCCTGACGCTATGAAAGTTTGAGGAGGTCTGTAAAGAAGTGCTTGATTATTTTTCTATGTGTAGGTAAGCAAATGGATATTGACAACGTTTCAAACTCTGTCAGTGTTCCTGCACATCAGAACTATTATAAAGATTCTGAAGAATGTTTCTTCTTTCCAGTGCTAGGGCTGCTTACAGTTTTGACAGGAGGCTTTTATGGTCTTTTTTATCTGGTTGCAGAAGTTCTGTGGAGTCTTTAAAAAGTTTAAGTCAAATTAGAGGTGGTGAAGGCATTATTTCCTCTCTGTTGAACCGTATATGAGACTCCTTCATGAGTACTTACTAGCCCAGTGTTTCAGGTTTTTTGTGTGTCTGAGACCTGCTTGTAACTGGTTAGGTGTGTTTTGAAACAGGAATGGGCCAAGGTGTACCTATAGTTGGGTTGGTGGTGGAAGGAGGCCCCAATGTGATCCTAATGGTGTGGGAGTACATGAGGGCCAGCCCAGCTGTTCCAGTGGTGGTCTATGAGGGCACTGGCAGAGCTGCAGATATCCTGGCTTTTATCCACAAACACACAGGTGATACGGGGTAAGTAGTACAATGCTTCTCCTGCTTGGTCTGTCCTATTGGGAGGCACCTGAAAAATCCTGTCTCAAAACCACAGAGGTAATTTCTGATGCTTCTAACTTGAGGAAAACGACTCTACAACTTGGAAAGTTATAAAGAGGTATGTTTTATTCCAGGGACAAGGGGTATTGATCTCTTCTCCTAACTTGCACATCAATCTCGTAATCAGGCTTTTGTTATGTACACTGAAGTTTTACATATTCATTAGATTTCCCAATATACCTATACATCATCTACTCCTGCTTTGTGTTAAAATTAGTCCCAAGAGGTAATTTTCATAATCTCCTCCCTTCTGTGCTTTCGTGGTGTCTCCTGGTGGTGGTCGTCGGTGGTCATGGGGATCAAGTAAAAATGAAGCAAAGGTCCTTCTCTGGATAAACTTTTTACCCCTTCTTCTCTGGGCATTGGCATTCCTTCAGCCCAGGTTGATTTGTCTGAATTAGCTATATTTTATCTTAAAGCCCGGAATGTTCTCTCCCTCTCATCTCAAGGCTGTTAGATAGATATTTTCCCTTATAAGTTATAGCTAACCCAAACTATTACTTAGCTTCTTTAAACAAGCATTCTGTGTTATCTTCTATAAGGTCAACATGATCTCTAAACAGTTACTAGCTGGCATTTTATATTAACCCTTACCTCACTTCTAGTAATGACCCTGCCATGATCTTTTGCTGACTTTAACTTCTGGGCTGTGGTTAGTTGCTGTAGGAGCAACTGTAGGCTGCAGTAAGAGGAGAACTAAGGTTCCTTGGTTTTGGTTTTGCAGTGGTAACCCAAACTTGCTGTCATCGTCTGGCTGTCACCTCCCATGCAACTTCAGCTGGAGACTCTAGTAAACGTACCTTGATGACAATTTTACATGCAAAGTGGAAAAATATATACACGTATATATTTGTATAACCAATTAATATTTCCCTGAAAGTTTTTCAAATGCAAAAGGGCTTTTAAAGGAAAGATCAAAATTTTAAAAGGTGGCCTGTGTTAATGCCAGTTTAAAGAAAGAGAGCCATTTAATAGAGTTGATATCTTAAATATTTATTTATTATCTTTTCTAAGTAGTCTTTTAGGGCAAGTGGTGTTTTTCCCTTTTGTGTTGTATTGAATTTTTTTTCTTCACTTTCCTTTTCTTCCATATTTTTGATCTTTAAAAAAAAAATCCCATCATTTCAAAGGTAAATGAGAGGAAAAAAAGGTGGCCTCAAAATGAAGCCTATTGAATAAACAATGAGGAGTTTAATTTAATTGCTATATGATTATTGAAAGAAAGAAAAAAATTTCTAAATTTTAGTGATTTTTAGCAGTACCTTGAAAATGATTACCTTTTTATTTGTCTTCTTTCCAATACTATATGTGTATGGCTAGAATTAATGCCTATGTAAATAATAATTCATATTATGGGATGCCTTTGCTCTGTTTTGTTTTATAAAGGCAGGAATAAGTCAATAGAGAGACAGAAATGAATTCTCCGCATGACTCTGCTCAGCACAAGTTTTATCTTTTACTGAGTTGTCTTTTGAACTAGTAAGAAGTAGCTAAAAATATACTTGTTTTTTGCTTGTATATCTGGTTTTCAGGGAGTTGCGCCCTCAAGTGAAGGAGGAGATCTTAGTGATGATTCAAAACACATTCAGCCTGGGACAGAAACAGTCCAGTCATCTCTTTCACATTTTGATGGAATGCATGGAACACCGAGAGTTTGTGAGTGTGGCTAATGCTCTGAGTCTAGTCTGCCTTCATTTACTGTTATCCTTTCTGGTCCTTCTGTGGTGGTTTGGCATGGACACTGCAGCTGTGGAAATAATACTTAATCTCTAATACAGTTATATCATAGAAGTGCCTATATTCATTTATATTTTGGGTAGCTCCAAAGAGCATGCTTAGTTAGTATTCAGACATAGTTCTCAAGTCTTGTTGGCTGCTTATGTAATTACAACCTTTCTTGTTTTAGTAAAAGACTAGACTAGACTTTTGTTTTTGCAAGAAAGATCAAGAAATTCCTATTTTTTTTCTATTAGTAGTATGTTACCTGTAATTCATAAACGTTTCCATCTTTTCCTCTAGTTGTAACAGATTGGTACTGTAACTTGTCTCTGAATATTAAAACACAGTTTTGAAATGTGCCGGCACGCTTAGCAGCGCAGGTGCTCATGTGGCAGCAGAATAATGGAATCACAGAAGGGTTTAGGCTAGAAGGGACCTTAAAGATCACCTAGCTCCAACCCCTGTGCCATGGGCAGGGACACCTCCCACTAGATAAGGTTACTCAGAGCACTATCCAACCTGACCTTGAACACTTTCAGGAAGGGAGTACCCACAGCTTCTCTGGGCAACCCATCCCAGTGTCTCACCACCCTTAGAGAGTATATTTTCTTTCTAATATCTACTCTAAATCTACCCTCTTTCAGTTTAAAAACATTACCCCTTGTACTATCACTAGACTCCCTAATAAAGGGTCACTCTCCATTTTTTCTCTATAATCCCTTTAAGTACTGGAAGACTTAAGGTGTCCATATTCCCTCCCTCCCAGATCTTTCTCTTCTCCAGGCTGAACAAGCCTAACTTTTGTAGCCTGTTATTAAAAGAGGGGCACTCCATCCTTCTGATAACTTTCATGGACCTCCTCTGGACTTGCTCCAAGAGCTCCATGTCCTTCCTGTGTTGGGGACTCCAGAGCTGGACACAGTACTCCAGGTTGGATGTCATGAGAGCAGAGTACAGGAGAAGAATTACTTCTATAGACACACTGTACATGCTTGTTTTTATGGAGCCCAGGATACAATTGGCTTTATGGGCTTCAAGCACACATTGCAGGCTCCTTTTGAGATTTTCATCAATGAGCACCCCCAAGTCCTTTTTGTCAGGGATCCTCTCAATCCATTCTCCATCCAGTCTGTATTTGTGTTTGGGATTGTCCCAACTCAGATGCAGGATTTTGCACTTGGCCTTTGGAACTTCATGTGGTTGACATCAGCCCATCTCTCAAGCCTGTCAAGGCCCTTCTAAATGTTGTACTAGAGTGTCAGCCACACCATCCAACTTGGTGTCATCCACAAACTTGCTGATGGTGCACTCATTCCATGTCACTGACAAAGGTATTAAATAATCCTGGTGCCAATACAGACTGCTGAGGGACAGTGCTTGTCACTGATTTCCACTTAGACATTAAACCATTGACTGCAACTCTGAGTGCCACCATTCCAGTTAATTGATTGTCCCACCTGACAAATCTGCCTCTCCATTTTAGAGACAAGGATGAAATGTGAAACAGTGGATGCATAGCGTGCAAATGCTGTGCACAAATCCAGGTAGATTATGTCATTTGCTCTTCCCTTATCCACCAATGCTGTAGCCCTGTTGTAGAAGGCCATCAAATTTATCAGACATGACTTGATGACTTGCCCTTAGTGAAGCCTGGCTGGCTCTCATCAGTAACCTGTTTCCCATATGCCTTAGCATAATTTCCAGGAGGATTAGCTACATGATCTTGCTGGGCAGAAAGGTGAGAGTGATCAGTCTGTAGCTCTTTGCATTTTCCTTTTTTTTAGCCTTTTTAAAAAGGGGGGTTATGTTTCCCCTTTTTCATTCAGTGGGAACTCTCCAAACTTCCATAAATTTTCAAATATGATGAAGTACCAAGTGTTTGTCATGAGTATAATGACAATCATAGCAATGATTGCTAATATGGAAACTACCCAATATGTTTTTATTATTTTTCTTGTACTTCATTTGGATGTCTATTTTCTAGCTGAAAACTGTAAATACTAGCCATGTTCTATTTTTACCCTTCACAGCTTTGAAGACTAATCAAAAGTAAATAGACTCATGTTGTTAGGCATTAGGTGGAATTCCAGTTTGCCTAGGATACTTGCCTACGTTTCCTGTCTGAACCAAAGGAAAAAAATATCTAGATCTCTGCCATTGTTTGTGTTGAAATATGTATGGTTTAATCTACCACAGCCCTTAACGAGAAGAAATAACTTCTCTGCCTCACCTCAAATAGTATACTTCTGCAATTCTAACAGATAACCGTATTTGATGCGGAGTCAGAAGATCAGCAGGACACTGATTTGGCAATTCTGACTGCACTCTTGAAAGGTACCTATATACAAATGTGACCTGTTTTTGTCTGACATACAGTCCCATTGAATTACCTTTTCAAAGCAAAGGAGTAACATAAGTGTGTGAAAAATGCAATGTTCTTTGCTTGTTTGTTAGGCACAAATATGTCTGCTTCCGATCAGCTAGATTTGGCGTTGGCCTGGAACCGGCTCGACATTGCCAAGAAACATGTATTAGTGTATGGACAACACTGGAAGGTACTAATGTATTTTATCTTTCACTGGTGCTTTACACTTCATTATGATGACTAATTATCCATGATTTGCATTTGTCAGGCTTTAATTAAGGAATAGGTTGATGCTTGGAGTTGGTCTTCTGGAGTAAGCATCTTTGATTTTGAAGAGACGTAGTCCTAAAAATTGCAAAGTATTCAACTGCAGAGTGCATCAGATGAAAAATCAAATGCATTTACTTACATAAAGTAGAGGCATGATATCTGAAATTCACATAGTTTTCACTGTTCTTTTCTAAACAGTTCTTTTTTTCACACTGTTCTTTTCTAAATTACAGAATAGTAATTTTAAACTTGTATTCAATGAAGCTGTTGTTAAGTTGTTGGTGGTGAAGGATATTTCATTGTAGCCCAGAGTACTCTATTCTCCAAAGGAATAAATTCCAGAGTAGTGTTGCTTTTGATTTCCTAGCTCCAGACAGAAACAGAAATCAGTAAATGATAGTCCTTTGTGATGTTATCGGATCAAAGAAAAAGGTAGAATTAACTATGGTAATGTGGCATCATGACATTATTTCAGGTATTTTTTCTTGAGATCAGATGCTATTATTACTTCATGCATGTGGAAGAACATACAGTAGCAATTGAATCAGTCCTATAGATTAAAATTTTCAGGTTTTTAGGAATAATCTGGTGCTTAAGTATATCCCTTCTTAACTGAATTTTTCTGTGCATAATAAGGTTTTTATGGATAATAAATTTAATACAGTATTTTTCCTCAACACATTGCATTCCCATTTGTTGTAAGAGTATTTTTTCCATAAAATTATATCTGATGCCCCCAGAAGTACTTTTAAAGTTTTTTCTTCTGAGAAATACAAGGCTGTTTTTTCTAGTCCTGATTTTCTTTACAATGTAAATTTTGGAAAACTGACCGTGTGTATGGTTTTTCTGAGTGATGGTGGCTGATCGTTCCACAGAAGAGAGCTGAATTTATCGACTGCCAGTCCAGGCTGGTAAAGGTGAGGCAGGTACCTGTTGCTGGTTTTGGAATGGCACCAGGAGGGTGCATGGGGAAAGCCCACGTGGGTCGAAGGGAGGCTCTGTCAGATCAGGTGAAGCCTATGGGTTGTTGCCACCATCTGGGAAAGAGATGAACTATGGTTTCAACCTGGCAGAAGGTTGAGCACTCAGCAGCTGCCAGAATGAACACAGGAACTCAGAGGCAGTTCCCATGGAAACAGGCAGCCATCCAGGTCCCAGGTTACAGGGAGTGTGAGAGCCTTTCCCTGGCAGCGAGAGGAAGTTACAGAAACTGCTGCATGTGGTGTGAGTGGGTGGATGATCTCCTCTGCTGGGTGGCAAAACTGCAAGAGGTAGTTGAAAGGTTGGGGAATATCAGGAGGGCTGAACAGGAGATAGACTGATGGAGCCAGAACAGAAGTTGGAGTAGCCATCTGATAGTACTCAGGATCAGAGGCCCCCTGTGTCCTGCTCCTGTCAGACCAGAGGTAGTAACATGGATGAGAGGAGCAAATAGAGACTAAGTAATTCATGGTCAAGGCAGCAGATGACCTTCTTTAACCACCTCAACCCCCCAGGTGCTACTGCACTGCCACTACACCCCAGGTAGGAGGTTGTGGTTGGGAAAGTCCAACCAAATTAAGACCTGGGTGATGGGCACAATGGACAGCCTACACCAGAGGTCTATCCATGCTCAAGAAAACCTACCACCCCTATCACAACATCAGCTTCAAGGGAAGAAAGAAGGGTTATAGGTGACTCCCTTCTGAGGGGAACAGAGAGGACAATCTGTTGTGGAGAGCCCCCTCATAGGGATGTATGCTGTCTATCTGGATTCCAGGTCAGGTACATCACCAGGAAATTTCCTAGCCTGGTGCGGCCCTTGGGCTACTACCCCCTACTGATCTTTCATGTAGGATGAGAGGAAGTTAAGATTGGCAGTCCTAGAGCAATTAAAAGAGACTTTAGGGCCCTGGGAAGAGTGGTGAGAGATTCTGGTGCACAGGTCATCTTTTCTTCTGTTCTTCCAATCATGGGCAACAACATTGGAATGAATAACCCTACACATGGCTCCATGGCTGGTGTCACCCCCACAAATTTGGGTTCTTTGACAATGGTATGGCATATGCAGCACCAGGGATGTTGACACTTAAACGAGAGACACCTTTCTTGAAGGGAGAAGAGGGTCTTCACCCAGAAGATTGCTGGGCTAATTGACAGGGCTTTAAACTAGATGTGAAGGGGGAAGGGAGCAATATTAGTAGGGGAAGGGATAATATCAGTAGGCTTTCACATAATAAGCCATGCGATGACACACCTATCTCAAAGCAGGAAAAAGATCCTGGCTCAGGAGCTAGGAACACTCATCAGAAGGCTTTTAAATGAAGCTCCAATGGGGGGGGGAGGGTGGGAAAAATCTAGGTCTTACTGGGCTCATCAGTACCAACTGGACAGCTTGATGAGGCATGCTTTAAGCTGAAGGACCTGGATGGAGGGATCATCCCACCATCACCACTACAACAGATTTGGGATTAAACCAGGCCAGCCAGAGTAGCGTAAAATGTGCCTCAACTGTCTCCTTCAATGAGAAGCAAAAGGTCACCCTGCTGAAGTGAATGTATAGAAATGCACGCAGTCTGGGAAGTAAACAGGAGGCACTGGATCTCCATGCCCAGTCAGATAGTTATGATATCATAGGAATAACTGGAACATGGTGGAATGATTCACATGACTGACAGAAGGCTATAGGCTGTTCCATAAAGACAGGCAGGGGAGAAGAGGTGGACGAGTCACACCCTATATTAAGAAAAACCTTGAATGTATAGAAGCCAACCATGGCAATTGAGGTAGCCCTATTGAATGCCTCTGTGTGAAAATCAGAATGGTTTTCTCCAAGGGTGACCTTACAGTAAGCATCTGTTACCAACCTCCAAACCAAGATGATGAGAACAATCAAGTGAAACTCAGATCAATCGGGCAAGTTTTGAATCACCAAAACCTGGTCCTACTTCAGACTTCAAAGGTTCAACTACAGAGACTTCAACTACTCAGACATTTGTTGGAAGAACAACACTGCAGCTCACCTGACATCAGTCAAGTTCCTGGAATATGTCGAATACTGCTTCCTCACACAAATGTTGGATGTGCCAGCCAGGAATGAGGCACAGCTGGACTTGACTATTCACTAGCCAAGAAAACCTCTGTGATATCTCAGTTAGTGACAGACTTGGCTGCAGTGACAATAATCTTGTGGAGTTTGGGATACTGCTGAACACAGTGAAGGTTAATTCAAGAACAAAGGTTTTAGATTTTAACATCAAACTTCATCTTGCTCAGGGCTCAGTCGGAAGGGATCCTATGGGAAGGTTCCAGGAAGGTAAATGAGGTGGGAATAGTGAGTACTGGAAGTTTTTCAAGAACACTCTCCTAGTTGACCAAAACCAGTTTATCCCCTCTAAAGGCAAGGGAAGTAGGTAGAAAAGTGACCCCCATAGCTTAACTGCAACCTTCTGGGTCAGCTCAGAACCAAAACGGAAATGTGCCAGAGGCTGAAAAGTGGAACACTACTGGTTGAAAACTACAAAGCTATTACCAGGGCATGAAGAGAATCAGTTAGGAAAGCAAAAGCTCAGATTGAGCTAAATTTGACCAGAGATGTCAAAAGCTTCAAGAAAGTGTTTTTTCAGATGGATTAATATCAAGCAGAAACAGAGGAATAATATTGGCCTGCTATTAAATAGGAGAGGTGAACTAGTCACCAACAATACTGAAAAGGCAAAGGTTCTCAACACCTTCTTCACATCTATCTTTACCAACGATGCTAGGTCTCAGGCCATAGGGAAAAAGGTTCAAGCTGATGCAAATACTGATCATCAGTGAAGGAAGAATTGGTGTATCAACTATTACAGGAGCTTGACCCATACAAATCGATGGGTCCAGATGGCATCCACCCGAGGCTGTTGAGAGATCTGGCTGATGTTGTTATGAAGCTGCTCTCTATAATCTTTAAGAAGCTGTGGAGATCAGGAGGTGTCCCTGAAGACTGGAGAAAGGCTAACATCACCCCCATCTTTAAGAAGGGTTCCAAGGAAGACCCAGGCAATTGGGCCTCACATCTTAACACCCTGAACACATTAACCTCACTTCAGTCCCTGAGAAAGTCATGGAGTGAATTCTCCTGGGGACTATTACAAATCAATTGAAACGTGTGATCAGGAAAAGCTAGCATGGATTAATAAGGGGTAAATTGTGCCTAATGAACCTGATTGCCTTCTGTGGCAAAGTAACCTACTTGGCTGATGAAGGGCAAGCAGTAGACATCATTTTACCTGGACTTTTTCAAGGCTTTTGATATGATACCTCACAGCTTCCTCCTGGAGAAACTGATTCATCATGGTCTGGACAAGTGGTCTGTGCGGTGAGTTGGGAACTGGCTGACAGACTGTACCCAGGCAGTGACAGTAAATAGTTCACCCTCCAACTGACAATGTGTCACAAGTTGAGTCCTCCAGGGACTAATATTGGGTCTGATGCCATTTAACATCTTCATAAGTGACCTGGATGTTGAGATCAAAAGCACCATGATGAAGTTTGCTGGTGACACCAAGATGAGTGTCACCACTCCAGAAGGGAGAGCCACCCTCCAGGATGACTTGGACTGGAGAAGTGGGCTTACAGGAACTTTATGAAGTTCAATGTATAGAAGTGTAAGGTCTTACACGTTGGAGCACAGAATCCAGGAGTGCAGTTCAGACTCAGATACACTTGTCTAGAGAGCAGCCTTGTGGAAAAGTGTTGGTGGACTACAGACTCAACATGAGGTGTGTGAGCTGTTGCTGCTGCCACAAAGAAACCTAACAGGATGCTGGCTTGCATCAAAAAGGGTCACTAGCAGAGATAAAAAAGCCTTCATACTGCTCTACTTGGCTCTTGTCAGACTGCACCTGGAGTATTGCGTTCAGTTTTGTTCCTTGCTCTACAAAAAGGATATGAACAATCTGGAGAAGGTCCACAGAAGAGCCACAGGGATGATCAGAGGAGTAGAGAAAATAAAGAGGAGGAATTGGAATTCATATACTACCTGGTGTATTAGGAGAGGCTGAAAAACTGGCCTTGTTCAGCCTTGGGAAGAGAAGGCTGAGGGGAAACCTTATTACAGTGCTCCAGTACTTAAACGGAGGGCTACAGAGAAGATGGAGACTCCCTATTTACAAAGAGTCACATGGATAAAAGAAGGTGCAATGGGCACAAATTACTTGTAGTGAGATTCTGATTGAACAAAAGAGGAAAATTTTTCACTATGAGTACAGTCAGATATTGGAATGATGTCCCAGGGGCAGTAGTAGATTCCCCAACTTTGGGAAGTTTTGGGTCTCTGCTTGACGGAGTGCTGAGAGAGATCACATAAGCAATGATATTAAATTGACCAGATGATCCTTGAGGTCCCTTACAACCTGGTATTCTATGATTCTATTTTCCTATGGTGTATAAGGCTGAATACATGGACAACTGTTCCCAAAATGTCTAGAACTGGGCATCCATGAATTAAAGGATTTTTTGTGCTTGATATCTCTTTGGACTCAGTTCACTACCTATGAAGAGGAGATGGTCATACCATGGTGTAGTATAACACCTGGTAAAAATAAATGGTGTAGTGTATCCACTGAAAAGAATAGAAAAAAATTGACTGGTTTGTTTTCAGGATTTAAATGGTGTGTGAATAATAGGAGGTGTGCTAAACCTGGAACAATACAGTTAGAACAAAATGCTCAGTAGGTCCTTGCTTAATTCATCATGTGAACTGAATAAGACTAAAGCCTCTTGGGAAACATAGTATACGATTGAGCTATGATTGATTGTACCATTATTCAAGGTGATAAATTATCCGATAACTTTTGAGTGTTTGACTCCATGACCTTAGCAGTGGAAAAGAGGTTGTAGTGAAGTGGGTGTTAGTTTCTTATCCCTAATAGCAAGAACAAAAGCATCAGGTTGTGCAAGGGAGTTTTAAGTTGGATACCAGCAAAAATGTTTTCACTATTACGTTGTCAAATACTGAAACAGTTGTGGACTTGGCAGTGTTATGTTTATGGTTGGCTTTGATGACCTTAAGGGTCTTTTCCAACCTAAATGATTCTGTGATTCTCTGTGTTTGGGAAATAATGAATAACAGGCAGATCAGCACTGTACCAATATTCAAGATGTGGGGCTCTTCATTAAGATATTTAACGAAATACCAATGTTTTACACATTATTCTCTATTCATCTGTGTTTAAATCCTCAGTCTGTATGCCTTTTTTGATTGCTTACAACTAATATTCTGCTTGCAGTCATGCTTTCAGATGATATGTCCACCAATAGTTTTTCTGAGTTAATTTCAAGACTGACATGCAAGTAAGATTATTTTCAAATTGCACATTATTTCACATTTACTGATACTGAATTTCACCTGATTTTTTTTGCTGGCTATCTTCTATTGGGAGATTTTTCTACACCTCTTCTCAATCAGTTTTACTATTATTAGCATTTTTGTGTCATCAGCAAGTATTGTTAAGTCAGTATTTAATATGTGGGATTTTCTTGGTCTCCCACCAGTGTTATTAACCTTTTCCCTAGTATTTGATCAGCTATTAAAAAATTGGAAGACCTTGCAACAGTTTAATTGTTTTAAAGTCCTCTAAAGAAGTCATCAAAAACTTTTGTGGGGATACAAATATACTGTATCAACTGGACAACCTTATTCTCATTGTCTCTGCTAAAACTCTGGTAGTGTACTGAATTCACTATACAAAATAACTACCTTGTTTCCTTTTACTCTACTGTATTTACCCATATTGCTATGGGTAAATTAATTCCTTATTGTATTTTTATTGTGTTTGTCCCTGACAAAGTTCTAGTTGTATTGATATACCATACTTTGACAACATTTCCAGTCCTGAGGCTTTTTTCACAATTGCCATATTTTCTACTGTTCTGCATTTTCTACCATTCTGCTGTTAGGGGGGTTGAGTTCAGCTGCACTTCAGTTCTCTGGAAACTTTTAGTTGAATATCACCTGGTCCTGACAGTTTGCTACCACTTTGCAGATGTCTTGTATAATCTCTTTCTACCGACACTTCAGTTTGACACAGTTCCTCAGATTTGTCTGCAATAAAGAAGAGCTTTGATGTAGGAACTTTCCTAACATGCTCTGTAGTGAACAATGAGTCAATGAATTATTTTATCATTTTGCAATAGCCTCATCTCCTTATGTGTTTCTTTTATACCTTGATCATTCTCTGGCCTTACAGCTCCACTGGCAGTCCCACTACTCCCACTCTTCTGCTTCTGGTATTTTTTGAAGAAGAGTGCAATTGTTCAGAACAAGTTAAAAAGAAAAGTCATTGTCAAATAGTGAGTATGTTCTTCCCCTCAAGTAGGATGTAAAGAGCTTTCAATAAACAAGCCTTGTATGTCTTGCAGCTTCTCCAAGGAAAAAATAACATGATACATACTCCTGAAAGTTTTTCTTTATAGACTACTCAGAAAAAAATATTAAATAATGTTTTTTTTCGTGCATTGTAAAGAAAAAACAAAAAAACCAAGCAAACATGTTTTTTTGAATATCTCTAGGGATGGTGACTCTACCACTTCCCTAGGCAGCCTATTCCAATGCTTGATCACTCTTTCAGTATATAAATTCTTCCTAATACCCAATCTAAATCTCCTCTGTTGCAATCTGAGCCCATTTCCTCAGTAACTGTGGAGAAGAGCCCAGCCCCCACCTCACTGTAGCCTCCTTTCAGGTTGTTTTAGAGAGTGGTAAGGTATCCCCTCAGCCTCCTTTTGTCCAAGATAAACAACCCCTGTTCCCTCACACACTCCTCATTAAGACTTATTCTCTAGACCCTCTTTAAGTGTTCCAGGAAAACATGCACAGTTATGCACAGGTTGTGGAAATTTCTTTTTAGAACCCTGGTCCTAAGATTCGGAAAGTAAAGATTGTAGCCAGCTGTAGCTATGCTCCTTAAGCATTAAGTGCCATTCTAGTAGCTACCAGAATCTTTAGGCACAGCACCATCACAAGGAAGGACTGCTAGAGTAAAAATAATATAAGAATAGTCACTTTGAGATATTTTAGGGAGAAACACCACTAATTCAGAAACAGCGCACAAGTTTTCTTTTTCCATATGAAAACTCTGTAATATTTATTGGTCACCTTTAAAATCACTTCCACCATAAGCACATACCTGATAAGTACTAACTTCAAGTGCCAACAATAGCACAGTCACCTCTTCAATTGGTGTGACATCTTTTTCATTCTGCCCATGTCACTGCATTTTCTATGCGTGTGTATTCTGTAGGAATTCTTTTTACAGATTTATATGAATCTCATATAGCAAATTCTTTGCTGTTTCGCATGAAGAAATCCTGCTGAGTTCTGTGCCAGTGCATTGAGTAGAGTGCTTTCATTATTTAATTATTGTTGTATCTATAGCCACGCTTTGTGGTGTCTTTGAGACAGTTTATCCTAACACAGATTCTCTCTCATATTGAAAGAAGTCAGTATTAGAGAACTCCAGGTTCTGTAGAGAAACCTTGGAATACAGTACCTTGAAATGACTCTTGTCATGTGTCAAGCAAGAGAGGCTTCTCTCAGCTCCTTCCATTATCAATCATTAGCTTCTGAAGTAAATCAAAGATCAGATGATATATTATTGGACTCTGGTTGTAATGTTAGATTTGTAGAAGTATCTACAGACGTTGGGTTTATAGAGATTCAGTTTTACTCCCCCTTTCAGTTAAATTTTTACACAGATGCTTCCTCCAGCATATTTTTCTTTTGCATTGTTCACTTTAAATATATGTGAAGACAAGTCACCCTGATAGAGATCCCTAGCGGTTTGAGAATGTTTAATTTGTCTTCCCCCCCCCCAAATCTTAATTTTCTAAGCTTTTTTTTTCATCTATGTTCTTTTGGAGGTTGGTGCCTTGGAGCAGGCAATGCTAGATGCTTTAGTGATGGACCGTGTGGATTTTGTTAAGCTGTTAATAGAACATGGAGTGAACATGCACCGCTTTCTAACCATATCTCGTTTGGAAGAACTGTACAATACAGTGAGTGTTTGAAATCCCAGCATACCACTTTAGAAAATAACCCCTAGAAAGAATACTGTTTTCATGAGAAGATTTGATAATTAGACCACATTCTTATGAAGGACTTTTAGAATTCCTAGAATTTTAGAATTTAGAATTTTTAGAAAAAAAATAATGGGTTTTGATAATTTTGATTTTAATGTTGGATTTTTGAACCAGATTACTCAATGGAAGGTCTAATCTGACATATGATACATGCTTATCTTGCTGAAAATGATACGTTGCTTAGCCAAAGTGATACCACCTTCTTTCTAGAAAATTTCAAGTTTTAAGATAGTAGAGGTGTTGCCGATTGGTGTTGAAATATTTTTGAAGAGATTTGTTGGGTAAATTTGGGTGATGAGACTTTGAATCACAGTAGTTTATCCCCCAGATCTTTTAGCTGTTTTCTCTTACTGTATTGATTTTCTTATAAAAAGTGACATGTTATTTACCATCTTTTCTTTTCACACTACAGAAACAAGGACCATCAAATCTACTTTTGCATCATCTAGTTCGAGATGTGAAACAGGTAATAGATACAGGACAGGTTGGGGAGCAAAAATGGTAATGCAGAACTTTAGTTCTTTAGTTCACTAGCACACTGCTATTAGGTAATGGAGAGGAATTTTAGGAATAGAAGTGATGGGTTCATTATTATCCTTCCAAATCTAGTAAGTGTTTTTATATTCATGACACTGATGTCCCTAAGTAATTAACTAGCATACTAATACTGAATGCTCCCCAGGGTCCTGTAGCTTAATTTCAAAGCCAAGCAGCTAGTGTAGATCAGACTCTTTCTCACATTACTGAAGTGACATTATGAAGTGATTGTAAAAAGAATTGGTGAATTTTTGTAGTAACTATGCTCATTGCTTCATTGCTTTCCCGCGTGTTTGGTTGTTTTTTTCTGTTTATTTTGTTTGTTTGTTATGTTTGGTTTTTTTCTTTGGTTTGGTTTCTGTTTTTGTTTTTCTTAAAGGTCTTTCCTTGTTTAACAGTAGCAAAAACTGTGATAAGCTATAGTACAATTTTCATGTGCTGCATTTCCTAGGAGAACAGAAGATGGCAGTGGATGACTAGTTCTTGAAGCACTAGCTCCATTAGTAGTTTAATGGCAACCTTGTTAGTTAGATGCACAGTTAATTTATTTTATGTTTCTGTTATCTGCTTAGTCAGGGAGGGATGAGCTGTTCTTTGCATTTAGTCTCCACTGCAGGAGATTCCTAGATTCAAAATTAGATTAATTGGCTAATTCTTTCCATGGTGTGAATGATAAGATAAAGTAAAATGCTAAGTCTGACAGTCTGTGGAGTTCTGTTGTCTCATGTAGTGGGATCATGTAGTATGATTTTCTTATTGTGGGTGACTTCTGTGTCAGTCCTATTGATGGTTCTATATATAGGTGAAGTGTATTCTGGTCTCTCTAGCAAGCCATTTTCTTTGTTTTCTCATACTGATGGACATATTTGTGGTCTAATTTATGCAATAGATCTTGAAAATTTCAGTGTTGAATATACATTGAACTTCTCCAGGCTGAGAAATCTGTCTTAGTGATACTGACGTGATTTGACCTTGTGATATGACTCCTCTCCCAGGGCCTATTTACATCTTGGCACACTCTGGGAAAACTCAGGTGTGTGATCTAAGGGGAAGCTTTTGCAACTGTAAATAGGACAGTGGCATTTAGGTAGAAAATGGGTGCACAGTTTCAAAACTTTCTATGCTGCTGGGTAAGCTAAACTCACTTGGGACCTGCACACAGGTCTAAACACCAAAAAGCCTTTTTCAACTGAGCTTCTCTTAAGTATGCACAAGTGGTCTGTGAATGGGTAGTGCAGCTATAGTCTCACTGAATATGGTAACACAGTGGTTTGGCAGTCAGCAGAGTGATGAAACCATGGATTTCAGAGTATTTTGTCCACTAGTGTGACCGACTTTTCTGCTGCTACATTTGATTAGAGATACATTGCAGTCTTCCCTGATACCATAAAACATATTCTTTATTTCAGAGAAGTATGTGCAATTATGGGTAGTCAGAAATTCTTGCCTAACTTTCAGTGACAGAACCGGCGTCCTGTGAGGTGTGCTTTTGCCCCAGAGTGGTCAACAGTTGTCTTCTTTTCCCTAGGGCTGGGTGGCCTTAGCTGGCCATACTGTCTTGCCGTTGAAGTCTGTTAGAAAATAAAAAACCTCAGACTAGTGAAGGAAATTATTTTTTCACAGTCCAAAAGGCATACACTGTTTGGAATGTGTGACACCTCTGATTCCATCCTTCTACAGGCTCATTTTGCTCTTTCAAGAGTTGTGGTTTAAGATTTTACCAATAATCTTTAAAATCGGTGTGGAAGACAATCTGTCTTCAGTGTGTTTGTCACAAACCTCATACCTTGGAAGGAAAGTGGAGGTAAACTGAGAAGCAGTTGTGCTTTAAACAGAAGTGGTGAGAGATTTCAAAGCTACAACAAATACATGTTGAACTTCTGTCCTAGTTGTCATACAATCTTGAGATTTACAAGAGATTTTCAGACTCCCAGAATTACTGTACAGCATTAAACACATGCTTTGTCCACTTTGCAATTTTTAATCAATGATCTAGTTTAATGATCAGATTATACCATGGCAGTTTTCTTTTGTTATGAGAAGAAGATTTGTATCAGTCTGTCCAACTGTTGGTGATTAACCTAAAATTACCTTCACTATTGAATGCAAGCTGATATTGTGTATATTGCAGTATACGTTTCTGTGCCATCTGGCTGCAGTGGACTGTAGGCATCACAGTTTTCAGGCTGAAAATGTGGATATGCCTTTGTTCTCCCTCCTTGCAGAGTTTCTTATACCTAAGGAATGTGTATATTTTCCTGACAGATGAAGGAGCTCTCAGTTTTGCCTGATTCCAGACTCCCTTTGCAGTAGCAGAGGTCTGATGTGGTTGGATGTTGGATATAATAACATCATGAAATGCTTGTGACATTTGGTGTTTCAGAATACACTTTCCTTGGATTACAAAATATCACTGATTGATATTGGGCTGGTGATAGAGTACCTTCTCGGTGGAGCTTACAGGAGCAGTTACACAAGGAAGAATTTCCGAATTCTTTACAATGATCTCTACAGAAAACACAAGGTAACTGGTGAAATAAGTACCACTGATCATCAAGAAAATATGAAAATAGCTCAGGTTGTTGTTGTGGTTTGTCTGAAGAGCGTCAGTTAAATGTATGCCATGCTTGTCTGTTTTATGACTCTGTGCTAGCTGTGGAAAAGTTGCAAACAGAAAAGACAAATCCCTCCCCAGACTACTCTCTGCTCCCCAGGACCACTGGTGATTGTTAAATTAACTATTCATTGAGTAAATTAACCTTTGTGTCTGGTAGCTGCGTTGTGTTCTTTGACATCCATCAGTAAAGAATGACAAGGCTGTACCAACTGTGATTTTCCCCTTTGCGAATCAGTTGCATGTTTCTGCTCGTGCAACTTGAACCAAATCACAGAAATACTTAATTCAGCAGGCACTGAACTAGACTTCTAGCGTGTCACCATGACATAGTGAAGAGTGACATGGAAATCCCTGAACCAAGTTTTAGAAGCAGTTCAGTGCTAGTGGTGCATCTTCCTGATCAGGCCAGTGAGCTGTGTTTGCCCGGCAGAGCTTTTCCATGACACAGTGATCATCACAGCAGAAGTCACATGCTGGTTGTGCCGGGCTGTACCCATGGTGTAGTGGATTTGTGCAGGCTTCTGCTTGGACATACGTGCCACTCTGCACCTTTGAGATGCTTAAGGTGTTTCACTGTACAGCATAGCATTGTGTCGTGTCTGCATAACTATAGCCTCACCTCTGCAAGCAGACAAGCTGCCTCAGAACAACAGTGTGCAAAAATGTGCTAGCACTTTCATTTTCCCCATAGACTTTCCAAAACCAGTAACTTGAAAACAGCTTAAACTTCTTAAATTAGCTGAACATAATTGTCAACATAATTGGAGGAACAGATTTACTGCACAAGGATTCTCCTTAGCTTTCAGACTAGAACTGGACTCTGTATTAATACTTATGTTAAAAACAAACAACAAAAACCTACTTTCCCCTGTATTTCTTTCATGACTAGTAGGAGAACCTCAGATTAATCAGGAAAAATGAGAAGAAATAATGAAAACTGTTAATTGGAGTGAAAAGAAAAGCAGAGACAGAGCTTCCTGTGTGGTCAGTGGCTTAAAATAATGCTTAAGAAGAGATATTTGAGCAACTGTAACACTCCTCACTGTATCTTCTTGAAATATGACCTTAGCAGGGATGGATGAAAGCACACGATCATGTCTCTAGTAACTTCAGAGAAGAGGGATCACGAATCAGGTAGTAATGTTCTTCCCTTTCAGTCAAACTGAACAAAATTCCCAGGGATGCTAGACATGCCATCTTTCAGAGGAAATGGTCAGAAAAAGGTTCAGAGAAATTAGGCCTTTTAAGGGGCTTATGGCACTTTTCATGAGGGCTGGTACTTGGAAGATCTTCCAGGTTGGGTGATTCCAATCTGAGGCAATCCTTGTTGTTCTATTTTTTGGGTTCTATTAGAGAAATCAGAATTTTTAATTTAAAGATTCAGAAAAATATATATTTTCTAAACTAGATGTAAAAGGTTATTTTTTCCTTGATGTTTATAAGGTAACCAGTGGTATTTATAGTGATTGCTGACTCACTAGTCTTTGAGTAACATCAGTTTCTGCAGGCACCGTTGCAATCGGAGATACCTATAGGCAACTTCATGTCTAATTTACATTTCTCTCCTTGTGTTTTATGGTATGCCTTTGGATGTAGAGAGTTCTCTCCAGTTTTTCTCAGAGCCTGTCTCATTCCCTTCATCAGAGTAATCAGACAGGTAGCAGAATGGGATCTGCTGAAAGTACTTTGCATTCTCAGTTCTTCAGAACAGCACAGCCTTACAAATACAAGGTAATAGAATTGCCTATTCTGGACTTTGTTTAGAACGTATTAGGCTGCTAATAATTTTATTTAGCAATTTAGAGATATATTGGTCAGGCTGTTACAATTCTGCTTAAATTCCAATGGAAGAAATATTTTACTGCTTACTGTTCATGAAGTGTACAGATCTGCCCTTTTTAATGTTGAAATCCAACTTAGATTCATTCTATGATGCTTTTTAACTTCCATCCATTTGTTGCTAAGGGCTTTAATTCACTGAAATGTATCATCACCAAATTTCTGAACATCAAATGTGAGTGAAAACTCTTTGTATTTGGAAGCAACAGTAGGAGTACTCTGACTTTCCTGATGTTTTCTCATGATTTCTCATGATTTCTTATTGAAGAAAAGCTTCAGTAAGCCTATTAAGAAGAGATACAGTTCTGATATCTGGAAAATCATGACATAGTATTTTATTTCAAAGGGAGAATGATAAAAGAGCAAAAATCACCACATATAGCTGACAGACAAAACATAATGTAGAATGAATTTAAATGGCTTTTTAAAAATCAGTCTGAGTCCCATTATACTGCTGACACAACATCGCTTATATCAGTAGGAGTTCTTCTTTGGTTTTAATTGAGAGATATCCAGACATGAATGTATTTGTTTATGTAATGATTGTGGCAGACAGTAAAAATAATCTTTAAGTATCACTAGTCCATGCTGAATGTTTCAGTCTACTGATTGCTTTTAGACTGTCATGAAGTAAGTAAAACAAAAGACTGAAAGTAGGATCTTAGGATCATGGAGTTAGGAGACTCCTAAACACTATGGAAGGAAGTGCTACAAGTGGCATCTGTACAGAGGAAGGGGTCTTTTTCCTCCACTAATGTTATCAGCTTCTTAGCATCAGTTATTTGAATGTGATTCTGGCTGTGGCTAGTGACTTAATTGTCATAAAACCAGCAAATAGTTTTGCTACTTACAATAAAAACTTGAGTGCAGATTTATTTACATGAATCTGAACCTCAACCATTCATAAAGATTTTTATTTTTTAAAATCAAATTTATAGGAAAGATCCACTGCTTTCCATAAGTATAAGAAGAAATCAAAAGAGGATATAAACTTTGCAGAGAATTATGAGTCATCTGGCTTCATCTACCCCTATAATGACCTCCTGGTTTGGGCAGTATTAATGAAAAGGCAGAAGATGGCAATGTTCTTCTGGCAACACGGAGAGGAAGCCATGGTCAAGGCTGTTGTGGCTTGTAAACTTTATAGAGCTATGGCACGTGAAGCTAAACAGAGCAACATGGTGGATGACACTTCAGAAGAGCTCAAGAAGTACTCAAAGTATGAGTTCTCCCTTCACTTAATTTAAAAATTTCTGTAACCCACTAAGAGTCTGTGAAGTTAGTGGTGCATGGACTGTGGAGAGTAAAAGAAGTTCTTTTAGCTACTTACTATGTATATTATATAATGGAGCTATGCATCAGTGTGCAGTCTGGCCAAGAGTTGAAGAAAAAGCTATTAGCATGTTGTCTGGTTGCATAGACTGAAATTTCCCGTACAGCTTCCCTTCCAGTTCCCCTTGTTAAAAAGCAGTATGGCACATCTGTGTTGGACTTTTCAAATCTGGAAGATATCATAATGAACAAACTAAAACCAATGCTGAAACCCTGCTTTGTGTAAGACCTAAAGGAAAGTGTGTACTGAAATAAATGAGTGAATTAAAAATGAAGTAGGCAAAAAATTTTCTTCAATTTGTAGTTGCCTGTTAACATTTTCTGGAATTTTTTCTTGTTAATGACATATTGTATGCTTTGTAGACACTATGCCTCAGATTCGGAATACAATGAGATGTGCTGCTTTATTTTACATGCAGCTCCAGAGCTTAATGAAAGGAAGTTTTACCTTCCTTGATGTGTCTTCCCTACAGAAAAGTTTAAGAGCCAGTGTAAAAGAAAAGGTTTTGGGTATTGCTAGCAATGCCTGCTAACAATGGCGATGATTCCTGAGTGAGATTATGATGAAAACAAATTAAAAAAACAGAAAACAGAATGTCCCTAAGCCTTGTGATTACAAGTAAATAGTTAGATTTACTATACAAAATTATTTTTTTACTACATATATTGATAAAGTAATGGGAAAAATAGGAGAAGGAATACTTACTGAAATTGTTATCTGAACTTTAGTTGATGGAGTTTTCAAATGAACATTTTTGCCATAGTGATAGTGAGTTTTGACTGATCCCTGATCACAGAATCAGAATTACCAGATTTGGAAGGGACCTCTAGAGATCATCTAGTCCAACTGTCCCACTAAAGCAGGATCACCTAAAGCACATTACACAGGTGGGTTTTGAATATCTCCAGGGAAAGGGACTCCACAACCTTGGGCAGCCTGTTCCAGTGTCTTGTCACCCTCATGGGAAAAAAGGGGTTTTTTATGTTTAAATGGAACTTCCTGTGTTCCAGATTGCACCCATTGCCTCTTGTCTTGTCACTGGGAACTAGACAGAAGAATCTGGGTCCATCTTCCTTGCACCCACCCCTTAGATACTTGTAGACATTAACAAGGTCTCCCCTCAGCCTTCTCCAGGCTCGAGTCCCAGCTCTCTCAGCCTTTCCTCATTAGAGAGATGCTCCAGTCCCCCAGTCAGCTTTGTTGCCCTCTGCTGTACTCTTTCCAGTAGTTCCCTGCCTCTCTTCAGCTGGGGAGCACAGAACTGGATGCAGTATTCCAGCTGTGACCTCAGCAGGGCACAGCAGAGGGAGAGAATGACCTTTCTTGACCTGCTGGACACACACTTCTTTATACAGCCCAGGATTCCATTGGTCTTCCTGGAAATGGGCACACTGCTGACTCATGGATTTTTTTACTATCAGGACCCCCAGATCCTTCTCCTCCAAACTGCTTCCCAGTAGGTCCATCTACTGGAAGTGCTTAGGATTCTTCCTCCCCAAGTGCAGGATCCTACACTTGCTCTTATTGATCTTCATCAGGTTCTTCTCTACCCAGCTCTCCAGCCTGTTTAGGTCACACTGGATGGCAGCACTGCCCTTCAGAGTGTCAGCCACCCCTCCCAGCTTTGTATCACCAGTAAACTTGCTGAGGATAAACACTGACTCCTTGTCCACGTTGTTGATGAACATATTAACTATTAATTCTTTTCTGCTCTAGGGAATTTGGGCAGCTTGCCTTAGATGTGCTGGAAAAAGCATTCAAGCAAAATGAGCAGATGGCCATGAAATTACTGACCTATGAACTGAAGAACTGGAGCAACTCGACTTGCTTAAAACTAGCAGTGTCTGTGGGGCTGCGGTCTTTTGTATCCCACACTTGCACACAAATGCTGCTGACAGATATGTGGATGGGACGTCTGAAGATGAGGAAGAATTCCTGGCTTAAGGTAACATTATTCTAGATTTTCTGAGCATTTAGATACTGTTTAGGAGCTCTATACATGTCTTTGTGGTTATGAATGTGTCTAATGCATGTCAAACAGACATGCTTAAGTATGAATTGGAATGTGCACACTGAGAGAAAAAAGAAGGGCAAAGGGGAAGACAGTGCTTGCTTCTGTCTTTTACTTCTTTGCAAAAGCAACTGTGGAATGACATTAGAAGAATGCATTTTGTGGAGTTTTGTTTGCTGTTCCAATTCTCTCAGCACTCTCCAGTGCCTCCTCACCTGCTTTCACTGTCCCACTTTGCTGGCTCTCCAGAAGAGCTGCTGATGGGATGATTGACATGTGGTCATAGACAGGAGTATCTAAAGTATCCCCAGGTACCATAGCACTCTTCAAAACCACAAAATAGTCAAGAGCAATTCTTTGTAGTCTTTAGAAGTGTGATACAGAGACTCCTTGCACCTGTGGCTCACTCCCAGACTAGCAGAGTTGCACAGGGTTTGTGCAGTCACCGTGCGTGGCCTCAGGTCTGTGCTACCACTGCTGAACTATTTTCCTAAATCTTTTGTCTTCTTTTAGGTCATAATAAGTATTCTCCTACCTCCCACCATCTTGATGCTGGAGTTTAAAAGCAAGGCAGAAATGTCTCATGTGCCTCAGTCTCAAGACTTCCACCAATTCACATGGTATTATGGAGATCAGAGCCCAACCAGTTCTAGAGATGCCTCGTCTCAGGTTAGTCTAAGATGATCAATCATCAGGGTCTGTCTGTTTACCACAGTATAATGCTGAGGAGTTAGGAGAAGGCGGTCAGCTGGACGTGTTCTCCAGAAGTAGGGGCTTGATGCTTGGGTTTATCCTTCACCTCTGATGTGTCACTTTTTTCTGTTGTGGTTGTCACTTCTGTACAGGTCATAATGATAGGAACTTGATGGAAGTTATAATTATTTGCCATTTACACAGGCACAATGTCTATTAAAGCTACACATGACTACATATATTACTTTGTATACCAAACAATTTAAGAATGGTTTCATATCATACATGAAACTGCATCGCTAAAACTTAATTCAGGACATCCCTAAAACTCAATTCAGGTTGCTCAGCAGGGCTCTCAAGTGCAGGGAAACAGCAAAACTGAGGTAGTCCAGGTGCTCTCCTTTGCAACTCACTCCTTCCTCCCACTCTGCCTGGCTAGCAGCCTCTGCCCTGCATCTCAGCTGCAGTCCCCTCCCACTCCCCACTCCATGGCCATCCTTTGCTTTTAGTCTCTCCCTGTTATTTTGTATCCTGAATTACATCCTTACCCTTCCTGAAGTCTAACTGCTACCCTGTTTCTCGAAAAAAGTAGCATCACCGCTCCTGCATCTCCTGTGCCTAGAAGAGATTCCATTGAAAACACAAGAAAAGCACTGTGCTTTTGTTTTAGTCACCTGAACTGAGTCCTGAAATACTTTGCAGGGAATTGTGCTTGTGCAAAAGTCATAGAAGCATAGGATGTTTTGAAACATGAAAGGGACCTTGAAGATCATCTCCCCTGCATGGACAGGGGCACCACTGATTAACACCCACAGGTTACTCGAAGTCCCATCCAACCTGGCCTTGAACACTTCCAGGGATGAAGCACCCACAGTCTTCCTGGCCAACCTATTCCACAGTGTTTTACCACCCTCACAGTAAAGAATTTCCTCCTCATACCTCGCATAAATCTTCAAGAGAGAGCTGTCACTAAATTTTTGTTCTCTACTCTTCTTGTCTTAGAGCAGATAAGTATTTTAGATTGCTTTGGACCTTCTCAGTTAATAAAAGAGGGTGAATTGTTGAGGACTTTTGCAGCATTGTGGTGGGCCTGTCAGTATCACACCTGTGTTTTCTCTTTCTTATTCAGAAACATGCTTGAAGCCATTATCTCCTGCAGCACCTCTCTACCTGTCTACCTGACTACATTGTCAGGTAAAAAATGTTTTTTTGTGGGATAGGTAGCACCTATGGTACAGAAATCTGTATAAGCACTTTTCTGTCCTGCCTCAGACAGGTCTGCTTCCTTCCTGCTCTAGGAACAAGCTCAACTTCTGATTTTATGTAATATTGCATACTGCTTAAAACAATAGGTTGAGCTACCACTTTTTCTTAAGTACCCTGATATGAAATATTATAGAATAACATACAGAAAATTTCAACAGTGTACATGTGCTGTACAGTCATACATTCCAGTGACCTGTTGTAGCTGGAAATTGCACTCTTTCATGGGACAAATTCCTTCCTCTTCAAAGACCTGATGTTAACACATTGGGATAATTCTGCATATCATGTTCTTTTGGTGTTGCTGTTTTTTTTTTTTTTTTATTTGGTTTATTCTACTGAAATTAATATAGAAGTTAAATTTTTTTAGGCAGATCTTTGTAAGAGAGTACTTATTTAATCATCTTCTAGTCAGTCATGCAACACATCAAAATTAGCAATTAGTTTCTGCATTTAGAATTTTACTGTCTTGTCATTTTTTGTACAACTGTATACATGAGCAGAATGTGATGCTCATTCCTTTATTTCAGAATGTGTCACAGCTCTCAGTGGAGTTCTTGATAACACAGTTATGTTGTGTTGGGAGTTGTTAATCCCTCTTTCACAGGTAGGAAAAGTCAGACACAGAGTGACTAAATGACTTTGCTCAAAAACTTAAAGAAATGTGTAGCAGAAACGGGAATGGATTCAAGTCTGCTGCTGGCCCATCCACTCTCTGTAGTCACAAGAGCAAACTCTTAATAAATATTTATAGTGGAAAAGGGTGCATGTTAATTATTGCAAATGAGAGAACTGTAGCCAGAGAAAATGAAGATGCAGTAATGGTTTGTATACTCAGAACAAAGCTTAAACATCTGTGCCTGTATTTGCCCTAGCAAGACACAACCTTTGCCATCATAGAACATGTTTTCTTATTTTTAAAATGCTGTTTTCTTTTAAAGAAGGATTATGATGTGGAGAAGGTTACTCAGAAGTCTGATGAAAGCCAGCTAGATGGTGGACAAGGAAACCTGTCTGGCACTAGGAAAATCTATGAGTTCTACAATGCACCAATTGTCAAGTTCTGGTTTCACACGGTTAGTCATCATACTAGAACTCAGATTACCAAAACCTTCCTTTGCTCCTTCAGATATCACCTGATTCTGCTTTTACTTTGCTTAGCATGGATTTGCATCACTTAGCAGTGGGAATGGATGGGAATAGATTTAAACATTTCTCTCACAATGAAGCAAAAAGTTTTTCTGCTAAAATTGTACAACTGCATTAAAAAAATACAAAACAATCATCAACAACAACAATAGCATTTTACAGTGGTTAATTGCACATGTAGAGATAGATTTGAAGCTGGTCTTAAATACCTCACAGATATCTGTGTCCCTGTCTTTTGGAACTATTTCTGAAGGTGTGAATATTAATCAGTAGGAGATCCTTTACTGTAGAGAAAGATACATTTATTAAGTAATTTTTAGTAGCCAGCCCAATGTCAGTAAAGCTTATGATGTTAAAGATCAGGCTGTTGGGTCAGGCCATGATATATATAATAAACTGATACTCCTTTAACAACACATTATTAAATGGCTTATGTGTAGTTAACTATTATCTCAGATACCTTTATCGTATGTTTTGGTACCCTTATGTGCTTTCCATGTGCAATTGTTTTTTTTTGGGTTTTGAAGAGCACTGATTACCCAGCAATGATTCATACGGCATTGAGAGTGGTGACTTGCTCCTACAGAAGGTTAGAATAAAAGCATAGCCCTGCCTTCAAGTAATGTTGTGCAGATAAAATAATCTGTATTATATATGAATTTGGGACTTAGGTGCACCTGTGCAGCAATATTACCTCTTCTGTTTCCATTTTATTCAGCACTAGAGCACTATCTTCCTAATGACGTTTAAAGATATTCTAATAAAAATATGGAGAATTTAAGGAAAACTTTTGGGCTCAAAAATCTGACAGAGCCCCCGTAGTTTAAGTACACATAGTCATGATAATCACCTGTTAACATGTTTGCAGAAATCTGTGGGAGATTTTTGTGAATATGGATTATGTACTGTGTGTTTTGTAGATGGCGTACATGGCTTTTCTCATGCTGTTCACTTATACTGTGTTGGTGAAGATGGAGCCAAGACCAAGTGTGCAAGAGTGGCTTGTTATCACTTATATTTTCAGCACTGCTGTTGAAAAAGTTAGAGAGGTAAGCTTTTCCAGTCACACTTCTTATATATAGAAGATATATTACAAACTAGAAAATACCATAAACTGAACAATGCCATATCCTGAATTCTTAAAAAAAGAAAAAAAAATCAGCGATTTACTTTTGAGAAATATTTTATCTGAATACCAGTACTTTAGTTTTGAAAATGCATTTTAAAGATTATCCTTTAATCTCTGTTTTTCTCTGTAAAGACAGTGGTAATGTGCAGGTCATTTGAGGGTAATACTGAATATATTAAATTCAATGCTGAATTGAAATTTGGAGGCCTGATGCAGGCACCTGCTTCTTAATTTTTTTGTATGAACCACACTCGTTCTTATTATCAATATGTGATTTGCCTTTAGTGTGTGGACATTGTTACCAATTTTTAAGTGTTATTTTTAGAATAATCCATGGCTCTTCATCTAGTCTATCTGGCCTTCTATATATGAAACTGGAAAAAAAACCAAAAACCTGTCAGCTTTTAATGGTGGATTCATTGAGAATGGATAAATGATGTTCCAATCAAAATTAATCAGAATTCTCTACAGTGGATTAGATCTGAGCTTCTGAACACAACTTGCTCTCCAAATTTGAGCCTGGGAACAAATGCAGTTATGTATTTCCCAGACTTTTCAGTCAGATAGGACATACCTTCACTGTAGAACTGGTGAACAGTAAACAGTAAACAGTACTATTGTGAATCATATTTTATATGATATTTGACATGCTGTGCTTCTGGAGGAATAAAACTGCAAAAAAGCATTAAGAATTCTGAGTGAAGTCTGCTACAACAGATCACTGCAATGTCAGTACAAGAGACCACTTAAAAAGACTGCAATGTCAGTACAAGAGGTGAAGGTTTACAAGGGGCAGCAGAGATGCTGGGAAAATGTTGAAGCTTGGATAAACATACAAGTTCTGTGACTGCATGAGATAAAACTGAAAAAAATCTAAACAAAGACAGTCCAACTGATTAAGAACTGAATATGAAATAGCAAGCACTTTGGAAATCACTGTTGAGCTGTTGCATTGTCTTCATGATGTGACAATGGACAGATCTTTTTTCTAGTTTTAACATTCTTTGGAGACTTTGAAATTTGTGTCTTCTTGATCTTTCTTTGTCCATGTACTAGTTCTGGTCTGCTGGCAAAGACACTGTGCCTCCCACCTGCAGCTAATTAACTGCTGAGGGCCTTGTTAAATATAGCTACAAGACTCTGTTTCTCTAGATTTTATCAATTAATTGTTAGAGCTGTAGGCCCTGGTCCTGCAACTATTTCCTCATGTGTTTGTCCAGCTGAATTGAATAGGATCGCTTGTTTACATTAATGTGTTCATATACATATTTCTTGCAGGATCAGGGTGGAACATTTCAAAATCTCTCCTATCCTGGGTACTTATCAGTGTGATCTCACATAGCACTGTACAAATGGCCTCACTTGCACAATGTGAGAAGGGTTTATTTATGGCTTCCCAAAGATTCCACTTTACACATTTGCTCAGTGAAGCTTAAAATCCCTTTGGGGCACCTCACAGTTCAAGGAGTGAACATTTCATTCTTTACCTTGCTAGTTACCACCACTCCTTTTTTTAGCATGTCCTTGGTGGAATACAAGGATCTTTGTATTTTCAGTCTGAAATAGGAGGCATTAGTTATTTTTCCATCGACAAGGTTAGGTTGGTACTTTCCATGACTTAAGGGCTTTTGAAAGGGTTGTTGCAGGTTGTGACTATTCCCCTAGAAAATGCTTGTTAATTTATAATGATACAAATACTTAAAAGTTCTATACTGGCTGTTCTTTTCTGCTGAGCAGCATGCTCTTTCATGAATCGGTTCAGGCTCAGAAATTTTTTTCCTTTTTGGTATGGAATAGTGAGCAATATGACACTTTTAAGTATAAACCTCAATTAATGGTGAATGGCAATAAGCAGTACACAGGCCTCTTAAAAAGAAAAAAAAAAAAGAAAAGTAGGAAACAAATGGTACATTCTCAAATGCCATTAAACAATTCTGACATAAAAAGTTAAAGAATGTGTTTGTGATTTTAATGGCATTTTGTTGGGGTTCTTTTTCCACCTTCTTCTCAGGTATTTATCTCAGAACCTGGAAAACTCCGCCAAAAAGTGATAGTGTGGATTTATGAATACTGGAATTTCACTGATTCTATAGCTATCATCATATTTATGATTGGTTTTGGCTTGCGCTGGTCTGACCCCCCTGTTCGGACGGCAGGGAGGCTGCTTTACTGCTTGGATATAATATTTTGGTATGCTCGGCTCCTTGATCTTTTTGCTGTGAATCAGCATGCTGGCCCATACCTGACAATGATTGGGAAAATGGTAAGTATTATGCTTTGAAGCAATAATTTTGTAGTTAAGGCATCTGTTGAGAAAGACGTAAAGGTCAGAAGTAGCAGGAAAGAATGGTTGCCAGAGGAGAGGTCACCTAATAATTCATAGTGAATGTACTACCTTAAAATACCATGTATTTTTCTTCTTGTGAGTTGACTGTAATCAGATTTCAATTCTCTCTAATTTATTCCTTATTTGAATTTATTCACAAAAGCTACTTTTGTTTCATTCCTTAGAGAAAAGTTGCATTTGGGTTGAGTTTCTATTCCAGCTTGATAATAAGAGAAAGAGGAATCATTGTCTCTTTCAGATGGGATCACTACTATAAATAATTCCCCTAGCTCTTGGAGACTGCCTCATTATTATTTTACATTTTTATTCAAATAATTATATCCCATTTTAGTAGGCAAAATTTCTCTGAGATCAAAGTTGGGTTTTTTTCTCTTTTTGTGTAGAAACTGCTGCTGAACTGTGCCTAGTCTTGAGGGACATCTGCAGATTCCCACCGTAATTTCCCTCAGTTATTGGGAATTATCTTACTTTTATACTCTGAATTGCATAGTAATTCTGATTCAGTGTTGGAAGGCAAAATAGTTTTCCTTACTATTCCTTGCTTTCAGTTTGGAAAAAATATCTCTGAGGAAAGGTATCATAATAAAGTTTTTGTTAATACACGTTTCAGTTCTTATTTATCTTAAAAAGGACTTGAGGTGCAAGTAGGACTTCTGGCCTTTTTGGCTGAGGATCTCTATGAAATACTTCAGTCCAGTATTTTTTTCCCTCTAGCACATTATATTATTAGCCTTGTTTTTGTATTCTGATTTTTAAAAACAGTGATTGATGCACTTCCCTAAAATGTATGACTCCTTTTTCTATAACCACACCCTAATTCTTTAATGCAAACATGTCTCCCAGACAGCAAACATGTTCTATATTGTAGTCATGATGGCCATTGTCCTGTTGAGTTTTGGAGTGTCACGAAAGGCAATCCTTTCACCAGAGGAGCCTCCTTCTTGGACTCTGGCTCGAGATATTGTATTTCAGCCCTACTGGATGATGTTTGGAGAAGTTTATGCTGGAGAAATAGATGGTAGGTACAGTACAGTTCAACAGCTTAAATTTAGTATGTGTAGAAACATGTCTACTTTGGGCTACTACAGTTTTGACAAAATGTTGAGTCTATTCTTTCTCAAACAATTTTAATTACAGTATACATATGTCCTTAATGACTAATACTGCATTAATAAAGGTGAAAATATTACTGGTTTTGGTAAAGGCTAAGCTTTATAACCTTCAGATGTAGCTTTTCAAATGAAGTATGTTACAAAGATCAGATGAAAGCACATAGGTACTAATTCTAAGCTAGTTCATGGCTAGGAAATCTGGCAATGAAATGAATTTCCAATTAAGTGAATCCAAAGCTTCTATTTCTTGGAGCAAAGTCTACAAAGTTGCCTTAAAGCATAGAAAGAATAAAGGGAAAGCTGGAAAGGACAAATAAGGAAATATATTTCTCACCATAATAAGAGTTATCTGGCATAATTCTTTAACAGATAAACAGTTGAAAAGAGGAAAAAATATAACTGATTAAGATAAATAGGAAAAATGTTTTATCTTTAGTATGGCTTTCACCTTTTCGTGTAAGAAAGGGGAGCCAGGCACCACAGGAGGTACTTGAGCATTACAAATGGAAGGCACTCTTGTGCTGCTCAGTGATGGATGCAAGTAAACCAGTCCTTACTATAGGAATGTACAGGAATGTAGGCAAGCAATTAGATATAGGTATTTAAGATACATAGTTCAGCATAGACCCAAATTGTTAAAATAATTTAAGATGTTGCATCCATTATTATTACTGAAACAGTCACATAATGGGTATGTATTTGGATTATAAAAGTCTAAATTCTTGTAATGAAAACACACAGCTAAGTTTCACAAGTTAATCCATCTAATTATGTATTAATGCTAAATGTGTAGACATGTGTCACTCCTGAAATAAGGCTACAATCTTTCTAATGACTCTATGTTGTGGAAATGTCCTGAATTTAGAGTTGCTGTCTTATAAAAGAGTTGCTGCCTTTTAAAATTTCCTCAAAGGTATAGAAGTTGATTAATTTGATTAAAAATTTTAAAACTGAAAAGTATTTATTTAATAGTTTAAAAATATGAAGAGGGAACCCTTAATTTCTATGATTTGTTGCTTAATCTCACAAATGTTTGTAGCCATATTGCACATTAGTTAATATGATCTTTTAGAGCTCTAAAGGAATAAAACTACAATACTGATAAAGCAGTCCTTGCACTGTGTCGTATCTACACCTTCTGAATTGCAATGAAAACTGTGAGGCAGTGGTATCATAAAGATTCTCAGATCTCCTTTATGTGGAGGTAGACTTTGTAGTTGGAAATTTTATAATGTGTCTCTCTGAAAGTAACAAAGACTGTTCTGTCTCCTGCTGAGTCAAATGAGGGGCACATGCCATTTATGTTCTCTGCTCTGATTTTTGTGCTAACCATGCTCTGTATGTCCTTCGCTTTCAGTCTGTGAAACAGATGAAGACTGTCCTCCTGGCTCTTTCCTCACGCCCTTCCTCCAAGCTGTCTACCTCTTTGTGCAGTATATCATCATGGTCAACTTGCTTATTGCTTTCTTTAAGTAGGTACTGTGGTGTATTGTTACAAAAGCAAGTGCAACTAATAGATGTTCTGCCAGCACTTCTACAGAAGCCCTCAACCAAAAATGCACCATCAGAGGCATGTTGATGGTGGTGTGTTCCAGTCTTCTTTTTGAATTATAAAAAAGAGCAGTGGAAGCAGGAGAGTGGGAGGAAGGGGATAGTGAGCAGACACCTGAACTGTTTTGCCATAAAAATGGAATCTGATTGTGAAAGTGAACAACTCCAGTGGGCAAACAAGAAACATTAATTAAACTCTGAAGTAATTTGTCCTTTATTCCTGAAAGCTTTATTTGTTGTACCAAGATGCCTGTTGTTTGGTGTAATTTGATATGTTCTAGATGGAAATCTAAGTGCAGTGTTTTAAACTATCTGCTTATTAATGTCTGCTGCCAGAGTAGGAAGAGCCTTTTTAGCAATTCCATATTAATTCATAGTAGTTCTATAGTAATTTTATGGTAATGCTACTATTTCATGTCTTAACAGGGAAAGCCTTGTAGTGGATCAAGTTCTGCAAAATATTAGTAAAAAGCAGTCTAACCTGAGTAGATAATTACTTTTTACTAGTGTTCTATTATTTCTGGGGAAGAAAAAGTCAGCTGTAGGTTAAAAAATATTTCAAATGAAGAAATGTAGTAATTAATATTCAGGAAAATGGAATTATCAAAACTCATTCCATTCCCACTTCCAATTAGAAATCCCTGTCCTGAAATTGTGGCAAGGCATTTATTTTTTTTTAATACACATCTGTGAATTTGTGATTTGAATTATGTCTAGATTTTAACCTTCAGCAATGATGATATATTAAAACTTCTGCCTAGTGATTTGATTGTTTCAGAAGGGAGACCAAAAATGGGTATGTGCAATATATTTAATTATGCTCCCAGAAGCAAAGCTGATATTTTTGTGATTATGTGCTAGGCGTATAGAATGATGGTGCAACTGAAATTACAGTACCAGAAAACCTAAAGTTGCTTTCCTGTGTTTGGTTCGATGGTAATAGGTTTGGGAATTTATTCAGTGCAACAACAGTGATGTTTAGTGTCATCATGGCTCCAAAGGGTACCCTGCAGGAGAATTGCTAGTGGAGCCACCTCTTGCACCAAGTATTTTGTGTAAGGGGAGCACACTAAAGAGCAGAACTATTTTGTTAACAGTTTTTCCTTAGCCTGACTCCTACATTTAATCCAGTCCAAAAAGGCAGACAGTATTGAATTCTCAGTTAGGCTATGTATTAAAGTTGAAGTAATCTGGCTGAGATTTCAAAACCACTTCAGGGATATATTTTGCCCAGTTCCCATTAATGTGAATGGGAATTGGATCTCCAAATCTGTTAGACAGCTTTGAAGATCTCATTCTCAGTGCACTAGCTGCAGGCACATGCTGGTGTTTTGTTAAATGGAAGTTGCTAAGCTGATTTACCTCACTTGAGGATTGGGACTTCTCTTCAGTGTCAAATGAGAACTGTAGACAAGCATCTTGTGCAGTATTGGGAATATTCCTCACAGGAATACCTTACCCGCATTTTCCCTTCTATTTCTTTTGTCAGTAATGTTTATTATGATTTGAAATCCATATCAAACAAGCTCTGGAAGTACAATCGGTACCGCTACATTATGACCTACCATGAGAAGCCATGGCTGCCTCCACCTTTCATCCTCCTGAGCCACATTGGACTCCTGATAAACCGCATCTTCCACCATCAGCCCCCAAATGAACTGGATCAAGAGGAAGGCGATGTTGGACTAAGTAAGCAGAACTAAACTGGGGACCAAAAGAAATGGTTGGTTTACAAGGTTTTGCCAGCCTCCCCTCAATTTGTAACTCAGTTCCTTGAAAAAACCCCAAAAATATTTCTTTGGGTAGGACACAGATTTTATTTGCAAAACTGGATTTGAACCGTTTGTCTGAGAATTCTTATTGGAAAAAATGTCTAGGGGAGTGCTTTGCTTTGTATATTTGGCTTTTCCTCTGCTACATACTGTGCATCAGTCAAGATACTTTACAACTCTGAGATGAAGTGAAGTGACAGCAGCTCTTTATTTAGAATACAGTAGCCTTATTTTGCAAGAAAACAAACAATATGGAAGGTACATTTCTGTACATTTTTCCTTAAAAGAACAACACTTTTTAGTTTCCCAGAGAAATTAGCTGCAGAGGAGAACCAGTGATAGCAGAGGCCAAGAGAGAGTATAGAGGCCACCCACATTCTCAATTCATCCTGCCCTTCGTGCACTGGCTCATCACTGCACCTTAGCCCCACCTTCACCCTTCCCAACCTCAACTTGTCCATCCCAGGGTCCTTTCAGATTCCTCTTCAAGGTGAAGGTGCCCCTTGGCAGCTCCTGCAGCTCTGCCAAGGGCAGCCCTAACTATTGCAGTGAGAGGATCACAAAGTGTTGGAAGAGGAATGAATGGGGCTTGGTGTTTGGTGGGGTGACACAGGGGAATGGGGAGGAGGGGAGGCTGGCGGCTGTTACCTAACCTAAAAAAAACATTGGGGAATGTTGGTGCATACAGTTATACAGCCTCATCCTTTTTGATGCGACATACATCCTTGATATCCTATAACAGAGATTAACAGACCCTGCCTAGGTTGTGCTTTGCTTAGGATTTTCTGTGCTGAACAGGAATCCCTGAAGATATCTGACACGCTCACAGGTGGTTAAAGAGTTTAGAAATGGGCTTAACTAATCAATGCTGAGCTGCTTTACTGCTGCTCCCAGGCTCAGCTCCTCCATCATGACTGGATACATCATCCTGCCTTTGAAGTACCATGGCTTATTTTATATGCATGCATCATATTAAGTCACTGACACAGCATAGATGGTGTCTTACTTGTAAGGTGTATTAGGCTAAAGAAAAACTGAAACACTGCTTACCACATCTAAAAGTCCTCAGATAGAAGAGAGCTTATGCCTTGCCTACATTTCTCTTGGACTTTTTTCCTGTTTATATACCTTTGTGTCTCTTTTCTATATGCCTGTGCACCGCTTAATAAATTTTTTGTAATTAAGTTTTGGTGTAGGTATAATTAATTCGTTTCAGCAATAAGGATCCACTGCCACCCTGTGGAAAATCGATGAAAATACTGACATAAAGAGACTACTTAGTGAGAAGACCATGGGTGGGTTGGGTTGGAAAAGAGCATAGAAGGTGATCAGGTCTCATTTGAAGTGAGAGTGGGACCCCAGAGAGTTGTAGGGAACTTCCCTGCTGAGCTGTGTGTTGCAGTCAAGTACTACATGATTGTAGCAAAAACTGCTGTGTTGCTTGGCACAGATACCCCCCAAGCAAGTGCAGTGAAAAAGGAAAGAAAAAGGAAAGAAAAAGGAAAGGAAAGAAAAGGGAGCTTGGAAGATGTAGAGTCTGGATCAGAGAAATAGCTTTCCACCCTATATGTTTCTTTATACTGACTTAAAATCAATCTGTTCTCTCAGAAGTCTTCTTGTGCTAGGGGACTAGCAACATAAGCAGCCCAAGATTTTAAACTGTCCTGCTTCCTTTATTCAGAGCTGTACCTGAGTGATGAGGAGTTAAAGAAACTCCATGACTTTGAGGAGCAGTGTGTGGAAAAATATTTTCATGAGAAGAACGAAAGCTTGAGTTCCAGTGACAGTGAAAGGATCCGTCTGACAACGGAAAGGTGGGTTTTACTTCAAATTTGAGCTCTTCGTATACCTTTGTCATATAAAAAGAATTAGGTAAGATAGTGCTTTTAGAAGAGTTTATGGGCACTCTGAACATGAGGAGCAGTAACATGCATAAGCCTTGCTAATTTGATGGAAATATAATGAGCTGCATGGGAGGCAGGCTAAGAAATCTTGCTGGCAGAATTATATCCTCAGAGCTGTGTGGGATGCAGAGTTAAAGGGGTGCAGTAAAGTGTTTTACTTTTGCAAACCAAATAGCATCACAAAAACATGCCAGAGTATGGCATACAATGCATATTTTTATTTAAAAGCTTAGAAATGTAGGAATGCAGTGGGAGTAATTCTTGTAATTAAGTATAACTGCTGTTCACAGACATAACCTTATAACTGTTGAAGCATTATCTGCAACAAAGTGTTGGGGTTTGCAAAACATCAACACACAGCTGTCGATGAGGTTTCAAAACTGTCAGTATTGGCCTATTTTAGTTTTCTATGGAAATCAGCCATAGATTTGCTGTTAGATTTAATGGGAAGAGTTAAAGAAGTGAGCACTGTTAAAAATCTTACTGAATGCCAATACTGATGCCATCTAATAATTTTGGTTTTGCCTAGAGAAAGATAGCCTCTTAATCTCTGCCTGTTCATAATCTTATTTTCTGCATACTAAAGCAAAACACACAAGCAAAATTAATGTCCTCTAGAAAAGAAATAAAATAAGTAGCTTTGTTCAAAATCTGCAGAATCATTTACAGCAAGAAGATTTCATTTAGTGGATAAACATAGATCTGGAAAGGAATTTTTTTCTGAGTGCAAAGGTGAAACACACTTCACAGCATTGTGTAACATTAATACAACACATTAATTTAGATGAATACCAGTCTTTGATTTTATTCAGCTCAGTTTAATACTATATCTTTTATTTACTCAGTAATAAAGGAAAAGAGCAACTTTGGTATATTGCTGCAGCTAATTTGTCATTGTCTTAGTAACAGAGCACTGGAGAGAGGATCTTTGGGAAAAGTAAAGATTTCATTGAAGAGTTGTCATTATAGTCCAGGAAGTTCCTCCACTATTCACTGGGGATTTGAAGACCATAAAATAAGGCTTTGCTTCTCGCTCAGTTGAATTTCACCTGAAGATTGATGGCATCAGACATATAAAGTCTGTTCCTGAAGACCAAATAGGTTGTTGAGAAGAAAATTTTTCCAGCACTCTCCAGTAACAGAGAGGTGCAAGAATATCTGTAGGCTTGTGTAAACCTTGTCCTTCTTGCTTGCACAAGAAATGTAGAAAGACGGGGTTACTGGCTACCCAGAAGTATACTTCACAGGATGGTACATTTACAGCAATAGCTGATGCAACATTTCCAAAGCTGTGACCTGTTTCCCATGGTTTAGTAGTTCTGTGACAGTAAGTAGTAAGAAAGTAGCAGTTTTTAAAACAGATACTCCTTAAGGAAAAAGCCTGTTTCCTTGTAAGTCCCTGGATGTTGGCCCAGTAATCTGAATGACGTGCTGTAAATCTGGATGGCTTTTGTCAAACTAAGACATTTGTGGGAAGGGAAGTCACCATTAAAAAAAATAAATCAAAGGACTCTCTTCAACACCTACTTTTTGTAATGTGCTAATGTCTTCCTTCAACGCCTAGGAAACAGAAATAAAGTTCTGTGTTTTAGTATTGTAATAATCTTTTATTTTTTCCATGTAGAGTGGAGGAAATGTTTCTGCAGCTTAAAGAAGTGCATGAGAAGGTATATTATATCAAGGAGTCTTTACTCTCCCTCGACAGCCAGATAGGACATTTGCAAGACCTGTCTGCCTTGACAGTGGACATCCTGAAAGTGCTTTCAGCTGTAGACACTTTACAGGTGGAAGAAGCCTTACTGGCTGACACAAAACATCGAAGCTGCAGGAAGCTGCCCCATAGCTGGAGCAATGTGCTCTATTCCAAGACCTTGAGCAGCCTTGAGTGTTTGTGTGACAAGAAGTACCACTACTACAGCATGCCACCTTCCCTTTTACGGAGCCTGGTAAGGAGTCAGTGGCCGTCAGAATGCACAGACCACATATGGAGGGCTGAGAGTAAAAAAGTTGTAGAAGACAGCTCTCGGAAAATAGAAACAGAAAGTGATACTCTCACTTCTGGAGTATCCTCTGAGATGAAGTCAATGCCCAGATATGGACAGTTTTTACCGGTGCCCTCTGACCATCAAGGAGGGTCTTTTTCTGAGAAAGTCCTTTTTTCCTTTTTGGGCACTCCTGCTGAGTACAAGGAAAATGCATTCAGAGATGAACTGCAAAGTAGCATTGTAGTGCAGAAAAAATTGCAGAGTGTCAGCCTCATTGGAAAAAAGCCAGAAGATTATCAATGGAACCAGGTTAATTTGCCATCAGAAAAGGCTAATGCCATAGAGACTGCTTGTTGTCATGGTGTCCAGCCATCACTGGATATTGAAGAGACTGCAGCAACCTCCTGTGATGACTGGGAAAAAAATGAAGGTGGTTATGTGAACTGGGGATTCTCTGAAGGCGATGAAAAAGGAGTTTTCAGCTCAGAGAAGAAACAAAAGAAGGCTGAGTGCATACATTCCACTTATAACAGTGACTGCAATTGCACGGGTACTCCTCCCAGGAATGTCCAGATAAGAGAATCAAAGTCCTTCTCCTACAACTCTGACAGGTCACGTCACAGCGGCATCATTTCACAGAACAAGTTAAAACGTAGCACCTCCTTCTGGATCAGCCCACTCTGGAGGGAATGGAGTTTCTGCAAGACCAACATCTTGCAGTCCCCTAAGAAAGAAAAAAGAGGGAAAACCTTCAAGGCCATAAGTGGTAATTATAAAACATTTCACCTGTGCAGTAGTTTTGATTAGGGTGCCCAAGACATTATAAAAATGTTTTCTTTGCACCTGGGAGATACTGCAATTGAGGGCAGTAGTGAAGAATCCTGAGTTACACCTTCACTTTCTCTGTATTGGCTCTAACTGCTGTAGGCAATTTCTGAAGTGTGCCTGGTCTTCCAAGTTGCACCACACCTATGTGTCAGCCACTCTGATTCTCCCCATCTCACAGGATCCCAATGGTTGTGGCTTCAGAGCTGGGGTAGCAGAAGGGCTGTGGTCCATCTGGGGAAGCTTTCTACCCCGGATATGCAATGCAGGAATTGCAGGAGCCAAAATGAAGTACACAATACCTAGGAGGTATATTAGCAGTATCTTAGATGAGATGGAACCATGGAGACTGAACATTTTTATTAACAGCTGAAAGCCCTCTCAGCCCATCACCAAGTTTGCTTGCGAACAGCTAAAATATAGTGTTATGAATAGTAATGAGATGATGGATAGTATTTGTTGGTTTATATTGTGATGGTGCACATCTTCGCATTGAAATGCCATGAGTATTAGCCTTGGGTCTCTCAAGTCTTTCTCAGCTTGCTTGAGATATCTACCAGCTCTCAGTCTCAACAGATCTCCTAGTAAACAAGGTTCTGTAGTTTTATGGTGTTTTTGACTCTTTCTTACAGAGTCTTTAGGATCCAGTCATCTACACTACAATGAGGTATCAAAAGCAAAACTACAAAACAGAGATGGAAAGTTTGGGAGAGAAAAGAAGAATCAAAAGCCCCTTCAGGTGCCGGTATGTTCAGGTGCAAGAGAATCACATATTCCCAAGCTGTGGTTTTTTTGCATTAAGACCATTTCTGCAGTGTTGCTTAGTTGAAAATGTTTACATTTACAATGCTGCATGCAAATTGGGATGTCTTGTATGTGTGTCTGGTTTCAGTTTAATTTCCCTTCTATTTGATTGTGTGGGATTTTAATTTGAATGCATTGAAGGCTAAAGACTTTGCCAGACCATATACCTGAAGTGTTAACTGATTTTACACAGAAAGGTGTCAGTCCTTTTACTTCAACTGTCAGGAGGACCTGGAGAAGCTTCATATGATCTAGAACAGACTGAAGGAGTAGTGAGCCAGGTGGTTTAAAGCTCTAAGCAAGTCAGGCCTCATAATTCTGTATCCTGTATATAAGAGTCCTGCAGTGGTTTTTTTAAATCCATAAAACATTTAGAACTTTACAGTCAGCATATTGATTGTGTCATACATATGGCACAACTTTCATAACTATTTATACGTGTACATATATAAAAATCTATTTATAATGTTATGAAGAGATTTCCAGGATCTTCATCAACTGTAAAGAGTTACTTCTGTTAGATGAGATGAAGACTTAAGGCCAATTTTCTTGCATTAGATGCTAGGGTCAGCAACATCTCTTAGGCTTGGACTGTGAAACCGAGTACCTCTGAGTATACTCTGAGGTAGTTCAGACTTCATTTTAAAAAGCTGCACTGCTACATCTTCCATCAGCAGTAATTGCTAGACAAAAGCAATGCGTCCTCTGCAACTTGAAACAAAAATGGGAAAATCTTTTTCTCAGTTGGGAACAAGTTCAGTCGTTGGCACTGCAGCAATGCTCTGAAAGGCCATGTCATGGGTTATCAGAGGAACTGCAGAGGAGGTAGTCATCCTATAAATCAACTGTCATTTTTTTTGTGTGATTTGCTCAGGTGATTACAGTGGATGATTGTCCTCAGAACACCCAAGTGAGCTCAGAGCCTGCAGAGATCAATGTCTGGGATGAGCAAGAGAAGCAGAGCAAGAACTGGCTCACTGTCTCTAATTTCAGTCAGCTAAGTATGTGGTGTTTTGTAGATGGTGAAATTCAGAACAGCTTTTAAAAAGAAGAAATAAATAACTGTTGGGAAACTGTCTGGAAGAAAACAGACATGTGAGCAGTCCTGTCTATTTAGCTCTGGCTAGAGTAAGCTAAGGGCCTTGAGGCATAGTTGTAAGGTTACTGAAAGATGAGCTATGGGAAAAAGATAAGTGATTTGGCAACAGAAAAGAAGAATAACAGGATAATGATGTAGCCAGCAGAATTCTGTGAGAACAGGATTTGTGGCCAAGACATAGCCACCTATAAGATATCATTTATATAAACAAGGGCTCTATATAAAGCGAGTGTGAATTGTTAATAGACGACTTCACTTTAACTGTATTGGTGACTGTGTGTTGTCCTTCAGCCTCCGTGGATTTTCTACAAATAACAATTAATGAATTCAAAGTGTCATGCACCACTTTTGCATTATGGTGTAATTTTTAGTTGGAATTGGGCTGCAGGCACCCACAGCTTGCTTGTTGCCTTGTCATTGCAGATGGGAAAGAGTCATAGGTTGGATCAACGGTCAGTTAAATCTCTCCAGGAGTGCTGCCTGACTCCTGTGGGAGATAGCAGAGTAATAATCCTCAGGAATAAGTGGCAAGCAAGGAGGATGATACCCTTATCCCCTCTCCTGAGATATCTTCTAAAGTGGCATCCTGGCTAATTGCAAAAATAAACTCTCTGGTGAATATCCCAGGGCATTTACACTCACAGACAGTGCTGCAGCACTGTATCTTCTGGCAGATCCTCTGCATGCATTAATCATTACTCATTGCTCAGAAACACATTCTCTGAAGGGAAGAAATTAATTCTGTATAGTCTCTGTTGGAATGAAAAGGGAATAGTATTACTCTTCTTTGAGAAATTTTCCAGGTGTTTCATTCTCAGAAATCCTTTGCATAGTTCACCTTAACTTTCAGCTTCGCTGTGATGCATCTCACTGGCTTCATCCTGCAAGCTGCTGGGAGAAACATCAGGCAATGCTGTGACTCAGCACAGTGTGGTCTGAGAAGAGCTGCACACCTATGAAATCCTGCTGACACAGAATGTAAACAGTCTTGTTTAACCCTGTGAAATTTTGTTATTGCTTTTATAGCCTGTTATGTGTTTGCTGGGCAGTTTGGTATATTGTTGTTTATTTTATAGCACTGTGTAGACATTTAGTTTATAGCAATAGAGCTGCTTGTTTACACTTTGGAAAGAGCTGACACTTGCTCTTTTGGCTAGGTTTGGAACGTCGCAATTTCATGCATCAGAAAATGAAAAATCAAGATATGGGTAGGCATACCATACCATTTTGTGATTACCTGAGGCATCCTCAAGAGGTAAGACCTAAGATTACACATCCTAGTCCATAGTTTTGGCAGGGCTGTGCTCAGTGTGGCTCTACTGATGTCCCTGGACTTGCCATTATGTGTTCTTTGCCATGAAGTTCCTCTTGAAAGATGAGGAACTTAGCTGTCTGCTGGCACATGTGTGCAAGAAAATAAATAATTTAGCAGCTGCTATTACTCTATTAAGGTTATGAAAGTAGCATAATAAATTGGTGAATCACAGAATGGTTATAAGTATGAAGACGTTGGTCACAAATGGCACGTGTGGATGTTTCATTAAGTGACGAGTGAGCACACATCTTGAACCTCTGGATGGAATTGTTTAGAAAAGTGAAATAAATAGCTTTGTAGCTAACTTTCCAAAGTTTATTCTACAGCACTCAAAACTGCAGATCTTTCACAGATAGTTATTTCTTGCTCAGGGGGGCTTAAATATTGATAATAATTGCAACATTTAGATTTCTTAATTGCTGGCTAATAAGCACAGCAACTTATTATTTTTCAGAATTCATTTACAGCTTCATAATGTGAAGATCCTCTCCCTATGTAATTAAACATAGGCTCATTGACTTTTATGAACTAAATGATTTTGTATTTCCTGAAGACTGGGAATAGGAGCCTGGATTATAGAAGCTTCTACCTTTTTTAAAACAGTGTAGCTACTGGACGAAACTGTTTCTTTCTCTAAACTGCACAGGGGTATTCTCAGCAGTATAAATAGCGTTGTAGAATTTGAATTCCAAATACGAGGGAAAAGAACTTAAATCTCCATTTTAAAAATTTCAGGCTTTTGTATGAAAGAATGAAGAGAAAGAGAAATAGAAATAAATTTACTGATTCTGTAAATAGCTTAGAGTCTAAATCGGTAAGTCTTTGAAATCTTTGAAATCTTTGTCTGACAGAAGGTCAGACAAGCAAAATAAAGGTACAGCCATGGAAACTGTGAAGGAGCCAAGCAATCCAATACTTCAAAACTCTCATTAAGATGCTTTGAGTAAAATTCAAGGGTGGAATTTTGATGATCTCAGAAAACTCATCACTTCCAGAATGCCATCTTCAAGTTATTTATTCTTCCGTGATACAGCCTCCAGAAGTGGCTCTCCTTAAGACCTGTCTGGCTTATGAGGGTTTATATATATTGCTGAAATGTAACACTGTTGCTTCATCCAGCTGTTCCATTTGGAGTATGATCTGTTTTAAAGAAATTTTTTTTCTAAAGTGGTCATTCTTGTATTTACCCACTGATCACCAGTGGTTCAGAAATCCCTTCCTATGAGTTGCAGAGAGCAAAGTAAGGGTGTATATAGGAAAGTTTTGGGTTTGTTAAAGATTTTTTAATCTGAGAAGCAATCCACAAGTGAAATAAAAAACCTGTGACCTAAGTTTTAGATAATATTCAAAGCTAAATTCTACTTAAATTATCTATAAATTTTGTTGTCTTTGAATTTTTTTTGAGGATTGAAATCTTCTGTGCTACTAATCAGAAAAATAATCCTCTTTCTGACTAGCAGAAGTGGAGGACCCCAGCTGACTTAATTTTCCCTAATATACATGCAGGTTTAAAAGACTATTTGAGTACATCTGTAATTATAAGACCTCAAGAATAAGTGTTCTAAATTTCACTGGAAAGCTTCACAGTCTTATCTTCTTCTGTTATAAAGGATTAGGGTGCACATTAGTTTCAACAACACTAAGGCCTATCCCTAAATTGGAATTTTCCAAAATAGACTTCTCCAAAACTGGCTGTATTAGAAGATCCTTCACATGCTATTGTGAGCTTATTGAGATGTAGGTGGGTGCCTGAGTATTATATTCAATATTTGAAGACAGCATGGAAAACTGTAATGTGAACAGATCAGTTTCATTTCAGTGCACATATGGCAATGTTGTGATTTGCCTGCCTGTCAGTGTCATTATTCATATAATAAGGATAACAAGTGCTTTCAAGACTCTATCTTTTTGAGTTATGCAGTGTGTATATGACAGAGGTGTACAGATTTTACCAGTAAAAATATCTCTCTTCTTTCCAGGATTTCAGTAATAGCATATTTGGCACCACCAAGAAGAGCAATCTAAACAGGAATTCCTTGTATGTATTATTAGCATTTTAAGGTATTAATCACATCTTTTAGAAAGAAACTTGTATACTTTCTGCAGGTTTCCACTTCAGTTCTGCAGTATACTTGGAATGAGAAATTTATGTGAAATTAAGTTAAGTAAATTTAGGCTGTTTAAATTTCTCTAAATGAAGCCTTATTGATGGAGATAAAGGGGATCCATTTAAACAAACTGTATGTTTAGGTGGAATAGACACTCCTTTTTAGTCTAACAACAATCCAGTTTTCTAATTCAATCACCAGGATCACCATAGCATCATTAACTAGCCATTATTCCAATCTAGTGAGCATGAAAAATTGCATCTGCTTTTACTGTGCAAATTGCATGTTTCAGTTTTTTAATAATTAAAATGTTAGCAGCTTCTGAAAGCTTCTCTTATTCTCTGATTAAGCTCTTTCGTACTGAGTCTGCAAATTAATGCAATATTTAGCCTAGGTTTTATTAATAGGTTTTCAATAGGTATTGAGCTTTGATTATACGTAGTGAAAGTGTACTGATTTCAAAAATGTTTTCAGTTTTATTGTGGGTTGTTTAAGTTTTTTCTCCCAGCTTGACTGATCATTATCTTAATTTGGGGGTATTTTTACCATGTGCAGTGCTGTCTCAGAGTTCCTTTTCCTTTTCTTTCTTATTTTCATCAAATCCTTTTATATCTTGCTTACCTAGTGACATAGTGGTTATGGAAAATAAAAGACACTAGAAAGCTGTCACATCCCATGTGATTTCACCATGAGAAAAGGAAAAAGATCTGTGGTTTTTACCCACTCTGGGCTTTTTTTTTTTTTTCCCTATTTTTTCTTTCTTTTCGTCATTTCGTCTTTTTTTTGTCATTTGCATGAAGCAGGCAAACTGCATACTTACCAGCAGACCTTACAGGCCTTTGGGTGGCCTGGTTCTGTCACTGAGTCTGTTGTCTTCAGTGGGATCTTGCTAGTCGGTGAGGTGAATCACATCCACTCTCTTCTGTAAGAAAGGCTGCTTAAACATTAATGCAGATGCTGTGGTCTCTACAGTCCTGGTAATCTGAAGGACCATCAGTTTGAAAAGCCTGCTTTTGTGCAAGCAGTAGTAATGTTTGTAGCAAGTAGCTATGAATTCATCTCAACATTGAATGAAAAATAAACAAAATGTATGTGATTGAAGTAGTCTTTGACTGATACTGTTATTGCAGTGTAAATTATATGAACACAAGTTCATATAATTGTATGAGTGGCTCAACAGAGAAGAGACACAGAAAGAGAAGCATGGATAAAAATGTGTCTATTCTTTATAACAGGTTATTTACTAATTATTGTAGTGAACAATGGATTATGTTTTACAGTTGCTGATCAAACCATTGAGAGTTTTGCCTTCTCATTGGTGACTTATCTTCAGATACAGCAATGTTAGCCTAATTACAGATATTTTGAAGTAAAATATAAAATGTTTGTCTTTTAAACAGGTTGAGAACCTCAGAGGAAACTGACAGTAAGTTTTCAGTTGCTTGTCACTCATTTTAATTCTGAAAATCTCATTTTGAAAATTCTAAAGTACAAAATCCAAAAGAAAGTTAATTTACTAGAGGTGGATGGTTACAGGAAAATGTTCAACTATTGTTTCATATGTTAGTCACTAATTTGTACTTTAATGTGAAATATTTTTAATAAGAACATGTTTTTCTTGTGATACCTGAAAAATCTTAAAAGTAAAAAAAAAACAAATCCATTTTTACTCTAGTCTGCCCAATAACACTGCCCTTTTCAGCAGGAAGAAACTTTTTTTAAGGTGATGGTGTTGCTTGTATTTCTGGCAGTCTAAGAGGTCATCTGAGTTAAAGCAGGGTGTATACCTGAGGATCCATTGTGATACAAAGATTTTTCATGTAGGCTTGATTTTTCAAGTTTCAATTCCTGTGTGTAGCTTCCCTGAAAATACAAAATTAGTGAAGGATTAATTTATTATAAAATGGCCAATGACGAAGTTCAAGGTTGTAGCAAGGGATTGATTTGTTCTACAAAAGTGGAGTGCTGGCTAGCTTCACTTGTATTTGTTGCCTTTTAGTCTGTCTTCCAGTTTTCCTCTGTGCCAGTTAAGCTGATAGAGGCTGAGCAGCTGGGCATCTGTTTCTTTTTGAGGCTACCTGTGATCCAGAAACAAGTCTCTCTTAAGATTTATCTCCCCTTCAAGCACTGATCATTCTAGGTCTGTCTGTGCACAAAAAGCTGCAGTGGAGGAGAACACTCCCACAAGCATAGTGAGTTGTGGGGCTGCTCTCTAGAGTGCACCATTGCTTTGATTAAAATCCATTTTTCCCATCCTCAAAAGAAATGACTTAACCCTCATCTCCCTTTTCACGCCTGTTGTTTTACTACATATAGAATGAAAGAAAACTAGTTGGGTCCAGTGAGAAAGGGACCTTGAACCACCAGGGATGCTCAGTTGAAGCATTTTCCCTTCAACCAACATTTCTTTGTGTTTTTTTTATTTAAGATCTCTTACACTAGCCAATGAAATATAAGCAAATAAAATATATGAAGAAGAAAATGTAATATTGAAAATAGTCTGATGAAGATTTGGTTCTGATTATCTCATTTTGCAGAATTAAAAATAGTATAGTATATGTATTTTCTTAAATCTAGCATTTTGAAGGATGGTTTTCCAATAGAAAAAAGAGATTTCATCTAATAAATGACAACATACCCATTAATATTGGCTTTATTAAAAAAGTTTTTTATGAAACAAAGATTTTTGGACCAAACTGATCCTATTGTACCTGCTAGATATGTAACAACAGAAATTATTTCTTTGTTTATACTTTAACATAATTTAGATGCTGTGGTTTAATGGGGCAGTGTTATTACAACTTTGATGTAACATTATAGTTAATAGAATGCTTAATGACTGAGGGTAGACTTCAAAAAACCATGCCTCCGGGAGGCTCTGAAGTAGGATGGACAGCAATGTGCTTTTAATGTCCCAGATGTGTACCTGGCTAAGAGAAGCTACACGTGCTTGATGTTAATATCACAGGTTTCTCACCATTTCCTTGAACATATAAGTCATCTGGCTATAGTACCATGATAACTGAAATCTGCCAATATACTGTACAATATAACATAATTTACACCTACTAGAAATTCTCTTCTTTAGAATGCTGAGACAGTAATTCTGATTAATCTGTTTCATGACCAACCCTGGGATGGAAGGAATTAAAGAAACCCCATGCATTTATCTCTGATATAATAATTAACATAATGATCCTTTAAACATTATTTCAGACACCTTTGCCTCCTTGAAAACATCTCAAGATCTTCATCATCACTACTCAGGTAAGCTGGAAACACCAGAAAGATACCTGACTAATGTAACAAATTTAAAAGAACATTAGTTCTTTCCTTGTCATTGTCTGTGATTTTTACTTCGAAGAGTTGCACAATTGCCTGCTGCTAATCTGGGTATTTCTGGAAAATCCTGAGTAAAATGTAGATAATAGCTTTCAAAATATCAGTAAAAACAATGAATATCAGTAAACAACATGAATATCAGAATATCAACAACAATGAATATCAGTAAAAACAATGAATAGAGCTCTGAATCCTGGGGGTGGCAGAAGAGGCACTAATTTGTTTATAGCTGCCACTTTCCCTCACACCTCCTTCATAATTTCTGGAATTATTTTCTTCAATTAACTGGTCCTGTACTACTTAATCTATGTTTATATACCTGTGTAGTCCTGGAAAGCTGGCAGGGAATAAATAATTTGGATGCTAATTGCCTACAGTCCTATCTTTTCCTAAACTAAATTAGCACATATTTTCCCACAAGACCTGGATTTCAGTTTTTCTCAGAGAACTCTGGAGAGCTTGACAGTAGAAGTCTGTTGCCTACTGGAGTTGGCCTCTTTTAAAGGGAAACCTAGGGTAAACCTGAAGCATTAGCAGCCTTCTGAAGTTCGAAAACCTATGCATTTTTCACTGGAAATAACACCTCATCATTTGCAATCAGTGTACAGGAGTAATTTCTCTGACATCGTGGTATTGTTGCAGTGGTTAATTTGGCTCTTGTCAGGCATGCCATTTGTGATTAGGTAAGAATTTTAGCATAAATGAAAGTGGTTTCCATTGTGAGTTGACAAACATCTCAAGAGGTTTGCAGTGTAGGCTTTCTTTCCTCAGGAAGATTGTGATAGAAGGTAGCCATCTAAGGCCAGAATTTTGATGCCTGCATCATATACCATATTTTTGCTATCAAATTGTGCAAGCAAATGCAATTCTGCCTTTCTGCACACCCAAAAGAACTTGAGTTTTGACCCAAATTAATCAACTCCTGGAAGTCCACTTCACATTTCTTCTAGAGGCTCTAGAGTGGGTGCCGGCAGGGCATAAATCTGGCTGCTCCCCTGTTCACATCCTTATCCCTGCCATTCAGTTATTTCTTGACTAGAGCATGCTCGTAGTGAGGCATCAAGGGAGGACCTTGATTTTCAGTCCATGCTCCAAAGCTGTTTAGGCACGTTAACCAATGCCTGTTGCATTTGAAATATATAAACAAGACTTGGAGTCTGAAATGCAGATCTTCTCAAACAAGGACCCTCAAATGAAGGCTGGCATGCCACGGGTCCCCTTTGTTCTCTTCTTTTGGGCTAAATAATCTCTAATTTATTTCTGCTCAGAGAAGTAATCTGAAAAAAGAAGGCTAGATGGTATCCAAGCTCTGGAAAATTTTTCTACCAGGGCTTTTTGGTTGCTCTGCAGAAAATCACAGCTCTGCTGGGGTTCACTCTTTGCTTTGGACTCTGGTTTTGTCTTCAGCCACTGAACAGGGAAATTAGGCAGTCAGCGCTCTAGCATCTGAATTGCCTTCTTGTACTAGTCTTGTTCTCTTTGTTGCTTACTTTTTACTTTGCACCTCTCTCCCTGATAACTGAGTCATTGTGAGGAGAAATCCATAAATACTTAGTTGGCACTCTGAAGTTTTGAAGAACTTCAAAGCTTGCCTGAGAAACAAGCCATGAATTAGGGAGATAGAATAATGTTACTGATGTTTGGCAAGGAGCCCAGATGAAGAAACAGGGCTCTGTGCAAGCCAAGCTTGGATTTTCTTGCCATGCCTTACTAAATCCCCAGGTACTTCTGAGCCTGACAGATAGGCAGTAAGGGCAGCTGGGGTCAGTGCATTTAATTGGCACAGTGCGAGTGTTGCTGCACTGGAGATGGCAGCAGGAGAAAGTAGCTGCAGCCCTTGGTGGAAGGAGGGGGATGAAGACATACCACAGGATGCTTCATCCTGTGAACATCCTGGATGTTCACATCAGACAGGATGCTAGTATCTTATCCCTGTTTCCTTAGAATAAAGGAGTCAATGAACTGGGGAAGAGCAGCAGCTGATGTTTGTGAGATATCATGGGTGTGGAAGGGGGAGTTGCTAGCTGGGTAGAATAGTGATCAGATATGACACAGGATCACTCTGCATCTTCCTTGGCTTTGTACACTACAGTAAAGCTTTGCCACATGTTTTTGAAACTCAGTCAGTTTGTTGTTTTTCAGTATAGTAGTGAAATCTATATTGTTTGCAGCTGTTGAAAGAAACAACTTAATGAGACTTGCTCAGACCATACCATTTACACCAGTCCAGCTCTTTGGTGAGTATCAAATTCCTGGTTATTTTTTTTTCTTCATAAATAGTTTGTATATTATCTTTTCAAAGACTGTGTTTCAGAAATTTCGTTGGATTAATTTCAGCAATTCTTTTCCATGAGATGAACTGGGATGGAATTGTGGTCATGCAGTAATTTAGGGACTTCTGGGGGTCACTAGGTGCAACTCTCTGCAGCCAGTTCAGTTCATGTTGCTAAGGGCCTGTCCAATGGCATTTTGAATATGTCTGTGAATGGACATTCCTCAGCTTTGCAGGACAACCTCTTCCTGTGTCTGACTGACTTCACTGTGAACCTAGTATTTTTCCCAGTATTTCTTGGAATTTCCCTTGCTGTAGCTTGTATCTGTTGGCATTCACAAAGTTGCTGTCAACCTCAGCAATAAATCTCACTCCATCTTCTCTATACCTGTCATTAGGATAGCTCAAAACAGTAAAAAGATTCCCCTTAACTTTAATACCTGCATTCTCTCTCTTTCTCTCTCTCACACACATGCATGTGTGTGTAGATATATGTATAGGATAACCCATCAAGAAGAAAACCAGGTGCTGGTTGAAAGGTCACTACTTCTGTACCTGATACAGAAGACTTGTAGTGTACCAGAGAAAAAAGAACTGTGCTGTAACTGAAGAGTGGTACTGAATAATACATAAATAATTTGCAAGTGTTCTGAAATTAGTGTGCAGCATTGGCTAACAGCAGCAGAAGCTCTGCCTCTAGACACTTGAGATCTACATGCCTTTTTTTCAATGGGTAAAATATTTTGTCTTACAGCAACAGTTTGCTAATACTTGCAGCATCACAGTATTTCTTGGGACTGGATTGCTGCAGATAATTAATATAGCTATGAGCATATTGAACATTCTAGTCTTTGAAGCTCCCGAGAGACACACTTTTCTACGTATTTAATTGTCAAAAGATAATAAAATGAAGAATTAATGTAAGATTTAAAAATGTGTCTGGGTATAGTATCTTTAGCGTAGGTCTTTTATATAAGATATTGGCTTTTCTAATGCTTTATTACAAATGTAAAATGTGCACAAATCGTGATGCTGGACATCATCTACAATGTGCTACCCGGTGAAAGTAGTTTTGTGAGCAGGGAGGAAGTCTTCTAATCTGAATTTAGAGTGTCCTTTGTTAAGCCATTCTTTGCCATTTTGTAGGTGTAGTCATCTCATCACACTTGCCAGTGAAAACCTGTTTCTTTTAATAACCGTTGTGAATAAAGTTACTTGCAAGAAGGAAAGCCATGTTTAAAAATTAGCTCACTTTTCTTTTAGTTTACAAATGATGGCAACAGAAAGGTGTCTTGCTTACATGGAGATTTACAAGGAATGCTATTACAACTATATAGGGAGACAGCTTGCCACTGAGTGAAAAGTCACCAGGTTTGTTCTGTTTTCAGAAAAGGCAAAATGTAGTTTGAAACAATGGAACTACCTGTTATTTTGCTTTAGCTTGCTCCTCTAGATTTAATTTTTCTGTGAAAAGTCATGTCCTTTTCAGTCTATTAACCCTGGCTTCTGGTGGCCAAGTCACTTTTGAAACAATTCAGCTACCTGTTTCCGTCAAAGGGTGGCACTCTCTAGCTCTTTAATTTCATAGTCGGTAATTTACAAGCTTTTAAGTGTTGTTTGCCTTATTCTTTTGGATTTTTTATGTGTGTTTTTTTTCTGAGTGTTTTTTGTTGTTTTTTGATTTTTATTAAGCACAATTAAAAGGAAAATTGATCATTCTATGGATCTTGATTAATTCTAAACAAGTCTTACTAACATTTTCCCTTCCACATAAATGCATAAACAGAGGGAGCCATACTCAGGATATTTGAAGTTCCTACAATGGAGATAAAATGTTAACCCTTTACAAATAGGTAATTTTAAAGGTCAACCATCTTTAAATACTTACAAAGCTGTAGCAAATGAAATAGAGCTATATAGACCAAAAAGGCAATGAGCTTTTTTTATGTTCAGGAGATCTTTCGTTCATCTTTTTTTAGAGACTTCATACAAGCTCTTTTGACCCCTTACATTAGCTGTCACACTAGATCAGCAGAATTTATGTAGTAAGCAACTTAAATTTGGGCTGGGGAAATTTTCACACAGAGGAACAGTAATGATAAAGACCTCTCTTTTAAATTATGACTTACAAAGGTCAGAAAGGTGTTATGTTGTTTTAAGATACCAAATAAAAATGCGCTTCTCTTCTGTTTCTGCAATGTGTGAATTCTCCTAAGAAAACTTCCTTTAATTTAAGCTGGGGAGGAAGTGACGGTCTATCGACTAGAAGAAAGTTCACCAATGAACCTTGATAAAAGCATGTCTTCCTGGTCCCAGCGTGGGATGGCTGCTATGATCCAAGTCCTGTCACGGGAGGAGATGGATGGAGGTCTCCGGAGGGCCATGAAGGTCATTTGTACTTGGTCTGAGAATGATGTACTAAAGCTGGGACAAGTATTTATTGTGAAGTCTTTTCTGCCAGAGGTGGTTCAGACATGGCAAAAGATCTTTCATGATGGTACAGTATTACATCTCTGCCTGAGGGTGAGTTCAGACCTCAAGGCACACTGACTGGTCTAGCCTGATGTGCCTTAGGTGTTATACTTCTTACATTCTTGTGAATGTCTTCAGCATGGTAGACATGTGCTGTGATGTCATCTTTTGGAAAAGAAAAATGTTTTGAGGGGAGTGTATTTCCTGCTTTTAAACAGTATGCAATCAGGTGTTTGGGTTTTTGTTTGTTCTGAAAAATTAACAAGCACCTTTCTTCATGAAAAGGAAAGTAATGTTTATAGCATTATTTTCTTCAGGAGATCCAACAGCAAAGGGCTGCCCAGAAGTTAATCTATACCTTCAATCAGCTGAAGCCTCATACTATTCCCTACACACCAAGGTAAAATCCCTGTCTTTTAAGTATTAGGCACCAAAGTTTTATCTTCTCATCTGTGTCCCTGGTCTAGTACAACCTTCTTTTCCATAGTTGGTTTAGCATAGCTGCTGCTTACACTGTTTTGTGATGATAGTCTATCAGCTTTTTAAGAGGAAACGTAAGGAGCTTTGAATTTGTCTTTATAGATATCTGTGATTACAAAGTAATCTCCTTTGTAATGCTGTTCCCTAAACTTAGGCAAGCATTTCCTTTAAACAGTTAACATAAGATGATTTGATATAGGTCATTTTATAGTGGGCTGAAGTAAATCAGTTTACGTTGTTTGCCTGTAAACTATAATTTCTGATCTAGTGCTTTGTTTTGAGTTACGAAATCAAGAAAGCGTTTGTGCTCCCACCATTTGGTACTTCTTGCTATTCAAAATGTTCCAGCTATGGAAGATGTGTCCTCCTTTTTGGTATATTTACTTTGCATCATTCTGTATGCTGACTGTGAGGCTGATCGTTACCCTGCCAGCTCCTGATAGACAGCATTTATGTCTACAGGTTCCTGGAAGTTTTCCTCATCTACTGCCATTCAGCAAACCAGTGGCTGACCATTGAGAAGTACATGACTGGAGAGTTTCAGAAATACAATAACAACAACGGGGATGAGATTACTCCCAGCAGCTTACTGGAAGAACTGATGCTGGCCTTCTCTCACTGGACCTATGTGTACACCCGCGGGGAGCTTCTTGTCCTGGATTTGCAAGGTGACAGCTAGCATGGGATCACTATTTGAAACCCAATCAAAACAATTCTCTCAGAAGAAAATTTAATACCGAGGAGTGGACTAAATTCTGTTTTCATTTTCATACTGGAGAAGCTCAAGAAACCCTGTGTATCTATTGTGTGGAGCTGATAAATGAGTATTAACTCTGGATTAATATAGCTGTAATGGAAAAATAATTTGGTTTCAAATGTCTAGGCATTATGAGCAAAAGAGCAGGTAGGCAGTGTGCTGGGTCCTTTCAACCAGCTCTAAAAAAACCAGTCCACATCAAAGTTATATTTATTTTTAATTAAGATAAATAAATAATACAAAGAATCAAACAAACCTATGTATACATGCACAAATAACATAGGTGTATATCTGTCAGAAGAGTGAAAACAGCTATCTGCATTTTTTCATATGAATAAATCTAAGCAGTTTACATAAGATGCAGTCCTTAATGCTATTCACAGTCTAGTGACTCCTTCAAAGAGCATGTGATCTCTTCACTGTACATGTGTAAGTGGGAACATGGCATATTTTTAAAAGATAAAAGAGTTGACAATGTTCAGAAGATGAACAGCATCCATCAAACAGTATAAACACTATTGTTTGTCATTTCTGTCAAGACAAATGTGTATGGGTAGACAGAGACTTAACATATTTACATTTTACAGAATCCAGAAGCTGTGAATTACAAAAAGACATGCTTATTATGCAAAATATGCCTATAATGCCATCCTTGCCTTCATTTGGTTTTAGCTGCACATGAAAAAATATATAGAAATGTAAGTGTGTCTTCACCATAGCCTACTACAATTTGTGTGAAGTTTGCTTGAGTTTATTATACAGCTCTCGACAGTTCCAGATCAACTGTGTTGGCTCAAATGTAGATAATTTAAACATCTATGTAAATCTCATTAAGACTGGGGCTTCAGTTTCCATCTCAAACAAACTGAAATCTGCTCTAGTGTTGGCCTCATGTTTATCTTCTTGTAGTTCTCTAATCTGTAGTTTAGGAAAGGTGCAAGGGCAGCTCCCCTTGGAGTTCTATTAGCATTAATCTCTATCACAATTTACTGTATAATACCAAGGCCATCTCTGGGTACATATGACTAATTTCATCAACTAAAATTGCCTTCATTGAAAAGTGTTGCAGTTGGGAGGTATTCCAGTCACAATATGCTATTCAGATAGTCTGCTATTTAGATAGTCTTTACTGGTGCTCATTGCAGAACATAATCTTACCATCAGTGGCCTATTGAAATGAAAATAAGTGCAGATCAAATGATCATAGGCACTTTTCATAACTGTGAAAGCACAATGATTTTTTCCAATATAAGAAATGATTTTTCTTGTAAAATGGCAGTATGTTGTCAGTTTGGGGAAATCTGCAATACAGACATCAGCATTCATGTATCATAATGAAATTATTTATTTAGCATGCTTCCATGGCCACACAGAAGAAAAAAAAAAAGAATAACAGACCCAAGCATTTGCAAATCATGAAGTTTTAGCTTGTTGTGTTTGTTGAACCTTAAAGAGAATGTGTATCTGATAGCAGATCTGTTAATATCAGTAAGATCCACATCTGATTAGTGCTTATACTCCAACTTAAATAGTAGTCCTAGGGTTGGTCACAGTTTTGTTAGTGCATTTGTGTAAGCCTTCCATCTACATATAGATAACCCTCAAAGCAGCTGAAGCCATGAGCACTGTAGCTGTGACACTTTATGATCTACAGACAAATTTGACAATTACGTTTTTAAAGGTTCAGATTATGAAATCATTACTACCTCTCTTTGTAACACACATTGTTGATTTTCTTGTAGGTGTTGGGGAAAACCTCACTGATCCATCTGTGATTAAACCTGAAGACAAAAAGTAAGTTTTTCTGATGAAATTGTCATTCATTTCAGATATTCTGACACCAGTCTGCAAATTCAGAGTGTTTTTTGTTTCGTATGAGAAATCAATTATTTTTTCCATGGTCTTTGGGTTAAATGAAAGAATAATGGCACATCCCATACTGTGCTTTGAAGGACTGTAGGCTTGCAGGCTGTAAATATCCCAGCTCCAAACATGTGGTGGGGAGAACCTGTGGTGTTGCAGTGCTGGGAGCACAGGAGTTTTGCAGGGCCATGCAGAGAGATAAGGAATAGGAGACAGAAGAGCCTGTAGAGATTTTCACAGATTTGGACCGAGGGAGGTAATGAAGAATTTAAGTGTGGCAGTCCAGTTTGCCCTAACTGGTAGGACACATTTTCATGGAATATATGGGGCCACAGTGGCTTCTGAGGATGAGATTAGGGCCTCTGGATCTCTAGTCTTTCTGATAGGTCCTAGTGGTGCATTTAAACATACTTCATGTTACAATTTCAGAACTGAGTTATGGAGACGGTAAATCATGCATGGGAAGTCACAAAAATAGAGAGAGAGACTACACAAAAGTAGCAGTCTGCCTTCATCCATCAAATTTCAGAACCAGAACCATGGCTATTCTCCCATCCTGTGACCTTGCTTCTTGCTGGTATTTGCTGTAATGAAAGGAGAAGCAGTTGTGTTGATGGCTGTTGTCCTGCAGGATCCTCTTTTCTGGGTAGTCTCTTAGTTGTGCCCTGACATTCCTGCCCCTTCACTGATCTGTGCTCAATTCGGCTTCCTCTTGCTTATTTTGCAGCATCTGATCGAAGGGAGAAAGATATATCTATGAATAGTCTAACAATGCAAAGTACAACTAACTATAAAAACATAAGATGACTTCCCTAGAATTGAAAAATTATTTTTTGGAAGCAGGTTCTTAGTTCTGGGATCACTATTAACATTTCATTAATAGGATTAGTACTAAATGGCTGTATTAATCTTGTATGAATGTTTAAATATGAATGGAGGTGTATTTGCCATATAATATTTATTTCACAAGCAACATCAAAAATATGCTGAGCATCTCACAGTAGCAAAGTCTTTTCCCTAACTAGGTCATAGGACTGTGACAAAAGCATAAGGATAGCTTAGAATAGAGAGACAGAGAGGTCCATTGTGTATTTATTCACTAGATTTTATCAAACATTTTAAGGTATTTATGTAGCTGTATAAAAAAGTCTTATCTGAAACTGTTCAAGTGGATTTTTAAGAACAGAAGTATAAACTGTAATAGTTATTACTGAAAAGTGTAGCCAGTCAGTTACCTCCTTACTCCACATTACAGCTCAGCTTATTGTCTTTAAAATAGGAATAATATTTATCTACGTTGCCTTGAACCTCGTGTTTAATACTGCTCTTCTGGATTACTTTTGTTTTTAAGTAATTTGGTCATGCTTATGAACATTTGGTCACTCAGATCTTATTTTCAGAACTTTTTGTTGTTTTGTTTTTTATCATCTGTAAAACAGTCTAGTCCTTGATAAAGAGCAAGAATTGATTACTTAATCAAAACCATCTTTATTTTCTTATGTTCAGGGAAATTTTCAGAACAGCAAGTTGTGAAACTATATTGTTTTGGTTCAGGGATCTAAAGAAATGAGGCAGTGAAACTGTGGATGGATTCTGTAAGCAGGTAGAAGATACACAGTTCTAAGAAATACTTCCTAAAATAGTAATGACAGCAATGTAAAAGCACTGTCTTTACTCTAACCTTCATCTGCTCACAAGATAAACATTTCTGGAAGTAGCAAGATCTGTTTTAAGTTTGCATTTGTAGGTAAGATACTTAATCAAAACCTCTGTGCTACCTCAAAAGTTACTTTGAGCTCTCACTCTCTTAGAAACTTGAGAGAAAATAGATGTTATCTGGCTGACAGGGCTAATTCAAATTTTATCACTACTACTAATTGTAAAATTATGTAAGTTTTGTGTCTTTAATTTCATTGATTTAGTGGCATATGTTATTATCTTGAAGTGAGTCATTTGTGCATCCCGCATGCTGTCTTGAAATGAACCTTGCAATTGTAACGTGACCTCTATCTCTCTGATAGTGTATTGTTTCTTGGTTTTGTATACCATATGAAGACAGAATAACATCTGTTTGGAAAATATGCCTCATGCAGTGACAACTCAGGCAGACCCTGAGCTGATATAAATTGGCATAAGTTCATGGATATTTCATATCAGTTGAAGACCTGGCCATGTGCACAGGGTTTTTGAAATGATAAAATGATATGGTTATAGTGTGCATGAAAATATTCAACAGCAAAAGTAATCAGGACACAGAAGCAAAGTAGTGACACTGAAATCTCTGCAGGCTCCTTTACTACCCAAACATTGGGCAGAATTTCCTCAGTCCCCATACTCAATGATTTTTTGTGCTTGTACTGCTTGCCAAATTCAGAACAAAGTTCACATGAGTAAAACTTTTATTTTAAAAAATTTAAAAATAAAACTAGGTGCAAAGTGTTTCTAGAATGGATTCAGAGATGAGGAAGATAGAGGGCTTAGTTTCAAATTGGAAGTAGCAATGCATAAGGCCTGCTAAGGGGAGTGAGAAGAAGGGTTCTGGCAGTCAAAAACCTCATTAAAATTGTGAAAACGATGAGTTAGAGGTGCTAGACCTCTTATTCTCCCTTCTGAGAGTTCTCAAGAAGAAAGTGTGAGTGAAGGGTGTAGTAATAAATGGGAACCATGTTCTCTGAAGTACTCATTGGCATATGTTTTGAAGAACAAATCTATTGAATATTTATCAAGCTGTGCACTTCCAGTCCGACAATTTATAAATTACAGTTTAATTGATGCCCATAGACAAAACATCTTCATGAACTGAGCTTCTCCTGTAGAAACCTGCACAGCTGAGGCAGCTGGACTACAACTTAATCTACAAAAGCCTTCTGAATCAATGGCTTGGGCACCTGCTTGGAAAGGTGCTACTTGCCATGAAGCCTCTAACTGTCCTGTACTTTCCATCAATAAAGACCTGTAAATGTCTTACTATTATCTGATTTGAGCATTTTTAGCTCTGGACTATAGGAAGCATTCTTTGCATCAACACAGTCTGTCACCTGTCTGTGAGCCAGGACCAAAATCTGATACAATCTTGTAGGCATTTATGGAGCATAACTATCAGGTAAGGTTATGCACAAAAGAAGCAATGTGTGTATTTTTTTTTAAAGCTCATCAGCTCACATTTATGCATTTGCTTTGGAAGGAGGAAAGCTGGGCTCAGTATTTTTGTCTCCTCAGAGATAAAATTTGCTTAGTCTGAAGAAGAGAAGACTGGGAGGAGGCCTTATGGCTCTTTATAGCTACCTGGAAAAGAGGTTCTAATGAGGTGTGGGTCTGTCCCTTTCCCCAAGTAACCGATGACAGGACAAGAGGAAATGGCCTCAAGTTACACCAGGGGAGGATTAGATTGTATATTAGGAGAAATTTATTTTTTGAAAGAGTGGTCAGCCATTGGAACAGTCTGTCCAGGTGGTGGTGTTATTGTTCCTGGAGCTGTTCAACAAACATGTAGATGTGGCACTTCAGGGCATGGTTTATTTGTCATGGTGGTGCTGGGTTGTTGATTTGACTTGATGATCTTAGAGGTTCTTTCCAACCCTATTAATAATTCTTTGATTTTAAGAAAATCAGTTATGGAATAACCAGGAGATTGACCTTGTTTGTAAAATATTGGAGAGTTAGAAGAGACCCAAGGAGTTGAGCTGGTTCTTCTGTACCAGCCCATTCCTGTCTTTAGAAATCTTGTATAGACAAATCTTAAAGTCTTCCCAGGTCAGACCTTAAAAACTTCCCAGAGTGTTTTTAACAGTTTGCTATTGTTAGTGTCTGAAAGACTGGTTCTGATTCACTTCTTGAAATATTTCTGTCTGGTCCAGTCTACTGTTGACAAAGAGAAGAAAATTTCATTAAAGTCAAAGATAGTCACTATGTCCTCCTTCATCTTATCTTTTTTCTTCTTAGGCTACCCTCTAATCTCTTAATGTATGTCATGATTTCTAGGCTGCTGGCCATTCTGTTCATTGTCCCATTTTATCCCCATATTTCTTGAACTATGTTTCCAAATTTAATTTAGTATTCCTCTTGGACTGTTGCTGGTACTCAGCGGAGAGTACAGATTATTTCACATATGTTGCAGACAGTATTCCTGTTTATCTCACAACAGTGTAAGAAAATTACCACTTTGTCTTGTGCTATTTGCTGTGCTTAGCATGGAATAACATTTAGAGAAAATATTAAACTGGTTCTGTAGCCTTGGCATTAGTAAAGTCCAATTTCCTATGCTTGCTGAAGGAAATATATTTTTTGTTCTTCCTGGTATTTTACCATATGATACCAAGAGGCAGAAATAAATATATAGTGTCATGTCATTTGAAGTGTATACACAGTATTTAAATATTTCACTTCTTGCCTCATTTGATATACTAATTTGCAGTAAAGGCCAATTAGACAAGTCCCTCAGATGATCCATGAGACAGATAGTCTTTAGAGTCTGCCAGAAATTAAGACACTAAGCTTTCTATTGTAGTTTTTGGTAATAATTGCTTTTCTCCTGTGTAAAAGAGGAGAGTGTCATATTTGAAAACTGCTTTCTTTAGAGAGACTGTATTTTGTTACTATGGATTACAGATAGATATGAGAGTTAAAAATCTTCTTACTTCAGATTTTAAAATGTGTTGTTTCCACTCCGCATATCATGAAAAGAAAACACTAGCATTCATAAAGTTTCTTTGGCTGTGTTTCTTGTGTCCCATGTTCCATGATGTCCATATATCAATTCAATTATTGAAAATAACAGTGGAGAAATATTAAAATTGATAAACACTGATCCTTCAGACTACATTAGAAACTGTTATAATTACATGGTACTTCTAATATATGTGTGTATGTGGCTTGCTTCTGTTTGTAATTGTGTCAGCTTCTTTCAGAATATGCAATATACTTCCACAAATGGATCCCCTAGTAATGTTGCTGAATTGGACTGAATGCAGACACATGGAAATGAGCATAGGAAGGAGCTAATAAATTTTAAAGACTTGCTTGCTTGTCAGCAGCATACCTCTTTTTTTCTTTTCTCTTTTTCTTTTTTTTTTTTTTTTTTTTTTTTTCCCCCTTTTTTTTCTTTTTCCTTTTTTTTTCTTTTTTCTTTTTTTCTTTTCCTTTCCTTTTTCCATTCTGTGCTGCATATTGATATGATTAGGGCTCTGCTTGCTTTTGGCTTTCTGTCCTTAAGTAAGGTAAAAATAAATCCTTGATAGCTATGGTTTGTTCCCAGGTGCCTTCCATCAAACCTCAAATGGAACAATTTTCTTGATGAGAATGAGCTGTGACAGCAACAGTCACTCAGATGCTGACATATGTTGTCTAAATGTCAGTGTCCAGATTTTCTTGAAGTGTTCTAGTAGCAGCTGCTGGATCTATCCTGTCTCCCTTTAGAGCACCTCTGAGATTCAGGAGGAGGGGGTAGAGTACACATAGGCTAATGCTGTGTAAAACTGTAACTATGTAAACTATGTAAAACTGCTAAATGGCAGTTTTCTTGTCCAGAGCTAAGAAAGTTGCGTTGTACCCTGAGATTTGATTGTCTTTAAACAAAGGGATCATGTCTCTAACTTAAAAAATAGAAAATGTCATTATCTCCCTCCCTTTCAATCACTTTGAGTTCATTGATTATTTAATGTTTGTTTTAGATCTGGAAAAATGGTATTTGGACCGGCAAACCTGGGAGAAGGTGCAATAAGAAACTTCATCACAAAACATCGTTGTAACTCTTGCTGCAGGAGACTGAAACTTCCTGGTATGCAAAGTAAAGATTAATTTTAATCTATGTATAGCTATATAATTGCAAGAAGGTAAGAGCCTAGGTATTCTATAAAGATAAAATCTCAAATCCTGTTGAGCTGAAAGTTTATATCAGGCACCCTTTCTCTGTGGAAAGGCAAATATGAGAACATTGCTTTTACACCTTGTTTTATTGACCAAAAACTGTGGGGTTGGAGCCTATCAGCCTGATATTAGCATTCAGTACAAAATTTTCTACCCACTGGATCTCTGCAAAATGGATTTCTGCTCATTTTTCCATGGTCATGACTACTCATAACATCAGCAGTAATTTTTAGAATGAGAAAGAGTACTGCTCTAAATATTGGTAGAGGATTATCTTGATAAAAACACTGCAGGATCCTTGCATAGGATCCTATACACTCAGCCCTTACTGCTACTTAGCTGGCTTACCCATTGTTCATACTAGATTTGGTAGAATGTGCTTCTGTTTGCTACAAGGCAGATAAAAGACTCAGAGCCAAAATTGATTGCTATTCTGGATTAATTTCCACTCACACATCTACATGGCGTAATAATTGCTGTTTGGTTCTGAAATAGAAACCGTAGTGTTACTGTTTTTGATTATTTGTGGCAGTGGCATCTATAGGCAATAGAGGGGAAAATATGCTAAATTAATAGATAGGGAAGGTTTGTTTGTGTCAGCTCTCACCATTTTGGATCCCCCAGAGGTAACTCATCTGCCTTGCTCTGATTGCCCTGCTGCAGCTTTTTTTCCTCCTGGAAACACCTAACAAGTTCCACCAGTACCTGAACTGGACACCGCCAGGCGTGTATGTGCTTTTCAAGCATTTACTTGTCTGCATTGTTGAATTTATTTTCTTACCATAGATTTGAGAAGAAGTGACCTCACACTGGAAAAGTTCAGTCCAGCTTTCAAAACAGAAATGGAGACAAGCACCAGCAGAGCTGATGATGCAGATGAGCCTGTGGAGCATGACACGAGGTTGTGAACTGGTGGCTGTGAGCCCAGCCCATGCATCTGCTGCTCAAAACCTCAAAACCCCACCTCTTACCACTGACATGGGTTAGTCCAGAAGAACAAAAGGCAGGTGTGTGAAGGCAGCAGTTGCCTGCTCTTGAGGTACTTTGTAGGCAAGGAATAAAAGAAACCCCACCCTCTTTATTTACTTCTCTTCAGTACTATTGTGCTGGCTTTTCTTGAAGAGTTCGGTGAAATGCCAAGAGCAGATCACACCCTGAGTTAGAGCAGCTGTCTCAGCATTGCCTTTTTTTTTTATATGTGGATTGTGATTACAAACTGTTCCTTCTTAGGAAAATAACTGTGACAAGAATATTTCCAAGGGGGAATAATTTGATGTTTCTCTATCTGCCCTTTGGTAAATATTTCGTAAATAACTGCATGTATATACACATGCAAATTATTGATTTTCAGCAGCAGAGCCCACTCAGCCCCGTGTAGGCTTTTTCCTGGTCACAGGATGCTCTCCAGGAAATTGCAGAAATACTACTTTTTCTTTATTGTTGATTTTGATGCAGAAGCAAACCAAGAATGTACGAGTAATGAATCAGTGTTTTAAACAATAGTCTCAGATGTAGCAGGTACACTGAAAAATTTGGTGGGAACTTCATCTTGAATTCTTTTCACATATCAAAATCAATGCAGGGTTAATTTATTGGACATTTTGACTTAATGAAATTGAAAAGTCTACGATCTTTAAGACAAAAATAAGGAGTAACCTTGAATGTGACTCAGCTTTTAAGTGAGCCATTTTTTATAGTATTTTAACTTCAGAAAGTTTTAAAGTTTTAAAGAATGTTTAAACAATTGGCAACAAAGATTTTAAAAGTCACAAAGAACAACATGTTCAATTTAATATTTAACTTCTTGTTTTTAATGTCCTGCTGTACATAGAACTTTGTCTAATAGTGATACAATTATTTATATGCCTTTTTTGGAAGCAATTGAATTTATCAGAAGGCTTAACCTCTCTGAAAGAGATTGTTTAATTGAATTTCAACAGAATGATGGTGGATTTTGATCCCTTTGCTGTCAAGGTAGAATGTCTGCTTCCAGTATTATCTTCAAATTTGGCTTTAGGGGAATATGTGGTTACATGCCTATGTATATACTTTAAAGACAGCATTTTCCTTAAAGAGTCTCCAACTGTTAGTATGCGTTCAAATTTAGATGTTAAATGCCATGTAAATATGTCTTTAAAGCCAAAGACAGTTTAAGTTCTACCCTGATAATGTTCTTTTCCCCAGTCATTGCCATGAATTCCGAACACAAACTTATTAGACACAAAAAAATAAGCTCCATACTAGTCTGGGCATGAGTACCTTTTGTTTCTTTTTAAGTTTTGAAGATATGCACAAGTCGTACTTCATACAATCTTTTCTTGACAACCCTCCTGTTGCATTAAAGGCTGAGTAGCTTCTGCACTTACAGCAATGCTTGTGAGAATTCTCTCTCAGTGTAGATTCATCTCACTTCATTTTATGGACCCATGAGGGTTCATACTGCCTTCCCCTCAAATGGACGATTGCTGCAAGATGCTAATCTCTCTTAAAATATAGTTGATTTAAACATGAATATTTAATTTTTCTCAGTGTGGAATATTCTTCTGATGAAACAAGAAAAGGGAGGATTTGAAATTGTTCTATTATATGCATATGTCCTAGCTCTAATTTTTCCATGCATTGAGACATTAAGTTGAAAAAGTTGAGTGATTCTGCTGGTTAATTGATTTTGTTTCATTTTTATGCACTTTTCTGGGAGGGCTGATTCACATTTCACTAAACTGTAAACTTGGGTAAAGACCTTTCCATCTCCAACACTGTAGAAGTTCAGTAATAAATTATAATTAAAGTAGTTTGAAAACTTTATTTTTGTTTCTTTTCAGTCCTTCATATGTTTTCACATGCTTTAGATTGTCTTTGGATGTTTAAGCATTGACCTTAAACTTAAGCCCTTGCCCATTGAAAACATGAAAAAAGCAGAGCAGCTTTTAATGGGAACAGCAGTAGGGCCCATACCAAAAATATGGTGCATGTGGAATGAAACCATTTTCTCTAGCTGCTTGACAACTAATGTGGAAGAGGAAATGTTGTCTGTCAAATCATAGGGTTTTCTGATTATTAATTTCAATGGGATTTTTTTGCTTAGAAGAACATTCGAGGGTTTATTTTATATTTTAAGGGAAAAAAACCTCCTGCTTACTTTGCTTAGGCTAGTTGGGCAGTAAAGTTCTGAAAAAAAATGAAACCCAAAGTATTTATAAACTCAGATTTTTAATATAAGCTTGAAAGAAGCTTACTTAGGAATTCAGTTGAGATTACTCAAAGCAAAATGTGTTCTGGTAGCTACTGCTTTGGAGATGTGGTTTACACATATGAAACATTCAGAAATTGCAAACCTTGTTTTCAGAAAGGCTTTTTTCATTTCTTTGATTCCTTGTTGTGATTTATTTGGGGTTATTAATTTATTGTTACTGCAATAAAGACAGAAGGGAAATTACATCTCTATTTTCTAGAATGGATTTTTATTTGTTGTCCTTTTGTCAATTTATTTCGTACTGTTTCAGAAGAATAAAAAAACATTTTCAAAATGTTTCTGTTCTTGATGGGTGTAGAATGAAATATGTTTCCAAGCATAAACTGAAAAAGTTAGTGCTTGGTGGATGAAGAGTTCAACATGAGCCATCAGTGCACACTTGCAGCCCAGAAAGCCAGCTGGATCCTGGGCTGAATCAAGAGAAGTGTGGCCAGCAGGTTGAGGCAAATGATTCTCCCCCTCTACTCTGCTCTCGTGGGACCCAACCTAGTGCCCCCTGTGCCCAGTTCTGGAGCCCCCATTACAAGAAAGACATGGATGTGCTGGAGTGTGTCCAGAGAAGGGCCATGAGGATGATCAGAGGGCTGGAGCACCTCTCCTATGAAGACAGACTGAGAGAGTTGGGTTTATTCAGTCTGGAGAGGAGAAGGCTCCAGGAGACCTCATTGTAGCCTTCCAGTATCTGAAGGGGCCTGCAAGAAAGCTGGTGAGGGATGTTTTAGGATGCCAGGTGGTGATAGGAGTAGGGAGAGTGGAGATTTAGATTGGAAGTTAGGAAGAAGTTCTTCACCATGAGGATGCTGAGACACTGAAACAGGTTGCCCAGAGAGGTGGTGGAAGCCCCATCCCTGGAAGATTTTTAAGGCCAGGCTAGACAGGGCTCTGAGCAATCTAATCTAGTGGAAGATGTCCCTGCCCATGGCACAGGGGTTGGAGCTAGGGGGGTTGGAACTAGAGGATCTTAAAGGTCCCTTTCAACCTTGAAAATTCTATGATTCTATGAGAGAAGAAGCCTAAAATGGATCTCAGATACCTTCTGTGAATCAATTTAGGGGACTGAGGAGAAAGACCCTAAATATAGAGGTTACCACTGCATAGCAACTGAGAGAGCAGGGGAGGGACAGGGTGGTCTTCAAAGACCCTATAACATCAAATAAAAGTGAGAGGTGGCCAAAGAGTATACCTGTGCTTCTCTGGATTTAAGGCTGGTCTCAAGTTATCCTAAGGAAATGTGGTCTAGGTTAATTCAGATGACCTCTTGGCACCAAAGGAGGCCAAGATGGCCTCAAACGGTCATTTGTTTTAACTAATTGGAATTAAAGTTGATTGTAGATTATTCCTGTGCAGGATAATTGGTTATAAATTTGATTGCAAATATGTTATGGAATGAAAACAGGGGCCTGTATATCTCTGGGCAATTTATTGCCTTTTCAACTGACCTTCAGTGACCCCTGGCATCAAATGAGAGTAGCACTGACCTCTAAACAGATCTTCAGCTATCATGTTATCTGCAGGTTACCCCTTTTAGCTAATGTGCTAGCATGTTGATGACCCTCAGATGAGCCTTGGTGCTCAAACAAGGGCAAATTGGACCTCAAATGACACTCACAAGCAATTATAACTCATGTTTGTCTGAACTGACAACCATAAGGGTTGACCTCAGATGATCCTGCAGGGAGAGTTGCATTTCAGATTGAACTCAGATGACCTCAGACAGGAAACAAAGGCTGTGATTACCTTGTAATGACCTCTTGGCTCCAAATGAGGGCCCGTTTGACCTCAAATGACAAACCAAGCAATTAATTTGATCTCAAGTTTCCCTTAAGTAACCACTGAGCACTGAACAATGGCAGCACCGACCTCCCATGAACCCTGAGAGATTCTTTGGCTGACCTCAAATCCACCCTGGCTGGTTAATTGGATCTTAGGCTTAAATTGTTGCTCCTCCTCCTCCAAAGGAGAAAAGTGTTGATCTTAAAATGACCCCTGAGGAGGAAATTGGATGTTGAGCTGTCCTTAGATGATACTAGGCTCCAAAGAAGAATCTATATGACCCTCAAACAATGCTTTATGTATACCTGGGTTTCATGATGATTTCAGAAGACCCCAGCTTCAGACATGTTAATTGGACCTCAAGTTGACCTCATATGACCTTATGGCACTTATTTAACCCTCAGGCTGACCTCAAATAATCTTCTTGAGTAGCTATGATGACCTCCAGTGATCACAGGCAGGTTAATTGACTTCCAGGTTAACCTCAAATGACCCCAAGCAAGTACTTACTAGAATCTTATGTTCACCTCAGATGACACTTAGAGCCCTAGCTGTATCTCAAGTCGCTTTCAAGTGACCCCTAGGAGTGAAATGTGGACTGATGGCTGGCTTTAAGTGACTCTCAAATAGTTAAGTGGCTGTCAGATTGCTGTCAAATGACCACAGACTGCAAAAGTAGACCCAGTTGGCCTGAAATGACTTCTGGATAACAAGATGGATTTCAGGTTTACTTCAAATGAGTCATAAACAGCACTCAGTAATTTTGGTGAACTCAGATGATCCCCTTGGCATCTAGTTACACCTGAAACTAGCCCCAGAGAACCTCTGGCCAAAATATCAGGGCTGTTTTCACTTTGATTTGATACTATGGATTTGATCTACTAAGGTAGCTCTCATATTAATTCTCTGAAAAATCACTCAAATTAAATTAGACTTTAAGTGATCCGCTAGGAAGGAATTAAGGGATCTCTTTGGCCTTATATGACTCTTTGATAGATAAATGGTTCTGAGTTTGACCTGAGATAACCTCTAGTCAGACAGTGAGAGTCAGATGACCTTGAATGACCTCTCTGAAGTTTATTGCTTCTCACATTGACCTCAGATGATCTCTTTGGAGCAAAAGACCACCAGGACTACCCTCAATTCATATAGATATTTCGGTTTGTAAGTGTCCACTGAAGGTCATCTAGACCTACAAAGCTGTTACAGTTAGATCATGTTTCTCTTTCTCAGTTAAATTTTGGTTTTTTTCCAGTAAAGGATATTTCACAACTTTCCTTGGCTACCTGTTGCAGCATTCAGTCACTCCTGGTTTTGTACTTTGAAACCCGTTTTCCTGCATCTAATTGTAATTTGCTTTGTTTCTGTGTCCACCACATTTCTTGATGTGAAGCTCCTAGAAGGCCCCAGCGACATTTACTGCTGGTTTCCCTCCTGTCTCTTAATGTGTTTCTTGCTGCCAACAGCTCTGTTTGCCAGGTCATGGTGTAGTGATGAGGAAAGTCTAACATCAAGCCATGAGGCAGAGGCTGCAGGTTTGGGTCTATCCAGGCACAGAGCAGTTACAGGCAAAAAGCAATCTTGAGGGCCTCAGCTCCCAGGAGAAGAGACAGGGTGCCTCAAAAGGCCCTTTGGCACATGACTTTCCACAGTGATCTGATCTCAAGGAGAGCTGCACTGCAGCAGAGAAAATATAGCTTAACTACTTCAAGAAAAGGGGAGAGATCACCAAGCCTACATCCATCAAGGGCCCTGACACTTACTTTACCACAAAGGCACTTTGTTAGATCCTGCTAGCTTTTTTGTTCACTAAAAATGTAAAAACACATTCTTTTATTCACTAAAAACATCAGGTCCTTTTTTGCAAAGCCGCTTCTAATCCAATTGGCCTCCAGCCTGTACAGATGCATGGAGCTGGGCCATCCCATGTGCAGACCTTAGTAGCATTTACTTTTGTCACACTTCACTATGTCACCCTTGTCTTCCAGCTTGACTGTGTCTGTCAAATAGATGATGTATCTACTTCTTGTCTTGGTTTCTTATCCTGCATTAATTTAAGAGCACACTGTCCAATCATGTGGGTTGTCTATCTGTAATTTTACTAAGTTCTGACAGACTTCATAGCAAATCTTGATCTGAACTTTCCTGTTTCCCCAGAAATTTGAGCTGAGGCCATGTGACTCAGACAGGGGCCTGTAGACATGTAACAAATTGGAGGTATGGCCAACTTCAAATACCCTTTGAGTGACAAAAAAGGAGAGTTGTTTCCTGCAAGGGACCACAGTATGTCAAACTGAGGACAATAATTTACTTCAGGTGACCTCTGATCAACAAAATATGGGCAGCACTAAAGATGAAAGACCCTCTAACTGTTAAATCAGTGTAATATCTGAGCTTCTCTGTATATTGTATTTAAGAGGAGAGCATAAAGAGAGACCTCATGCTGGGCATAAATGCCAGGCTGTACTCAATAGCAAGTAACTGCTTCAAACAAAAAAGACAAAGTCTTACCATTTCCATGGTCCTTGTTCAACACAGCTCCTTAATGCTTGACTGCAGCTGCCTGGTTGGTATACAAGTGTGGAAGGAAATAAGGAAACGATCTCTGTTTATCCCAAATAGCAAATTATTTTTCATAGTAGCTGCCCTTTACTGGTAGCTGTGTGGAGAACTGTACCAGTATGCTGCTTCAGAGAACTTTGGATCATGGAACTCTTCATTGTTTGACCTTTATCAGTCTCCTCAGCAGAAGACTGAGGTAGTACTTGACCTGACTGTACCTTTAAGAGTGAAAAATATCATTTGCTTCATTTACCTCCATTACCAAGTGTGGATCATTTTTTGATCTCAGAGAAACCCTGAACAGCATAGGTAATAGATTGATCGATAGACAGATAGATAGATAGATGATAGATATCTGTTGTGTCTGACCACCAGTCTGGAATGATAGTGAAATTATGCTGGCCTATTTGGCAGGTGGGTCTAACAGTATGTCTGCATAGGAAAATAGGGCAGAAGTTGTCCCTTTTTGGGCCCTGCACATATTGCTTTGGTACCATCGACATGTGGGTGTCTTGGTTCAGTGAGATTTGGGCCAGCAATTGATATTTGGGCTGTAAACTAGGGCAGGCATTGACCTCCCTCTCCTTAGCACTGAGCAAAGAAGCCCTCAGAAGTTCCAGCAAGAAAAGTCTTTGTCACTTAACATGATCACTGTGAAGACGAGTTCATAGATGACTATAATTATTGAATTTTACCAGTATTTAGTGAGTAGCAAATTGAGACAGAGTTGAGTTTTTGGACTCATGACCCCTAAGCCCAAATATGTGACTTAGGATAGTATTTAACTTCAATTTGTCCTTGAAGTATTAACTGAGGGAGGAATTGGACTCATACGACTCCTTTAAATTGGAGAAATAAATGTCCCTGCTGCATCCTAAGCAGCATAACAGTGCAGTGACTCCACTGTAGTCTGCACCCATAGTTAGTCTTTCGAGTCCATTACAAGAGTTCGGGTAGAATATCATCTGTTAATGCTCTTTCTCTCACATCTGAATTTTGAGACTTAAATTTGTCTCACATGCTGAGTTAATGACATCTAAATAGCAACCAGAGGGTGGTATCTACCTCAGGGGAGTTTGAGCACCACAGTATTTTGGACTTTATCCTCTTGGTCCCTTAATTACATAGTGGTCTCTGCTGTCCAGATTTTGTTGGTGCCAGAGGTGATCTTTTGTCAGCTGAAACCGACCACCTCTGTTTGTGTGAACCTACATGATTCTCTGGATTGTTTTGATTTCATAGTTAACCCACATAACAAAACTTTTTTTATCACTGTAACTTCTGCATGAGTGAAAATGTCCTTGTAGTAAGAGACCTTAGCTACAGGAAGTCTTACATAGCATCAAGCAAAAATACTATCCTTTGCTGCTCCTTCATCATTAATCTAAGGAAACTTCACACATTGCAGCTACAAGTATGACAGATGACACCAGCCCGTAAAGACATTAGACGTAAAATCACAATAAACAAAATGATAAAGTATTCCATGTTTCAAAGAAGACCAGCCCCAGCTTCATGATAACTTACTTCTGCTACCTTGCTTCGTATCAGAAATTGAAATGTTTCTCTCCTTCATTCCTCAATATGCCAATTTGCCAGGTATTTCACATTGGACATAAAGGAAAGTTTCCACTTCAAGTCCCATTAAAAACTTAAACTCTCATATATATTATGTAATAGTGAACCTCTCCATGTGTGTTTAGTCTTTCCTTTGCTTTAGTAAACTTTGAGCTTGTGGAACACTAGCCATGTTTCCTAGGTGATTCAAATGTATTCTGATAAAATATAAATATGTATCAACTGGACCAGACTTAAGGTCAAAATTGGAAAAATATGTCTCTCTCCAAGTTAGATAATTGTCCTTTCTCAAACTCATCATCAACTTCTGTTGTTGCTTTACTCCTGCAAGAATATTACAGTCACAAAGCATAGACAAATTTACACACTGCAAATGTGCCTGTGCCAACAAGCCTAATGCTGTGGGCTGGTGTGTGTGGCAGTATGTGAACAGAGTTTGGTAAGGGCTGGGATAGAACACTTAACTTTGTTGAGCATAGCTAAAGTGATGGAGTTTGTCTGGAAGTATACCAGACTTTTTCTTCATTTAGTGAAATTCTAGCATGGAATAGGTATTGATCTAAAATTAATAGACTTTCTGGAGAGCTACATAGAACTCTGACATTGAAATTTAATTTCTGTAGACACATCTATATTACTATCCTTTAAGTACATAATAGATTGTTACAAAACAAATCGGATATCAGCACAGAATGGATTTGTCTTTTTTTCTCTGCAAGAATGTGTGTACTAATTGGAAACCTTAGGGATCCCAAGAGAGAGGTCAGACAGCTGGCTGTTCATCCTCTCTTTGCCAGAAAACTTAAAATAATTACTTTCACCTAACTACATTCTTTTTACATTTAACATTTACATCTTTTTTACAGTTATTTATGTCAATAAGGATGAAATTGTGCTTTTTGTGGCCTTCAAATCTAACAGTGTTGGTCCAGAACCATGGAAGCACTGAAGGCACTAACACAAAAACTATTTTAAGCTTTGTACATTTCTCCATCAATTGTGTTTGATTGCCAGGAGGAACAACTGGAAATGAGCATGTCAGGGATGCACAATTTTAATTACTAGACAGCCACTAAAGTTTTGATTTACCACCTCGAGCTGCCATTAAGTAGGCATCAGGCTTTAGTTTTCTTAGGAAATAGCACATTCATTATAAAAATCTTGCTTTTGCATTACTCTGTGGTTAACAGGCCATGTTTTTCAAGCTTCTCCTAGTGTCTAGTCCTACAGCCTCCCTTATCCAGCACAGAAATTCAACCCAAATAACCTTTATTTGAGACTCAGACTGTTACCCACTACCTTAATTTTGCATTGTTCATACTCACCTTCTGTTCTCTAATATGCACTCTTTCCTTGGTCTTGCGGAGCTTGATCTAACTGAAGGCCTTTTAGCAATCTTTCCCATACCTCTCTTTTTACATCAGTAACTGTGGCCATACCCCTCAACTTCTGCTCACAAGCTGTCATTCCCTTATCTATCTCACTACATTGCTGCCATGGGATCTAATCCTAGATCCTATCTGAATGCCCAAGTCTAGGCATCAGTCATGATTCTCTGGGCTGACTGCAAAGGGGAGAAATAGCAGGGGATTTCTCCTCACTTTGGGAACATGTACTCAAAACACCAAATGCATGAGCGGGCTGCTACTGTATTTGCTGTTCTGTGGTCTTTGAATATAAACACAAAATTGTTTACTTCTGCTTCATAGAGGTCTAAACTACTGTACTTTTTTCCATGGGCTTTTTGGGAAACAATCTGAAACTTTCTACAACTGTAATAACATTTTAGCTCTGCTCTCAACAGCCTGTTTTCCTAGAGAGCCAATTAAAAGATTCTGTAGCCAGAAATGGGCCTCTGTGTTGTATGGCACTGAGAAAAAGGAATGGAGATCTTGGCAGGCAGCCTGATTGCCTTTGTCTTTTCCTGGCCCTCCTCTGAGATTTCTTTTCTCAGCTGCTCCACTGGAATTGTTATTCTAGTTACCTGTGCTCATTACAATGAGTTCATTACTGTCTTCTTGAACAAGTTGAACCTTCTCTCTCTCTCAAGGGTGGTGGCAGGATAATCCACTGACTCCTGTGAAAAACAGAATCAGTTAATATAGAAAAGAAAACCTATGCACTGTTCCAAATGTGACCAAAATATGAAACAACACATGTCTACGTTAGCTGAGAAGCTCTTAAGCATCCTCTGTGTCCTTCATGGAATGATGACTCTTGAACAGAGTCCTTATCACAGGTAGATTTGCCTACATGACCTTTGTCCAACCTCTTAAGCCTGAAAGGAATAGTATATGTGTAACCTTCAGTCTCAAGGAAACCTGCTTTAATTAGTTAAGCCAATATGCTAGTAATACATAATCAAGCACCCATGCATCAGTCTTTTCTTGAACGTGCTTGTTTGCCACATCTAAGTGCTTCTTTTCTTGTCATCTTTCTTCTTTCAAAATTGTTGTAAATAAGACTTAAGGACCAAGCTGGTCTCTTCATGCATATAAAGCAGGAGTAATATGTAGGGTTTGTTTCCTGCTGAAAACTAGTAAAAATCTGATGTGCTCTTTACCACAGACTGCATTTCAGCCCTGGGGAAGGCAATTCCTACACCTAGATATTTAAAATGTTATAAAATGAATAAAATATCTTCTGTTGGTATCAGTGTAGGAAAACTAATAATAAGAGTAGGAAAATTAAGGAGTGACCTGCTTGTTGAATAATACAGAGGGCAAAAAAGAACATTTTCAAACAGAAACACATACTGACATTGAATAATCCTTTGGTTTGTTTGGGTGCTAAATAATTTGTTATGGGATTTTTTTTGTTTTTGTTTTTGTTTTTTTGTTTTTTTAGGGTCAGGCATGTAATTTGCACTTAACTTCCCCATATTGCTGCTTATTTGAGAAATCTGTCTTACTTTTTTGCAAAGCTCATATCCAGTGGTTTCTTGGCACCTGATCTACCCATTGTTGTTTACATAACCAGTTGCTCCAATAGCATCAGTTTGGATTTCTGTTATTTTCTCATAAATCAATGACTTCTTCCTCACCCCCTCTGTACCCAAACAAAACAAAAAACAACAACAAAACAAACCAAAACCAACCCACAAAAACCCAAGAAAATTATCCTGTCACAAGGTGTTTTGGAGATTGACACGCCTGTTAGGAAATCAGATTATAAGATGCAAAATCTGCACCTGTGCTTTGCTGCATTCACTTTCAGATACAAATCCCTTCCTTACAAATTGCTCCACCTACCAGCCTGACCACAAGGGAGTCTGTGACATAAGAGCTTGCAAAACAACTGTGGAAAGGGAAAATTTGGCTTACAAAGAGTTCCTTTCCCTCTTCTCCTACGAAAAAATTGAAACAATGACATCTAATTACAGCAAACAGGGTCCAAAAAGTGGAAGAAATTATAGGCACTGCTGGTGCCGGATTTCCAATTAAAATTTGACAGATCTTGTAAAATTACCATTTCATTTAACAAACATCTGTGTTACTAAATAAAACTCTCAAATAAAAAGCCCACCACCACCACCGCTCCACAAGCATCAAAACCACTACAAAAGTAAAGACCTTTACGGATATTTCTATTCAATTCAAGAAAAGACACAAATATATAGAAATAGAATAAAAAATAATAAGGAAGCAAAATGAGAGGTAAATAGAAAGGAAAAGGCCTTTTTTTTTCCAGCCACAAAAAAGTGCAGCCTTGCACTTAACTACCTCTACCTAAACCAAAACTCTTCCCATTTTGAAGTCTGCTATCGCATTCAGGGCACACTCAAGTAAACTTGTCTTCTGAAGAGGTGATATAATTACTGTAATGGTGCAAGGAACCAGATACTTGTATTTTCAGATGAATTTACAGCAGCCACCTCCAAAGTGGGGCTCCAGGCTGTTTTGGAGCAGCTGAAGCTCATTGCTTGGCTAATAAGCTCTGAAATGTGATGCAGTAAGTTTCTTACTAAGAGCAGCTGGCAGTATGAAAAGCCTTTTTTCTTTTTTTGGACCTACATCTCATATTAGAGTACACCTGAAGCTGAAGACTTGGAGACAGTAGTTAAAGTAAGTTTAGATGCCCTGTGAGGACAAACTAGTATCTTGAATCCAGCCTGATGCCCCAGGTGGATTGAGCTTTTGACAGGCTTCTTGAATTTGGTAGTATCTCCAGAGCCCTCTGACTTTCATAGCTAGGCAGCTGCTGCCCCATGGCTTAGTATTTGGAATTATTACATCCTCATCCTTTCTGTGGAACAGCAGAGCTGGTGTTTCCTTTGCCCACAGATTGCAAAATGTCTTACAGAGCTGCAGGAAGCCTGTTCTAAATATTTGAGTCACTCCAATTTTCCAAACTCAAGCTTACTAAATATGTTTTCTATGTATGATGCTCTCTGTAATAGTCTAATGAGTACAGAGAGCTCTCTGTATGCTCACTTTTGCTATAAATATCCACTGTTTATTAGATACTGTATTCTATTTAGTTTTCTGTCTTAAATTTGCAGTTTTATGCATTTTATCTCACTACCTAGGGGAAAGTCCAAAAATGCAGACACTAACTGGTTATTTCTGGCAGTGTGCGCTCTGTTCAAATTATAAGGCACAAGGAGAAATATCCTCTCATTTTCTCTTGCTGTTCTAGGCTATGCTGAATTGGAACATCTGAACAAAGAGAAAGATTCTGTCTTCTCCATCTCAATCCCTAATTCAAGTCCCTACCTAGATGCTGAACTCAGGTTAGTAAGAAGGATGGATTAGGGCACAGAGCTCCCCTGATGACTCCATGAAAGCTTTTCTTTGAACTTCTCCATTATCTGAACAGCTCTGTTAACCAAACCTATTATCTTTCCCCCTCGGTTTTCCAGTTGAGAAAGGAACTTCTTTAACAGCCCACAGATTGATGATTAACATTTTACATCTCCCTGCTGGTAAGTAAAAGAACTGCTTTGTGGACAGTGAAAATGTCAGGGAGAAGGAACTGGGAGTCAACTTACGTTATTAAGTCCTACTGCTTCATTAATCACAATCTTTTTTTATTGTGTTGCTCAAAGCCAAATCCATTCTACTTCCTAGGAATGAGTTAGATCAAAACCAAGTGCTCTTAATGCACCTTTGACATCTGGCCTAGCAGCCGGCTATCTGCTAATATTACTTTTAAGAAATGTCAAGAGTCACATTTACTGTGACCATTCTAGCCCTTCTGATTTAAGCTTCTGTGGAGGGCAATGAATTACCTTAAAGGAGCTACTCTGGAAAGCCCTAAGTTTTATTCTGGACCCCTGCCAGCCTCACTACTTCATGAGTATGAACAATCAGACAATTGAACTGATTTGACTTTGCCTCTCCTGGAGTTTCATTGCCTTTAACCTTGAGATGTAATGATGGTAATGCCATGCTAAGTGCCTCTCCTACCAGGGGGAATAGGGTTTGTCAGCTCAAATAGGGCACCCATTCTTGTTAGCTGAAAATTGCATTGAATGACAGTGAGAGGGGAAATAGACTGAGCATTATTAATACCACTTTGAATGCAGCTTATTTTCTTTCAAGGCTTTTGAAGATAGAAAATACCCAGATGTATTTATTTATTTTTTAATTGAAAGCTGATCACTAAACAAGGCTGGGCTTAGCTTTTTTATATTTTTATTTTTATGTCCTAAGAAATTCTTTGATGTCTACTAAAAACTAACTTACATTAGCTTAAAAACCTTTTACTCTACTGTCTCCAGGCAGGGCAATGATGGCCTGGTTTGATTATGGGCTGCATTAACTATGAAAGCAATTGTTCCTCTCTGATACCATGTTCTGTGAGAAGAAAGTTTTCTTTTGGCGGAAGAGTGGAAGAGAAAGAAATGAAAGCTTCTCAATGAAAATTTCCATTCCAGATCATGGAGGACATACTGAAGAGTCCTCAGATGGCCAGTTGCTATATTGCCTACTTTCTTTCCTAGTTATTTGCCAGTACCCTGTCATATTGTTATTTGCTTCTTACTCTCTCTCTTGGAAAGAAGCTGGGAGATGGGATGAAGAAAACACAATAACATTTTGAGAGTCTTTGTGATAACTTGGTCCTTTTCGGACTGAAGGCTTTTGATAGAGGTACCAACTTCCTCCACAGATGTTTTGGTCAGAAGAGACCAGGCACTCTTCTATTCTGACCAACAGGAACCAGAGACTTTTGTCCAACATTTCCCAGCTTTTTGAGCAGGGACTACTGGCTTGCTGGGACCTCTACAGGGACCTTATATGCTATATGAGCAATCTTTATTTTCATATTTAAAATTAACTGCTCTGACTGATATTTTCCAGCAAGTCTTTGACTGTTGTGTCACCCTGTTCAATCTGTGTGCTGGGTGCAAGTCCAGAAGTTGAGCAGCTCTGCTAACATAGTGATTTGCTCTGGTTAGAAGTTCTGCTTGACAGTGCAGTGATCTGTGGCACAGATCTGTAGTGTGCAAATGGGCAGTGAGTGGCTTTTGTTGAGAAGGAGGGAGAAACTGTGTCTCAAAACCACCTACTGCATCTTGCCAAACAGCAGTGCTTGTTTCAGGCCTTTTTTGTAACACAGGTGAGACCCGACACTGCAAATATGCCACCTGCATGTACTCCCCTTTTTCAGCTACTCGGATTAGTCCAAGTCACTCACAGGAGGAGCCTCAGGGTAGATGGAGATGGGATAGGGATATGATGAGGATATCACAGTAGACTTGACAGTTATCTACTGCTGTTGGAGTTAAGTGGGCAGAACTAATTTCAGGGAGGTCCATATTAAAACTAAGGTGAAGAAGAATCACAGAGACTTAAACCAGATTTTGCTGTGGGGACAAACAGGGTTGGGGGGAGGGATACTGTAGGACTTGAATTAGAGTGCTCCATTTTCTTAATCAACATCATTTTCTCCCCATTTGCTGTTTACACCTTCACACTCCTTCACCTCTTCCTTGTTCCCTTAAGTTTACTGCCTCCTTATGTCAAGCATTTGCTGCAGAAACTTGGTATTTTTGTTGTATCCCATGTTTCTCATCAACATATTTCAGCAGTAGAGCTCTCCAAATGACAACTGCATGTAGATAATTATTTCAGTCACACAAAATGTTTTGCAGTAACAGAAGCTCTGATTAATTTTCCCCATATTCAGCTGGTTAGAATTGAGAATGCCCAAAAAGGGACAGGAAAAATACAGCGAAGAAAGTGCAGTTTTGTGACATTCAGGAATGTTGCTAAGTCTCCCAGTGGCATTGATGAGCAGAGCTTGGGGCTGCCTGAGTTACATGGCATGGTCAAATTGCTGTGTTCAGAGAGTAAAGGATTAATTTTGGAACTTACCCAGTTGTTTCCACCTGTACTTCTTAGCTGCTGGGGCTGCAGCATGTGCATGGAGCTATTCAGCCAGATGTAATTCAGAGATCTTCTAATATTTCTTTTAATTTCAGGTAAGTGGTGTTATACATCTCTATCTTTCAGGGCTATGAGGGCTTAATTTAGAAACAGAGGACTATGAAAATTATTTAACAATGTAATCTAAATTTCATAAAGAGTTGACTCTTTCAAAGCCTCCTGTTTTTAGTTGCCTTCTAAGACTAAAAAGCATTACTGGAGGGGCAACAACATAGACCAATACACTGAAAGGCCTGCATTTGGACTAAAGCCTAGAAATTCCTGCTAAAGCTAGAGATCTCAATAAATAAGATCAGTGAAAAAGGACCAATGTATATGATGATGAAAGATAACGAGGTAAGAATTTTCCCACCTGCTCCAAATGTTTCCTTGGAACCATACCAACCTGCCAGCTGTTTGACCAAAGGCAGATGAGAAACAAAATTCAGCAAACAACCTTCATAAGACAGAGGTGTCCTTTTGTTCACTGTGTCAGTTTGTGCATCCAGTGTCCTGGACTATAATGTGAGGCTTGGTATTTGGTTTTTTGTTTGTTTGTTTTTTGGTTTTTGTTTTTTCGTTTAAATAGGAATTTATGCAGAAAATGTAGTGTTTGTTAGTGCCTATAAACATTTCTAGCCTACCATTATTTTATTTTAAATTTAAAAATATGTATTTTGTGTATTCATTTATTCATTCAAATTCTGTACTCCTGCCCTCAGTTCCATCACTGTCAGGGAGTGCTGCTGATTTCAAAGTAGCAATGGCTTAATACTCCTACATAAGAAGTACTCTTAACTGTCAAATGTGTCAAAACTTCCTTGTTTCATATCCTCCTATTTTTCTGCTGTTTATTTATGAATGTTTTCTAAGGGAATTCCTTTGACCAGTAAATAAATGATTAATATTTAAAAAACTCTATTTAAAAATAACACTACCGTGGTATTTGAAACATACAACAGCATGGGTACTTTGTCTACTTAATACTGCAAAAAGACAATTTATTCTGGAACAAAACAGATTGGTCTGACATGAAGAACCTTTTTGCTGGAGACAGGATGAAATCAATATTTTTACTAGAATTCTGTCTTTCCAACAGAAGGTAATGTGTTCTCTACTCTCTCCGTTGCTCTTTATGTTGCAACGCTGCTCTTTATTGGAAAGAAAGTTACAGCAGCTCAAAGAGAGGTCTGAGTTCAACGCAGGATTGGGAAGAGAAGCTCTTAGGAAACAACCCAAAAAAGTACTGGCAAAAGCTTTTAATGCCCCAAGTTCAACTAACAGAGACAACTCATTAGCTCCAGTGGACTGAGCCTGTAAATTTAAAATAGAAGAATCAGGTTAATTTCTTGTGCTTTAGATGCAGACACTTCAGTGGATAAGTTTTTGGTCTCACTTCATAATAATGAGTTGTATGTAGCCATTAAATGACAGAGGCAGTTTAAATGGACCTTCTGTTGTCAGTCTTTTGTGGTGCATGTTCTGCTTCCTACTGACATTCTATTTTTCTTTAAATTCAATGAAAAAATACATCATATACAGTTGTATATAATTGTGTACTCCATTGCAATATGCTTCCCAGGAGTGCTGACAGAAGAAATTTGTTTTTCTCTAAGTAAGACTAGAGCTATTTATTTTTCTTTTTTACTGCATAGGTATTTATTAGCATAAATCACAAATGCCTTCAAACAGTTTTGGTGGATAAGATTATTCTAGTGGATCACTTGTAGCCTGCAGGGTACAAGTTCAACACTTTGAACATTGAAAGTATATTTTGAATATTTTCAAACTAAAAGAAAAGTAACAAATTTGGATTTCTAAATTCACACAAAGATTTTGAAGTCTATTATTTTGGTTCAATGATATTTAAAAGACATGATACCTGTGCTTTGCTAGAGTTTTTTGAAGAAGATATAAATGCTACACGTTTTAGCAGAGCTGGATATCCTTTAGCATGCAGCACTGAAGATTAAGTGCGATAAATTTAAAACCTGATTTGCAAACAGATGCAGCTTCTCAGCATGCAGTTTCAGTGACATGGCAGGACTGCAGGATTTTCCCTTAAGGATGAAAATGTTACAGTTCAGACTAACTTGCACAGAACAAGTCACTCTGAGACACTGCAACGATAACTCACCTTGAGAGAGGCAGAGTGGATTTCATTAGTAACCCAGATGGCAGCAAGAGAGTGAGATAGTTGTTGCCAAAAGAGTATTGGTTTATTTGATAATATCTGGAAAACATACAATAAAAATTAAGACAGTGCTTATGTCTTACAAGTGCCAAGAAATAGATAAATTGATATACAGATGCTAAATCATCTGCTTGCCTAGAATAAAAGGATGAGTCAGGGATCAAATGCAGCATCCCCAGCACATAGTATTTAAACTTGGTGTTTTGTTAATTTTCTTGTAAGCCTTGCAGTTACCTATATAATGGTATTATGAGTCAATTTGTGAACAGAAAATATAAATTTCTTACAGCAGCAGTTTTCTGCAAAGCTTTTAGCTGGTTCTGCACTTCCTGAAGCTGCATGGATAGATATTTTTAGACAGTTATTTAAGTGCTTGCCTAGCTTTAAGATCATGGAGAAGGTATTGATTTCTTTTTATAGGTTATGAGCTTAAAAAGCATACAGCAAACTAATGCCACTGACTCTCCAGGGACTCCTCAAAAGCATGGCCTTCCACCTCTCCTTATGTTCTAAGGTAAGAGAACAGAATTTAATATGTGGTAAAGGACCTGGAAAAGAGACAGACATAGGGGAATCCCCAGAAATGTACTTCCTTTTTAGATTACCCTCAAGTGCAAACCATAGTAGTTCAGTATTTGTAGCAGACAAATACACAAGCTGAGGAGCAAGAGGGAGAAATCCTCTATTGCCCTCCACATCTACAGGAGTGTCTGCAGCAATATCTAGTAAGAAGCACTGTGCAAAAAACTGTTTTGTAACCTGGAAAATGAAAATTAAACTTCCTTTTGTAGCAAGAAGATGGACGTGTCAATTAGGTCAGTGTGACCTTTTAAAGAAGGTGAATGTAGGATGATTGGCCTCCTAACATCACCACCTCCCTGCCAGCCTCCTACCTCCCATTTGATATTACAGCTCTTCTGAGTGCACTGCCTCAGGAAAAAATTGGGGGGACCATCACAAGCCCAGTAACTTAGAGAAGTAACTAATTTTATTGGTAATAAGCTATTGGAAATATACATTTGCAAAAACTGCAGTGCTAGGTCATCAGCTCCCACAGGGAAGCAAACGGTAGGCTAAACCTTGCCTCAGACAGTCACTGAGTCATCTGGAGGAGCTTTGCACTACTGTGCCACTACAGAAAGTTTAGTGATGCCATCTTTAGCTGAATGCCAAAATGCAATGAAAAACAGGGAGATAGAGGATGTAATTTTCAAAGCTCTCCAATAAAGGTTTTTATTAATCTGAAGAAATTATAAGACAGCTCAGAATTCATTCAAAATTGCTATTAGTTTATTAGTTGAAATTGAAGCATTTTACCTATCAGCTTTTTTATGACTGGGCTGAATCTGCTGCTCATGGAAGTAGTCTCTTAAGCTTAGTACTGCAGTTGCTGCTCTGGAGATTTGGAAAGGAAATCACGGTTGTTTCTAAATCAGTGATGGTGCCTAACCTGTTTTTTTCCACATATACAAAATTCCAGACTTTCATATGAAGTATGTACATTTCATGCTTAAACTCTATGGACATCTGAACACCAGCACTTAGTTACATTTCAGCTGCCATAGATTATCCAAAATATCTGTATTTTGTATGTAGGAGAGAGTGGTCTCTGCCAGATAGCTCTCTTTGTAGGTAAAGAGCTACGAGAGATCTCAGATCCTGGGAAGCAGTAGGCAGAGGTCAAGCAAGGTACCCAAAAGCAATGCAGACAGGATCATCACTTTCTCTCCAACTGAACTGAGATCTTACAGATAGAACACCCAGATGAAAGATTTGTTCTGATTTTTAAGAATAATAAGAACACACACATTTTTTTAATGCATGTCTGTAGCGGGGAGATATTATTATTAGACTGTTCTATGTGACCAGAATAACACCATTCTGGGATCAGAGTCCCTTCATCAGGACTAACCGAAGAACTTAAATCTGTAAGTCTCACTTCTTTTCTATACACAGACCATTAAAGCTACATCAAAACTTGTGCATAAATAGGAAGGTAGGCTAACATTTCCCAGTAATGGAAGTATAGCATGTTACACCAAAATTACAAATGCCTTCCATAAGGAAGAAGCATTTCCCCCTCTCAGCAAAACAACTCAGTCTTTGTCCTTGCAAAGCAACCTGTATTTCCATTTTCAAAGCATTTTTTTAAGATTTACTTTGGGAAAAGGACTGAGAATAGAGGTGAGCAGTAGGGGAACAAGACAGGAAAGAGGCAGAAAAATTGCTTAGCCAGTTTTTGATTTATCCAATGCAAATTCCAGACTATTTTTAGGATGTTAATCACATTTCATGAGACAGTTGCTGTTATGATGATGTTGTGCAAAATGCACAGTAAGTTATGGTCCAATACATCCATGACACATCATGGTCCAGAATGTTGCGTTTGCATGGATTTTAATTAAGAAAGCACCTGTAAGGATATAATCCATATGTGACTGACTGACAGCTATTGTTCTTTCATGTTATTTTGTCTAAGGCATTTCACCGTTGTCTTTCTTGAAAGCTTATATTAGTCCACCTATTACTGAGAAACTATAACATGCCAAATGCATACAATAGTTCATACTCATAGGAGTAAATCAGTTTTGGACCTTGCTACACTGACATTTGCATTGACATTCAACTGAGCACAAGAGGGTAGTAAGTGCTGCACTGTAAGATTTTCATATAACTATGTTTCAAAACAGTGTTTTATTTGTCTTTGCACCAAGTGCTGCTCACTGTACTATTTGCCAGTCAGAATCTAGTAAGCTTTATTTCTGTTTTTCATGAAAAGTAGATGTTTTAGTAAAATTATTCTCCAAGACAGATTGGAAAGATAAATAAGTCTTAATATATCGAAGACAACAAAATAAAAAAAAAATCACACAAAATCTGTTGATACTATTTTAAGTCACTGATTCTGATTTTCGAGCTCTAAAAAACACAAATCCATATGAAATGAGTACCTCTGACACTATGACTCTATGTAATTAAATAAAACAGCATGTTTAGACGGTTCCTTGTTTTGCAACATTTAAAGACAACAGATAATTTATTTTATATGGCTAGTAAAGTGTTCAGCACTATGATACCTGAAATATAAATATTTATTTATTAACTCCCTATTGCAAGAAATCTCCAAATGAGTCTTAAATATCTAGACTCAAAGATCTAAACATCCTAAACTGCACTTACTGCGTCTCAGAACTCAAACTTTCTTGCTTGCATTGTGATGCAAGAAATATTTAAATATAGTGGGCTTTAAGTGTATGCATAAAAGCTGCTGAAGTTGGTAACACTATAAACATGTGCTTAGAAGTTTGCAAACTGAGCTATTTAGATATTATCATTAAATTTATGGTCCTAAAAAAGAAAAAATAGCATATTTGAAAGCTGCTATATTCAGCTTTAACAAGCAGTGTTTTCTGTTCCATCCTTCAGTATTATTACCAGACATAAAACATTTTAAAAATATTAGGTGTATTTTTAATTTAAGCACACTATCTTCTTTTAAATATGATAAGCTTCTGTTACATTGCTGTGCAGTTTGCCTTCATGTGAGTGTTTCTGGTGTTTTGTTTTTCTACTAGCTGTGACTTTTCCCCAGATACATGAACAAAATAATAAATCTAATATTTTTTATATTCAAAAGTTGCAGGTTTAATTTAAATCGCAAAACAAAGTGTCTTTTGTTGCATTGATGAAACAACATGCTATACTTCAGTAGGTTAAGAGAAAACCTGAAAATAAGTTCAGACTCCTGATATTTAGGTTATACTTTAACCCTTCTCTTACAGAAATGTACAAACTGCACCTTTTCTTGATAGATCCAGGTAATTCAAAGGGATGCATAAAAAAAGTCACACAACAGATTTTATTTTCTTATACAGTTTTTTTTTATTTTTTTATTTTGCATTAAAGAAAGGAACTTCATCAACATTGATTGTCATTTACAGAAAACATTCAAAAATCATCTGTGCATTATTATAGAATGCTAACAGTATTGAACTAATAATTTACAGGACATAAAATAAGACAAAAATCTATTACATTCTAAAGTAATATAGAACCTTTTTATTTGACAGGGATGCTGGTCTATGAAATTAATGATAAAAAAGAAAACCTTCAATGGTCACTTTCTAAATGAATCAGGCTGTATTTTTAACCACATACACATAAATTAGGTCAGTTATATTAAACAAGGAAGAAAGATCAGAAGAAAATTGCAGATGTAAAAATGCTGAACTCGTCACTTCATGGAAATCAGTGAGGGGTTTTGCCATTGGTTTCAATGGAGCCAGATTTTTACCCAGGATGTCATGGTCCATTTGCAGTTTTGATTTTGCATCTACAAGCCAGCTAAGACATACCATAATATTATAATACAATGAAGCTTAAAAAAATAATAATAAAAAAATCACTGATGCCTATATGAGGCATTTGGTTTTAGAAAGGAATTTTTTCCAGCTTTTGAATGTGAATAATTTTGAGTGTTACTTGTATTTTTCTGATAGTTTATCGCACTTCTTGACAGGCAGTGTAACTCTCATGTGTTACCAACAATAGTAAGTATGCTTATCAAGTAGCAAACAATACCCCTAAAATTCAAATCAAATTGATTTACAACAATATAGCTACAGCCAAGCACGAAAAAGCTTAGGGCTTGGAGATCTGGGTTTTAACATCTCATATAACTCTAACAAAATGAACTACAAACAGGATTAAAACGTTAGATATTTGAAAACGGGAAGTATATGAAAAATCAGTTTTTCTCATAATCCTAAAAGCAAGGAAGCATTTCCAGGGATATTTCAAAAATATTAGAAACTTTCATTTAAATCTAAATATCTATTTTAATTATTGATTTTTTTTAATGAATTGGTAATCATAAAACACTAGACATTAAAGTCATATTGGGATGCAGGAAAAGCATCCAAATACTCTGAGTGTGATTTATGCTCCTGCCTGTGTTCGTATACCTGTTAATAAAATTTGACATAATTAATTCTTTTAGGTTTTATTTTTTATTTATTATGATTATTAAAATGTATTTGGTGAAGGTCAGTTATGGCTTCAGATAACAGCTAATGAATGAGCTGACCTCAAATTTGAGTAAGAAATTAAAGGCATACAAAAATATTTTGCTCAATGGAAAGAAAGAAATGTTTCTATCAATATAGTTCATGCCAGAAGAATTAGTAAAAGCCATATGCTGTAAGGAAATTCTATTTGCTTGACCAACCTTTCTTTTTCTTATATTGGTCAAATGCAGTCTGCAGGTATTAAGAAAATACGGTACAGACTCACTGGGATCATGTTTCATTGACAATCCCATCTGGTTTTTTCCCCATTACAAACAAGAGTATACACTAAACATCAACAACTGGTCGAAAGGCTTTATCTATTACAATCAGTTTCCATAAAAACTGAAGAGTACATTACAGTTACAGGAAGCAGGTACATAATTTGCTCTTTGATGTTTTTCCTCTTTAAAAAAAATCGTTACAAAGTCTTATGCTTAAACAGAGACATAGAAAAAATCAGTGTATTTGCTGTCCCAAGTTATTTACAGCAAAAATTACAGAGACAGCATACATAGTATCAGACCTTCCACAAGCATATATTAAAAGTTATTTCAAATTACATTTGAAAAAATATTTTATTTGTCTTCTACATTTCTACAATACATACTCAGGTTTCTTTCTTCTTGTTTTGTTTGTTTAGTTTTAAGTAACTTTCTTTAGTTTTAATCAGATGAGGCAGAGAGTGTGGCTGTAAAATAAGGGATTTTGTTGCTGTTCTGATTCCTATTTTATTTATACCATCTCCATTCACTACAACCAGAGTAATTACTTTAACATGGGAATTATCTCACAGCAATTAGCATAAATCTCAAAATGCCCCATGCGTTTGATTTAGCTGGGTGTTCATAACAGCTTAGAGTTTGGTTGTGCTTTATTTATGGTCACAAGTACAATCACAGAGCTGCTCCTTGCAGCCTACCAGAGGTCACATTGCAGTCATGCAAGAGGCAAAGACTATCACGGCTAGTTCACTCACTATGCTACTCAGTGGCTTTTTAAGACTAAGTGCACAATAAATCCCCATCTACTGCACAAGAATGTGTGGTCCACATTCCATAAGGTTAAATGATTATTAGCATTTCATACTAAACAAAACACCTTTTTTGCCTGATTCTGACATTGAAGTGACACAATAAAAAAACACAAATGTAGTGCACCTGAATCTGAATCCCCAAAGTCAACAGCCTAATGTAGTTACTTTGACTTATTAAGCTGTATGTCTAATCAAGACAAGTATAAGTGCTTTTTTTAATTTTTATTTTATTTTTATTTTTATTTTTTTTAAATAAGCTGGTTTTATATGGAACAGTCTTCAAGGTAAAGTCTGTCCTTTCTGGTTCTTTGTGGCTGACCATCTGGCCCTGATTGTTTTTCAATGCAGTTGTGTTCTGGTTGCCCAAATAAGGGACCAATGTGATCATAAGATTGAAAACTAGAACACTTTTTAAAAATTCTGTCCAGACAGAGCTTTATAGTGAACATACTCCACTGCTGCCAATGTGTAGCCATAGACAAAGGCCTCAGGCTTTTCTTGGAGCACATACATTTTTATCAACAGTAGTATCTTCAATCACAAATTAGCAGCTCCATCCAACAAATCCAACAAGTATGCAAAACCAATGTGATATCTACATTAGATGAAGTTTTTTCTTTATGTTATTGTACAGAAGACCACGTGCAAAGCAAACAATTTCTGCAAGTACAGTTACAAAGAAACACTTACAATTTATTTATTGCTGCTATATCCAATGATGTTTTCTTTCACTCTCTCTACGTGCTGTGCTTGAATTGAGAGGATGATGAAATTATGTAAATGTAGTACATAATGTTACTGAACTCACTGTGGGCAGTATTATCCCCGCTGCCTGCAGTAACTCTCAGGAAACGTCTCTCCTTTCCCAGAGCATTTTGTTCATTGTGATATTGTCTCAGCACAGATGAACTGCAAGGATTATTTGGAGGACAATGACACATCCATCATGTCCCTGGACATTCAGGCTGAATTTTTAGAAGAGGTTGGTTTGCCAGCTACCACTGTAGAAATTTTAGGTCTCTTCTTTTTGAAATGATTTTGTCTACAAACTACATACACAAGTAGCTTTTATAGTTAAGTGCTCTGCTGCAAGCCACTGCTGGTATGGTAAATTACTGGGGTATTAGGCTCATTGTCATACATCCTTACTTGCTCTAAGTGTGGGGAATTTAGAAGATGGAGACAGCTAAAACCTGTACACACTCACTATGTGAACAGTAGCAATGATTATACCTAGAGCTGAGGAAAACCTCTTAGTTGGAGGCCTGAAATTAATTCAATGACTGGTAACATCATTTGACTGCAATTTGCCTTTCTGTGTGTGTTCTTGTAATGATAGGTCTATAGAAAACGTGATGTAAATCTAGGGCAAGCAGAAACACACTTCAGAATTCTTGGAAATAGGAATATTTTTTACTAGAGCAGTGCAAAACAGGGTTGTGTTTTCTTGAGGTGAGAAAAAGACTGGTAATACCACGGGTATGCAGTTTTAGAGAGACTTGAGGGTAGCTATGATTTTACTCATCCCTAAGAGGAAAGGATAGTTGTCAGTCACTTTATGCTATTTGCTCTTTACAGTAATTTCTCGATGTGGTAGCTCAGCATAAGTGTTGCTGTCATTGCTGACATGCTATCATTGATTCCATGTCCTAACTTTTCTTTTTTTACATGCCTGCAGCAGTTCTGAATGTGAGCTCACAACAGTGGTACCTAAACTCAATACCTTTAAACTGCACTTTCATCTGTCAGTTGTCTAAATTCAGTAACTTTACAAAGCTCACTAGCATTTTATTTCCAAAAGGACTTGGGTCATTAGCGCTTCACTGACTGTAAAACAACAGGTGAAGTGAGTCCTGCATCAAGCTGAGGAAATGCTGACAGTGAATTCAGTTTATATCAGTATTATTTCTAATCACTGGCTTGAAAGCCTTGTCTGGGTCACGTTCATTTGGGCAGCTCAACCCATGCCCTTCAAAGCCTCTAACATTCTCTTCCATATTATCACTGTTATATTAATTATATATTTTAATAATGAAACATCCCTGAGTGGCATACAGTGCAACATCTGCGTCAAGCAGTGATTGTCATTTACAAAATGTGAAACTTAAAAAGGAAAGAAGAGGGCTGGGTCACCAACACACTGTTCTTAATGTATTTCAGAAATAGGAGCTCGTTTCTAGAAAGTGCTGGGACAAGTTGGTAGATGTAAATACACTGATTTGTTATTGCCAAGCAAAAGCAAGCTGTTCTGTCTCAGGTTTCTGAAGAATACATGCTTAAACATAACATATTTGGACAAAAACCTCATGCTTCAGATTGATCTTATTGACCAGAGCCATATGCCTGAGACAGTCACCCTGAAAATAGGAACCAGCTTCCATGCTGGACCTTGGCCCTTCTGGAAACAGCACAATCAAAGCAGAGTCAGGAAGAGGGAGGATACAGGAATCCTGGATGTCTTTCAAATATGCTTTGTAGCATAGTTTCAGATAGGGTGAAAAGACATCAGGGAAAAGAATCATCAGCTGCTCATCTCTGTGCTGCCTGACCAATTTGTGGGACTGCTAAGTCACTCTGTGCTGCAGTCTGTTAGTGGGAGGCTGAGAGGCCAGAACACAAGAGCACCTTTGCACACACTTTCTGTAGAAGCTGTTATGTCAGAAATCCCTGCAAACTGTCCCAAAGGGCAAAGTACATCTAGGAAATCTGCCACTGTAAAAGCAATCACGTAATAATGCTTATCATCATGAACAAGTCTGGTAGCTGCTCCACCTGGAGCACTATAACCTGCCACCAGGCATTGGGATAGAATTGGCACCCAAGAAGCAACAGAAGGAATAAACTGATCCCCGTGAAATTAAGCTGAAATGAACAATGGGAAGTGTGAAGTAAAAGCATTAAAATGTAAGTATGAGAACAAAATTTGACTTGTGCTTTAAAAAGCTCGAAGGGCCTCTGATTTTATGAGGGGTTGAGCACCTTCTGTGTGGTGTTGAGGTGCTGCCATTTTTAGTGTCTCTAGTTAGAGCTAAGGGAGCCTGACAACTTGCAGAATCAATTCCTAGATACTGCCTCTCACAAACCAATAAAAAATAGACATTGCTTTTGGAAACAAGTAGTCTCTACTGAGTGCTTTCTATTACCTTGTTTTCGTTTTTTTTTTTTCTTTTTTTCTAGCAATCACTGAAGCAATCTTTCAATTAGGAGGAAATATGACTCTTGGAATTCATTCTTTATACAAAGAGCTGGCAAGAGTGACATTTACACCAAAATTAAGCCTCTGTGTTAGTGTAATGAGCATCCTACATCTGCTTCCTTTATGCCAAGGATAATTCACATTAATGTGGTTGAATTGTCTGAAAAAAATGTTAAAATTAGGAGATTCAATACACTATTTAAATATCCTGTTGTTAAAGATTCTGGGTTAATCAATCATTAAAATATGTGTTCCATTTGAAAAGCTTGTCACTGAAAAAAAAATCAATAAACATAACCAATTACTACAGAAAGCAGATATGGAAAATCATAGTTCTAAACCTTTAACTTAAGGGCTTCAGGTACTACCTTAGACAAATGAAAGCAAAGAAAAAGTATAGTGCAGCACTAATATTTTCTGAAATGCATTGTTTTGAGAGGATTATGTAGTTTTTTACTTGAATTATTTTTTTTTTTTTATAATTTATGGTTTATGGATTACTTGAACACACGAAATCCCATATCAAGAATTTGAAATTTTGAATGTAAATGACTATATATAAAAAACAAGAGAAATCCAGCCTTCAGCATGTGATCATCATCTGTTGTTCAGTCAATGGAGGTCAAAATAGGTAATACTTATGTGGCTAATCCTAAATCACAGCAAATGAAATAAAAATTATCAACTTTAATTACCACAAAAAAATCATGGATGAAAATGAATTTTTATTTTCCAAATAAACAACAAATTTATTTGCTAAAATTCTTTAAAAGCCATTACAAAAATAGAGCAAGCTGTTTATAATTTACCTTATTTGAAGATAAAAATTTGTTTGGCAATATTTGTAATTTTTTGTACAGGCTATTGCCTATCAATGGCAATTAAGATTTTGTATACAAGCATCTTAATATTTTCAGGACTAAGGCAAGAATCCATTTTTATTCTGGGAGTGGATATTGCTACCTCTGTGGTCTCTGGCAAGTCATTTAACCGCTCTTCTTTCACTTCTGTATCTCTAAAAAGTGGCTGTAAACCTTACTATTTAAAGAGGTCATGAGTTTGCAGTGATTTAAGACTAGTGTTTTAAGCATTAAATGTCCTGCTGCTGATGATTAAATAACGCCTTTTTCACTGGTGATCTTCATTTGGTTATCTTGGCTATGACATAAGGAAATCCAAGGACTGATTAACTTATTTAAAGAGCACAAAACATTTTCAAGATGCAACACATAATTGTGAAAGACTATTTATAAGCATGACAAACTTCTTTATTTATCAGCACTAAGAACACTAATATATATCACATATACTATATTTCTATTGATTGGCTAAATATGTTATTTTTGATGTAATGAAAACAACTTTATGAAGAATTTAAAACAAATATTTATGTGCATTTTCTTGCATTGGAAAAGACAATGAAAATATGAATCCCCTGCAGCTCAAACTGGAGGGAACTGATCTGGTGTTCAGTTCAACTTGAGGTCTTTTTTTCCAAATAAATCCACACAAGAAGTACATAAATATAGGCTTTTTTTTTTTTTTTTAATTTTTTTTTTTTAATTACTGTTGGGGCTTGGGATTCTTCTCATGTAAAAAGGCCTTCAAAACAAATTAACTACCTTATAAAGAAATGTTAGTTTTAGGGTTTAAGTGCTACAAAGAAACATCAAAAGCAATGCTTCATTATGCTAACTGAAGATATTTTAATGAGAAAAGAAAATATGCTCTCAATTTGGAACAAGAAAAGGTAATTTAGAAACCGCTGTTCTATAGGACTAAGTCACTATGAAGAATATGTCACATTTGCAGCAAAATTCTGAGCACAACTAACTTTGCAGTGCAGGCTTTTTCTTTCTTTTTTTTCTTTTGAGGTCACAATGAACCTACAGAGAAAAATCTACTTTTGTAATTGCTCTTGTATTTCACCTGTCATTGCTAAAACAGAGCAAATGTGTTGATGTTCTTTTGATTGGATTCTTCCACAAAAAAGTATGTGAACTTGCAAATGGGCTGATGGAGGCCAAGGGAAAACTCCACAAAGCACTTGGAACAGCCTGCAAGTTATTTGGTCATGCAGAGGGTTGAGACTAGAGATTTGTAAATCTGCTGTAAAAGCTGGAGACACTAAGTTATCACTGTAACAAACCAAGCTTCTGCACCCACCCTGCGGCCCAGCTGTGTCCCTGTGGTCTCTCTGCAACACCACTCTGCCATTTAGCCAAGCACAGGGAGGGTCCTTTAGACTGCCTACCAGTATGCTCCTTCTCCCCTTCTTGCAGAGCCCAAGAGAGTTGGTTAATATTCAGATACTACCTGTTGCAAGCCCAAGATAAGTACATACCCACCAAAAGACAACAAAAAAACCCCCAAACCAAACCAAAAAATCCAGTACACAAAGCAGGAGACCTGTGTGGATAAGCAAGGATATCCTGGAAAAACTTAAATGGGAAAAGGAAGCTCACAATAAGCAGAAAAAGGGTCTAGTCAGTTGGGAGGATTATAGAAAAACTCTTAGAATTTGTAGAGATGCAACAAAGAAGGCCAAAATTGTCCTTGAACTAAACCTGTCAAAAGAAGTGACAGAAAACAAGAAGGGCTTCTTTAAATATGTCAATAGCAAAAAGAAGAATCAGGAGAAAGTGCATCCACTGTTGAATGAAGTAGGAAATGTATCAGATGATGCAGAGATGGCAGAATAGCAGAATGCCTTCTTTGC